>NC_067233.1:28896623-29231623 GCF_019924925.1 Ctenopharyngodon idella
TTCAGGTAGGCCTACAGAAATTGTAATCTAATGTATAACTATTAAACTTTATTAAAGTTACTCAGTCAAGAGCAGTTACAGATGCATAAATAATGTTTTGAAAATGTTGATGTTGAAAATATAAAATGTTAAATATTGTTATTTGAAATTATTTAAAAAATGAAAACACTTTAAATGTGAAATTACACCCGCCAGTAGGTGGCAGCGAATCACTGTTAATGAGCGAGTCATGAGATTCAACCAGGATTTAACCAATTCATTCAAACGGCTGATTCATTCAGGAAGTGTTGCTCAAGAGACACAAAACAATGCTGTGGACTTTGTTTGGAACTATTTTCGTAGGCGAAAAAGAGCGAAACAGGCGATATGGTGTCTTAAATGTAAGTCACTTGATATTAAGTTCTTGTTCATTAAACTGTACGCTGTATAAAATCAATATCACATTTGTAATCAGATATTTGGATAAAATGGCGCTCTGTGTAATATTGGTTACCTGTATTAAATGATACAAATATAAAAGATATACAGGGGCAAATGCCCCTTATCTTGAATTCTGGGGGAATTCTAAAGGCATTTTAATAGACTAAATCACGCAGTGAAAGCGCACATTATATATATATATACACACACACACACACACACACACATGTATATATTTGTTTATTTTTTATTTATTTAATAAATAATTTAATTAATTTACCAATTATTTACGCACATTGTTAAAGCACAGAGATTTTTTCCCAAAAAAACAACTGTTTTTGCACAATAACCATTTTGATTTACGTACAGCCATTACAAACTAATAATCTACTAAAAAACATTGTTACTGATACTGCATTAATCTTTGAGGTGCATTAGTGACTCTAGCTTAAATGGTAGGCAATCCCATGTTTTTTTGTTTTCTTTCTAGAATTTCAAAAAATTGTATCAGGGTATATTTTATTATCATGGTATTGAATTGCACTGAAAGATAATTAAACTTTGTGGTTCTCAATAATGTTTTAAGAAACGAAACAAACATAAATCAAGCCACAAAAAAATTGTAATTTATGATTCATGATAATCAAATTTACAATTTATTACTGTACATGGATCTCTGTAACAGCTACGTGATTCTGCCATAGTAAATCGTGGCATTTAGTGGCCAGATATATTCGCTGTTATCATGAAAAAGCTGTATTTCTTGTTTTATACAAACAACTGGCTCTTCTAACTGTAAAATTGTTGCACCCTGTCAGGGTTTACTTTGAGATATTAACTGGTTGATTGTACATTATGTCTTAAATTACACATTATAAACAAAAGCTTGTTACAGCACAGAGTATTCTCTGAACATTTGCACAGTACTCTATATGCATAAAATATTGCAATGGCACAGTGATGAAAACAAAAAGTGAACTTGTTAAAAAAAAAATCGCCACACATATTTATGGATAATAATAGATAAATTATAACTTGTCATATCTTGTCATGATCTTTCATAATTTAATCCCCCAGTTTCACAAACAAGTCTTTTTCCAACACTAAAATGAAAGTTTGAGCTGTTTTAACTGAAAGCAACTTGCACTGATATACTTAAAATATTTCAGTAAAATAGTTTTGTCTCAAGATGCATACCAGCAATGTTTTTTTCTAAGGCATGTTTATAAAAGCTACTTCCTAAGCTGTCCTAATTGAACTAAGGTTTGATCCTGGCTTAATCTACAGCAAGCTAGATTTTAATTTTTCACACCTATAGTCAGAAGTGGTCCTCCTTCAGAATTCTCTTTGTGGAATCGAATTTACTCCTGAAAAATTCAACTGCATTTCAACTGCAACGAAAAATTCTACACAGTGTAGTGTGTAGAGAACCGAACTGAACAGCTAGTTGTTAATTATGTATATAAACACGTATCAGAGATGTGTCTTTCGGTAACACTTTTGTATGGGGAACAATTCTCACTTTTAACTAGTTGCTTATTAGTTTGCGTATTGGCTGTTTATTAGTACTTATGAATCACATATTAATGCCTTATTCTGCATGACCATATTCTACCCCATACCTAAACTTAAACGCTACAACAACTACCTTACTAACTATTAATAAGCAGCAAATTAAGAGTTTATTGAGGCAGAAGTTGTAGTTAATAGTGAATATGTGTTCCCCATAACAAAGTGTTACCTCTCTTGTATGTGCAGTGCATGAAAATCACAGGGAAAGAGGTTGCTAGAAACAGCAAACATAAACAAGCTCATCATAAACCGAAATAAATCCAAATGCTTCATATTGAAAATAAGACCAAAACACCTGCACACGGTAATAACTCACTTTAGGATTAGGTGTGGGATGGATTTTAGAGATATGGAACAATCAGGTAGCAGCCTTCTTGCCAGGAAAACTCAGAGATGAGGGACAGACAAAAAACAACTAAAATACAAGAAAACCCAGGAATCCAAGAAACAAGACACAAGGAACTGAACTGTGAGCTTCACATCCGAAAGGACAACACCAGACAATAAACACAGGAAACACAAGGGCTTAAATACAGCCCTTGTGGGAGGGCAATAAGGGCAATAAGATTAACTAGACACAGGTGCAAACAATCAGGAAGTAACAAGGGGAAACACAGTAAACAGGAACCAGGGACTAAACAGAAATATAAACTAAAACTACACAAGAGCACAAAATCAGGCAAATCATGCCATAAACCAGGAGAACACCAGGAAAGCATTGGCGGGGTAGGGAACCAAGGAAGAGCTGGCAGAGCAGGAGAACACCAAGGTGGTGCCAGTGTAGCAGAAGACCAGGACGGAGCCAGTGGAGATATAACGCACGATCGTGGAGCTGACAGTGCTGAAAACAAAGGTGGAGCCAGCAGAATCGGAAATAAGTAAACACAATTTTGCTGTTTTGGATAGAATTCTAAAAACAGCAAAATTGTGTTTACTTATTTCCGATTCTGCTGGCTTCACCTTTGTTTTCAGCACTGTACACAACACATATGAATCCCAGTTCCCTGAGAAGGGAACGAGGTGCTGCATTATGACATTGACACTATCAGAATGCTTCTGCATGAGCCAGTGTCTGAAGCATATCTGGAAACAAATCAATTTCATTGGCCAATGGTGCAGTCAGGTGACGTAGCATTAACGTGTCAAGACCATAAATAGTTGCCTGAAATAAACATCATCAGCACCCATAGATAACACCTTAGAAGAGGCCAGACTCCTAGTGAAGTAAACTCTGATGCCTAGAGGCGAAGCCATTCCACGCGTCCATAGACAAAAGAAATAGCATCAGCAATCCAATGTGATAAATGCTGCTTGATGGTGGGGGCACCTTTGCCGCACCCCCAAAGCAGACCAACAGTTGATCAGATTTATGCCAGAAACCTCAAGGCTGGCTCACAGTAAAAGTTTTTTAAAATCTTATCAGATTTTCAAAATGTGAGAGACCACAAACATGACAATAAAAAAAATCATAGATTCAACAGTTTTGTTCCTATAGTGTGTGGAGTGCCGCAATGTGACCAAGACAGCAAACCACACACTAACAGATTCCATTCGCAAACAACCAGAGTCCCGACTATGAACCTTGCATAATCTCTCATGGTCAAACATGATTTTAGAGTAAACAAACATGGTGAATGACGGGCAGGAAGAAATGGTGATAATAGTGATTGGACGGCTTTTTACAGAAAATTCACGGAAAAAGAAAATGGTTTGGATGAAGTTGTATTATGCTTATGTCTTCTTTCAGCTCACTTTCTGATTGGGTATTGTTTTATTTCACGTGACAATCTACAGAGTGTGTGAATGTTTGTCCTTGGGGTTCCCCCCACAACAGGATTTCTGATCGTATATACCGAGAACAAACGTGCACGCACTCTGTTGATTGTCTTGTGGAACAAAATGAAACCCAATCAGAAAGCGAGCTGATTTGAGCTTGGTGCGGCCCTGATGTTCTTCTGGGCAGATTCAATCACACCTCACAACACAGGACACTCTGATAAGATAGTCTGTAGAACCATCAAGATAATCAGGACTTTACCTAGGATTGTCGGAAGGGGAGAATTGGGCCCAAAATCGGCCCGATTATCTTGTAGTGTGTAGGTGCCTTTAGCAGTTAACATAAATCCTTAGTGCCTTGACTGGACATAAGAGGTGAAGCCTCTCCCGATCTGGCAAATCAAACGGCAGAGGGGACAAGGCTTAAAGGATGACTGGATGAATGGTCGAGAAAGGAACCTCCTGAATGTAATCTCGCAGGAGAGATATTAGGTCCAAGAACCAAACTGAGGCTGGCCAGAACAGAACCACTAGCAACAGGTGAGCTTTGTCCTGACAAACCTTTGTCAGAACATGTGGGAGCAGAGCAATCGGGGAAAGGCATATAGGCAGCCTCAGCTACGACTGCACCATGGCATCCAGCCCTAACGGAGCTGGAGGTGTGAGGGCGAACCAGAGGGGACAGTGGGTCGACTCTGCTGAGGTGAAGTCCACCTCTGCCCTATCATACCTCTACCAAATCAACTCTACCACCTCGGGGTGGGGTCTCCTGATTCCACAGGCCGCTGTCCGCTGCCAAGTTTGAGTGTCCTGGAATACAGACTGCCCTCAGTGAGAGCAGTCTGCTTTGGGCCCAGAGCAGGATCTGCTGTGCCTACCTGAACAGGGGGTACGAACGAAATCTGCTCTGGTGATTAACATGACTACTGATGTGTTGTCCGTCTGAACAAACACATGGTAGCCCCTCAGGTCTGGGAGGAAGTACCTCTGAGCCAGAAATACAACCTTCATCTTTAGGCAATTTATGTGCCAAAAGAGATGTTGGCCTTCCCAGACCCCTTTCTCTTTCTCTTTGTCCTTGATGCCAGAGAGGTTAAGCCACAGATGCCTCTCAGTGGCAACCATAGCAGCTATTGAACTGTTGATGACACAAGCCGCCGGCTTGGTGGCACAAAGAGCTAAATCTGTGGCCCGGCGGAGTTCCCTCATTGACTTAGGATCTATTCCTTTGCTAGTATCCTGGTCCTTCAGCAGGTCAGCCTGGTACACCTGCAGAACCACCATGGTGTGCAGGGACTTGTCAGCTTGACTTGTTGCTTCATAGGCCCTACCCATGAGGCAAGATATTACTTTGCAGGGCCTCGAGTGTAAAGTGGGCCTCTTTAGTGATAACGCCGATGCAGGGGAGAGATAGCTGGCCAGAGTCTCTTCAACCCTTGCCGTCAAAGCATACCCATGCTTTCTGAACCCCACAATAGTTGAGTAATTTGACGTTGTCGGTTGTGTACACAAGCCGAGTATGGGCAACTCCAGGACCTTGACACCTCAGTATGGAGGTCTGGAAAGAATGGCAGATGTCTGTGGGGGGGCTGTCCCTGACCACTTATAAGGAAGTGGTCTAGCTTGATTCCTCGTACTCCACTCCTAAACACATTTTTAGGCACCTTTTTATGGTTTTAATGACACGCTTATTCTATGTCACCTGACTTTCCACACGTGCTTCAGACACCGGCTCTGTTCGGAAGTGTTCCCATAGTGTCAACCTCATGACGCAACACTGAGTTCCTTCGAAAGGGAACCCTTGTGGACTGGCCAACTAGTTTGTTCAACTAGTGCTTCATTTTGTTATCATTTTTAAAAACTGATTGATTATAGTTGGAATCTTTGTAAATTTGACAGGGAGCAGAGCTGTGTAGGCTATTAACAAACATAACATTACATCACTATTTGTTCTTTAGTACTGACTGTTTGCTTAAGGATACATTCAGTAATTTAAGCACTGTTCACATTTTTTCCTCTTTTTATGTTTTGTTTACACTGTGTTCCAAATTATTATGCAAGTGACATATCGGTAAGATTTCAGTACAATAAACATTCACATTTTAGTTTTTCTAAGAAAGTGTTTGTTTGTTTATTTATCCATGTCTTTTTAGATAACTGGTATCAATCTCAGACAAAATAATTTGCCAGGTCCGTGGAAACCCTACTTAGAGGTTGTTCCACATTATTAAGCAAGTCACAGTTCTCATGCAATATGGGGATCAAGAAAGATCTTTCTGAAGATGAAAAGCATGAAATGGTGCAATGTTGTGCAAAAGGCATGAAAACAACTAATATTGTGTGAAAACTGAATGGAGATTATCGAATTATCATAAGATTTGTGAGTGATTTAGAGCACAGCAGAACTCGGTCAGATAAAGGCTTATTAAGGAAAGTTTTGTATTAAAAGGGTAGCTATAAAAAAAAGCCAATGTTGAGCAGGTATTTGAACCTGCTGGTGTCTCTGGAGTCTTGAGAACCTCTCCATGCAGGCTGGCAGTTGTGCTTAAAGATGCATTTCAGCCACCACTAACCAAACTTCACAAAGAGAAACATTTACAGTGGGATTAGAAATACATGAAGACTAATTTTTAAATAGTTTTATTCACTGACGAATGCCGTACTACAATGGATGGTCTAAATGGATGGATTTCTGGATGGTTGGTGAATGGCCACCACGTTCCAACAAGACTGTGACGTCAGCAGGGAGCTGGCGGGTGATGATTTGGGCTGGAATTTTGGGAAGTTAGATGTAAGGTCCCTTTAGGGTCTCTGAGGGTGTCAAAATGACTTCTGCAAGATATGTGGAGTTCATAACTGGCCATTTTCAGCTATGGTATAAAAAGAAGGATAGTGCCTTCTGAAATACAATGCACTATGCACTATCCCATGCTGCAAAAAAAAAAAAAAAAAAAAATTCTAAACCCACTGTAAATGTTTCTCTTTGTGAGGTTTGGTTAGTGGTGGCTAAAATGCAATTTTACACATAACTGCCAGCCTGCATGGAGAGCTTCTTCAGACTCCAGAGACACCAGCAGCTTCAAATACCTGTTTGCTGCTCAACACTGGCTTTTTTTTTTTATAGCTGCCCTTTTAATACAATTAACTTGTTTGACAGAAACTTTCCTTAATAAGCCTTTATCTGACCGAGTTCTGCTGTGCTCTAAATCACTCACAAATCTTATGATAGTTCAATAATCTGCATTCAGTTTTCACACAATATTAGTTGTTTTCATGCCTTTTGCGCAACATTGCACCATTTCATGCTTTTCATCTTTAGAAATATCTTTCTTGATCCCCATATTGCATGAGAACTGTGATTTGCTTAATAATGTGGAACAACAAGTAGGGTTTCCATTTACATAAGTACCTGGCAAACTATTTTGTCCGAGATTGATACCAGTTATCTAAAAAGATGTGGATAAATAAACAAACAAACACTTTCTTAGAAAAACTAAAATCTGAATGTTCATTGTACTGAAATTCTACTGATATGTCACTTGCATAATAATTTGAAACACAGTGTATATAGCTAATGCTGGTAATATCACATGGCAGATGTCTTGGCTTTATAATGACACCTAGTAGTGGCATGGATGCATCATCAAGTTTGAAAAAAAAATACCCAACAACTTTTATTAAATTAAATAACACAAGCATTAAGAAGTACACTTTTAAATATTTATATTTATTTGGTGGTGCTGAAACAAGCAATAATAATGTAACATAGTAGCGGCTCCTGAGCATAAATATAGGTGGGGCAGAGTCATAGCGCTACCTTATAAACCACTTGTAAATGTTACATTCTAATTGCTGAACACATACAGACACACTTTTGGCAGAGATCTAGTATCCATCAGCCTAAGGCAGGTGACACTCTAATGTTGACTGAGAGGCCCTAAGTACACACACACACACACACACACACCTAAAATGTTATCTTAGAATTACTTTAAAGTAGTATTGTGTTTGAATGTTGATTGTAATGCTACAAGTTGTACATAATTAATTACATAATTAATGCACTTGACATTTATTAAGAATGTTTATGAAGTCATGCTGCACATAAAATTATAAACTATAGCCTATAATACAAATGATGCAATCATTTTATGTCTTATTATTTATTTTGTTTTTGGTTTAACAAAAAATTAAACGTGCTTTAACAAAAAATGGAACAGGTCGAACTGTTTTTTTCTTTCTTTTTTCTTCTTCTTCTTGAAGTTCTTCATTTTGTAACTCACCTTATAGGCACTAGAGGTCAGACAACAACCACATTTTGAGCCTTTAAGTTATTGTTCAGCTCAGACTGAAAACCTGCACTGTTATTAGAATGACCTGATGTCAGATATCTCAGATGAATTGGACAAATGGACAAAAAGTCATCAATGATACTGTACATAGAGATATAGAGGTATAATTTTTTTTTTTCATCTTATATTCTTATTATAATATATAAACATTTCATTACATTAATAATGCAATACTCATTACATTATATGCATTTATTATGTTACATGTTCATTTGGAAATATAAATTATTGGAAATACATTCTGAGCATAAATAATCTAATTATATACCTCATGAAGGAAAATTAAAAGAGTTCAGATATAGCTGTTTTGAGGAAATTGACCATAGTAAGATAAAAAAAAAAAAAAAAAAAAAAACCTGTGGATGAAAATATTAATAATAATGTAGAAAAAAAACAAAATCAGTTTTATTTTATCCCAGTATTATAGCTAAACACAAGGGTGAATTTTAAATGAACTTCATAGTAGATTTTACCATTTTTTGTCATTGACCTAAAACATTAAACTGGATATAATTGTAAAAAAAACACACACACACAAAAACAATGAAAAGGGGGTCCGCGGCAAGGCTGGGGGATAGTGTACAGGGTGATACAAGAGTACACTGCATAATTATCCCGCTTATTATGCGGCTACTTGCTAGATAAGTAAATAACTGAACACAAAATATTAATATGACATATTTTTATTATCTCAAAATGACTCGCAGTACCGCTTAAAAGGTCTGTTGTCAGTTGTAGCGGTTGTTGTCTTGCAATAATAGACCATGAGATGGCACGATTGAAAAATCAGAATTGAGTATTGCAGGGAGCTGTGTAGAAAATAAATGAATGATGCATTGTTCTGCACTAAATACAGACATTTTTGTGAAAGAACTGCCAGTGCCAGGTAAACATAAAGCAGATGATGAATATACTTCAAATTCACAAATACCAAAACATTGTGTCTACACCGGGTGTAAGCAGCGTGACAAAATCAAATAGAACCCATTGATGTTCAATAAGTGATGCTGCTGTTACTGGATGCAGCGCGACACAACAAATCCCTGACAGTAAACTGATGACCCGTTCTATTTCTGATGAACTCCACCATTCTGACACAAAGGACAAATGGATTCACAAAGTTTGCTTTGTCACATCCTGTACACATCAGCTCCTGCAGCGTGGCTATTGTGTCTGGTGCGGTGAGAAGATAAGCCAAACAAGTTAAGACACCAAGTAGGCTAGTTAAGTAGCTAGTACTATATTAATCAGAATATTTAAAATCATAATTGTGAAATCAAGGTCATGTCTGAGAGTGCCTTTTTGGGTGCATGTATATTCATCAAAGAATCCTGGGGAACTGGCTTAATATTTTTCTATATAAAGGGGGGCCCAGCAGAAAAAGTTTGGGAACCACTGGTGTAAATAATCATAACGTGAATAATAAAATGTTTATTACATGTAAACGTTATTACATTGGTATTTATCAGTTCCATATCTTGATCAGGATATTTGTGAAAGTTTGTTATACCCTTTTATAGTAAATGCTTCTTTAAATTACAACAGCACATTCATTTTTTAAAAGTTCAAAAGGTCCCGCATAACAGAAATGACCCACCTGACATTCTAAACTATCTCCCTGCACCATAGTCTCACTGTTAGCATATTTATTAGCTCTTTGAGTTCCGCCTAGTTTAAAATGTTGGACTTAAGTGTATATGTTAATATCACTGATTTGTATTGTGTAACAATGGCTGACCTGGACACAGCACTAAAGCACAAGAAAAACTCATAGTCAAGCACAGAATCAGACACTGAAATGTCATGGAGGACATTCCTCACACCTGAGGATTTCTTTATAGTGCTCAAGGACAGTCAGACTCCATCTCTGTCTCTCTTTCTCCAGCAGTGGTGTTGGGACTATGCAGCCGAGACCTCTATCCGTCATTCAGCTGCATGCGTTCAGCACCCTGGACAGAGTCCAAACAACTGCATGTGGTTGGCAAACAGAGAGGACATCACACACCTGCAGGCACTTCAGATCCATCAATATCAGAGACAAAAGGCATGCATGCAGCTCAATTTGTTTCATTCCACTGAATGTCACATTCTAACACTGCTCTCTCCTCATAATAAGCTATGACCCATCACACCATATGTAAGAAAACTGCTTCATAGCTGATGGCACCACAAGAAACCACACAGTTGAAAAAAAATTCAATATAACATCTATACTAAGCTGTGAATTTTTATGTATGTACAGGTGCTGGTCATATAATTAGAATATCATCAAAAAGTTGATTTATTTCACTAATTCCATTCAAAAAGTGAAACTTGTATATTATATTCATTCATTACACACAGACTGATATATTTCAAATGTTTATTTCTTTTAATTTTGATGATTATAACTGACAACTAAGGAAAATCCCAAATTCAGTATCTCAGAAAATTAGAATATTGTGAAAAGGTTCAATATTGAAGACACCTGGTGCCACACTCTAATCAGCTAATTAACTCAATACACCTGCAAAGGCCTTTAAATGGTCTCTCAGTCTAGCTCTGTAGGCTACACAATCATGGGGAAGACTGCTGACTTGACAGTTGTCCAAAAGATGACCATTGAGACCTTGCACAAGGAGGACAAGACACAAAAGGTCATTGCAAAAGAGGCTGGCTGTTCACAGAGCTCTGTGTCCAAGCACATTAATAGAGAGGCAAAGGGAAGGAAAACATATGGTAGAAAAAAGTGTACAAGCAATAGGGATAACCGCACCCTGGAGAGGATTGTGAAACAAAACCCATTCAAAAATGTGGGGGAGATTCACAAAGAGTGGACTGCAGCTGGAGTCAGTGCTTCAAGAACCACTATGCACAGACGTATGCAAGACATGGGTTTCAACTGTCGCATTCCTTGTGTCAAGCCACTCTTGAACAACAGACAGCGTCAGAATCGTCTCGCCTGGGCTAAAGACAAAAAGGACTGGACTGCTGCTGAGTGGTCCAAAGTTATGTTCTCTGATGAAAGTAAATTTTGAATTTCCTTTGGAAATCAGGGTCCCAGAGTCTGGAGGAAGAGAGGAGAGGCACACAATCCATGTTGCTTGAGGTCCAGTGTAAAGTTTCCACAGTCAGTGATGGTTTGGGGTGCCATGTCATCTGCTGGTGTTGGTCCACTGTGTTTTCTGAGGTCCAAGGTCAACGCAGCCGTATACCAGGAAGTTTTAGAGCACTTCATGCTTCCTGCTGCTGACCAACTTTATGGAGATGCAGATTTCATTTTCCAACAGGACTTGGCACCTGCACACAGTGCCAAAGCTACCAGTACCTGGTTTAAGGAACATGGTATCCCTGTTCTTAATTGGCCAGCAAACTCACCTGACCTTAACCCCATAGAAAATCTATGGGGTATTGTGAAGAGGAAGATGCGATATGCCAGACCCAACAATGCAGAAGAGCTGAAGGCCACTATCAGAGCAACCTGGGCTCTTATAACACCTGAGCAGTGCCACAGACTGATCGACTCCATGCCACGCCGCATTGCTGCAGTAATTCAGGCAAAAGGAGCCCCAACTAAGTATTGAGTGCTGTACATGCTCATACTTTTCATGTTCATACTTTTCAGTTGGCCAAGATTTCTAAAAATCCTTTCTTTGTATTGGTCTTAAGTAATATTCTAATTTTCTGAGATACTGAATTTGGGATTTTCCTTAGTTGTCAGTTATAATCATCAAAATTAAAAGAAATAAACATTTGAAATATATCAGTCTGTGTGTAATGAATGAATATAATATACAAGTTTCACTTTTTGAATGGAATTAGTGAAATAAATCAACTTTTTGATGATATTCTAATTATATGACCAGCACCTGTATGTATGTCAAACAAACCTTGCTTTTTACACCTCTGACTATGTGAACATTCTGATCACACTAAGTCTTCTGGCAAGATTAGCTAGGAAAATAATATTAATGAAATATTTTCAGAAGTATTTTATGTAACATACTTATGTATATTTTCCATGCCTGCCACTAATAGTAAAAAACAACAAATGCAACATTTACTTTGCTGTATCTTTAATGAACACACAGAAACCTACAAGCCCCAAGGATCTTGAAAACTAATTACTACTTGAAAAGAGGGTAATTGGAGTCATGTGTTCCACTGTTGTGACTTGGGTACAGCATTCATCATAGCAAAATGTTCGATGGAACTCTGAAGAATTTCTATATATATATATATATATATATATATATAAACAAAACAAAACATGACATGTGGCATTTAACTGTGTAGTTGTGTTTAAGTTTTTTCATGAAAATTATTTAAGTAAACATAATGATTAAGATCACAGGGTCATAGTTTGTTTTAATGTATCCTTGTTGCAGTGTAAGATTTGGTTTAGTTTTAATTAATTGTAATTAAATATATTAAATATTATTACTATAGTAAATACAAGGACAAATTAATATTCTGCATCTCTACTGAAACAACTTTTAGAGGAAAAAGTAAAAACTTTACAAGGAAAACAACACTGTTACGACACTAAAGGCTCGAAACTACGCCGTAGCTACATTGTAGGTTGTGTGTAGCATGCATAGTCTATGGCGTAGCCTGACGTGCACCTCTCCAAAAATGTAACACCACGTCAATTCTACGTGGACCACAAGCACTGTGATTGGTCTGCTAGAACCTCTCCCTGCATTTGTAATTGCACATCGAGGTGGACAACGATGCAGAAGTATAAATGAAAACCGACACGTAGCCTACAGCGTAGAGGCTATGGTGTAGGTCTGATGCAGAAGTATAAATCAGCCTTTACTGTGAGGCATGGCAAAGTGAGCAAATTGTGTTTAGCTGTCTGAGTGTCTGGAAAGCTTGCAGACATTGAGAGACCAATGAATTCCAAGTTTAGCAGGATTGTCTACAGCAGAATGTCAGGATGTCCGTCTGTGCTATAACACGTCTCAGGTTACGTATGTAACCTGCTTCACTGAGAGGGGAACGAGATGCTGCGTCATGGTGTTGACGCTATGGGAACAACGGTGTGGATGAGGGGAAGAGATAGCCCGTGAGCGTCTTTCCACCCTCTGCATCGCCCCATACCTCTGTTCGCTCATACCGACCCCTGTAGAGTATATTGATAATGCCTGCGTATGCGAGTACAGATTCCTCCACGATCTCGACACCTCAGTGTGGAGATCGGGGAAGAATGGGATATGGCAGTGCAGAGGCTGCACTCATGCAGATGTAAGGAAGTTGTCTTTTAATTTTGAGTGCATGACCGCTTGCCTTTAATTGGGCCAATCTATCTTTAACCCTTTGATGCGTACAATCACATCGGTGTGATCAGTCTTGGCTGGTCCCTGGAGCGTACGATCACTACGATCGCTTTTCATATATCACAAATATGCAGTGTTTTCAACCACATAATGCTTATTTTAGGTTTAAGACATTAAATACACATAAGTACTAACAAAACAATACATTTAGAGTTTGTAAAATACACAATGATGTCTATAGAAGCAGCAATAACATACTAATTAGAAGACACATTTTATTCATGTCAGATACACATTGTGTAAGTAACTTAAATTTTACTCTATTCTTCTACCAGTTCACCGGCTCACCTACTTTCATGTATTTTGGGAGAAGTGGATGAATTCACGTGTTGTAAATCCAACAGATCCGATTCTCTGTAATGCGGCGCAAACTAACATGGCGGCGCCTATCGCACATATAGCTCAACCAACGCGATCGTTATAAAGGTGTTTAAACAGCAAAACACATCCACTTACACATATTTGACGATCGGAATATCAGATATTTCATGCTATAGTTAACAAATTTGAGAATATTTCGAATAAAAAAGGAAAAATGAAATACAAGCAGATCATCAGTCATACAGCGCTAATGTGGCTCCAGTGTGTCATGTGACAAGCAATGACGTGTCACCATGGAAAACAATAAAGTGATACATTCCAAATAACAGTCGCCTTGGAAAAACTCACGCTGGGGGCTCAGCCAGAATATTTTAAACTTGCGTGTGAAAGGGTTAACTTGGCCTCTGCACTATATAGTAACAACTTCAAGCAGCTCCTCAAAAGAAGCAGACTGAGGAAGCTGCTCTGCCAAAGCACCTGCCTGCTTATCTGCATCCAACCCCTCAGAATCAGAAGCAGAAAACATGAGTTCCTCATTCTCGTCCGAAGAATTCGCAGAGCAAGCTTCAGGATCCAGAATGGGGTCCTCTGAGTTGGTGGAGAGCGTGAGAGATAGGGTGTTATCTTCCATCTCAAACTCCTCCACCAACTCAACCTACCAGCCCCATGACCAAAGTCGCCGTGCTGCCTTAGCAGCAGTGGTACCTGAGTGGGACCTGAGGCGCAGCCCTCATCCCTCAAGAAAAGGGCAAAATGGGATCGGAGCTTGCAAATAGTGAATCGCTCGCAATGCTGACAGTCAGCCCCCTTGGGGCCCCCAATCTTAGCTCCAAACTGTGACACATACACACAGGAATTTAGAGACAAATATACAGCTTCTGAAGACAAAGAAGCTGTTGACACACATTTCTGGCGTTTATTTATGGACTCGGTGAAGCACTACACTACGTCACAACGTCCATATGTTCAGCTAATCAGACTGGCTCGGCTGGCTCATTTAGACATGTGCTTCAGACCCCGGTTTACGTGGAAGCATTCCCATAGCATCAATGCTATGATGCAGCGTTTGAGTTACACTTGAAAGAGAACTCAAAAGAAGCTGGATCATCCAGCATGACAATGATCAAAAACTCAAGTGATATGGCAAGAGCTATGGCTGTGTACGTTCTGATAAGATATAACAATAAGTCTATATCAAATAAAAGACAGAGTCACATGACTCACCCTCATGTAATTCAAAACCTGTATGATTTCCTTTCACAGAACACAAAAGAAGAACTTTTGAAGAATTTTGAGGTCAAAACAACACTGGACCCCACTGACTTCTGTTGTATAGACAAAAAACACATTTCAGTTTGTGTGTGTGTGGGTGTGGGTGTGTTCCACATTAAAAAAGAAAGTCATACAGGTTTGGATGACATTTTAACAATTAGCTGAACAAATATTTGGGGCTCAAGAACCAATGAGGTTTGATGTTATTGCCACATTATATTTGATTTGGGCTTTGTTTATAGTTGATCAATGATTTAGTTTTATTTCATTTTAATTATGCACATGCCATATCATTTTTATCACATTATCATTTATGTCACCGCAGTGAAGTGAGCAGAAGAAATGGGTTGACGCTTGATGTGGTGAAAATTAAACTATAACACCTTCAGTAACCCTTAATTAACAGCCTTGACAAAGCATTCACCTGGAAAGCGTGCAGTCATTGTGATATGAGATAGCAATTTGTCGGTTTTGATGCATCTTCTTTCCACTCTTGAAGATGATGAGTTAGCATGAGCATAGAGGTGAAGGTTTAGAAGGCCACAATCCTCATCAACATAGGAGAAACAGTTTGGTTTAATGGGATCCAACCGCTGCACATGGCTGTCCATTGGCAGAGCTCCTGAGTCAGTATAAACACAGAGGAGTTAAACAGCTGTACGGCCCTGCTGTTGACTAGCGTGCTCCATCAGGTAGATGAAGGAGGATTTGAAGAACGTGTGGTAAAATGAAGCCAGGCTGGTGACAATTCTGACACTCACCATCAACTTGCAAATCCATAGTCTGGCAAACACCTTCCATGGGTCTGTCAGTGGGTGATGAGGGTCCAGAACATAATGTAAATCAGGTTGCAAATTATGTTTCCAAGGACAAAGATGGCAAAATCAGGTTTGGACAAAACATTTCAGTGTATATTTCTTGGTTTTAGCTGACCATCTATTATTAAAATGACTTAAAATCATGTCCCTCCCCAGGGTATGTTTCAGTCCTGTTACGTCATATTTTTCCAGCTTTAAAGTGATTTCTATTCCATAAATAAGAAATTACATCCTTTGACAAATCCTCTTTGTTGTTCGCATTATGTTTATTATTTTTTTGTTATGTTTGTTAGTAGAGGATGATCTTAAAATGTCACATTTAAAATGTTGTTTACTTTAAGTAAATATTTGTAGAAATATCAGCATTAAATCACTTTCTAAGAGACACCTTGCAATTTTTACTTGTAATGATGAATTAAAATGGTAATACGTTACAATAAGGTTCCAACTGTTAACTACTTTAGTTAACATTAATGATGAACAACTGTTTTTTTTTTAACTAACATTAACAAAGGTTAATAAATTCTGTAAAAATGTATTGCTTATTATGCAACTAATGCATTATGTTAACAAATGAAACCTTAGTGTAAAGTGTTACCAATTAAACTGTAAAACTCAATCCTGTTACTGTCAACCTTGTTACCTTTCTGAAGACATAATTACGTATCCTATATTAAAATTTATTAATTTGGTTTTAGACTGCACAAGTAATTTTTTAAACAATTTAATACATTATATTCTTGATTGAATATTTAGAAATAAAAATTCTAGTCGTTCCCTAGAATGACCCTACTTTTGTTTAGCAGCTCAAATATGTATGGAATGGAATTGTTCTATACTCATAGCCCAAAAAATCACAGAAGCCTGTTGTGTGCACTCGCACTCTCTTACAGCCGTTTATTTTGCTCTTTTCATCAGTCATTTACCCAAAGGAGCCAATTACAGAGATTTCAGGTTAAAATCCCCTAATTTGACTTATCTGCATTACACGGATTAACTTCATCAAATTGACAGGATCAGGATTTCTTGCTGTATACTTAAACTACAGCTATTCATACCTTAGCCTGGGATGAGGATGTGAATCTTTCTTGTGAATCTTTTGTAATTGGAAAACTTCAAATCTTTGCCATCACTCTCAGTACAGTTTACAATATTCCATTGTGAATGCCGATGAACATTGCTGGTGGGTTTCTTCACAATATGAATCCTGTATATAATGCATATAACACATGTATAAATGCATGCATATAACACATGTATAAATAAAAGTAACCTGTTTATTACTCAGGGATAGGAGTTTGATCAAATCTCTAACACTATAAGCAGGGCATTCATACCAGACGCAACTTGCGCGAATAAATCGCGCTATTCGCGCGTAGTTGGACGCTTGAACATTTTGAGTTTATTTGCTTCATTCGCGCGTGAAATTCACTTCACAACAGACGCAAATTCGCGTCATGAGAGGGGCTTCTGCCAGGCGGCTTGTCTCGTTTCTGCACACTTCCTGTGAATAAACACATCAACTCGTCAGCGGGAAAGTAGTTGTAAAATACGGCGAATAAGCTCAATTTGCCGGCTTTAGCTAGCTTGTAGTCTCAATATGTGTATATATAGCTCAAATTGAGTAAAGAGCGTTTTGTACAACTTACCAGATTGTCCGACCTCCTCACTCACTTTCTTCCAAGCAAAATCCTTTTTATTCCTGTTTCTAAAAAAGTACTAAGATGTATCGTACAGCGAGGATGATTTTGTCCTCCATGTTGTTTCGGATTTCTGCCTCCTCACGCTACGTCGTCACTACTAGAGCAAGCTCCTGATTGGTTAACGCGGCGCGAATTTTCGCCAAAGTTAAGATTTTTCAACTCGCGCGAATCACGCGTTACGCGCGTCAAACGCCCGAAACGCTTATATTCGCGCCGCCTCATTCGCGCGAATCGCGTCATTTGCGCCGCAGGATGTCTATTCGCGTCTTTGCATTGACTTAACATGTCACTCGCGCTTAACGCTTCATTCGCGTCTGGTGTGAACGCACCATAAGGCTGCATTCCTTAATAAGCACCACAAATTACTACATACAAATGTCTATTTTATAAGCCTTTATGCATTATAAACATAGAGATGCTACCAAAAACATAATGTGTTAGTGATGCTCTATTATTCTCTTACTTTATTTTAGTAAGCATAAAAACAGCATATGCTGAAGAGGCTTTCATGTCTTCACTCATTAGTTCATATTCTTTGTAAATGTTCTGAGGGATATACTACTTATCTAATTAATTGGCTCATGAACAACATCATTAATCGAGCTCTCTTGCCACGGAAATAATCCTAATGAGTTGCTGATCCTATTTGTTAACGTCACTTCCAAACCTCGATCACATAAATGTGACAGAGTGATTAAACACCCAGCGGCTTTCATATAACCAGTAGCCAGTTTCAGACATTTATTGAACAAAATGGAGGTTGACAAACATTTTATTTCTTCATTTGACCTCCAGTTGCAGTTATTGCTCATGCCCTGCAGACGAGAGTCACAAATTTAAATGGTTTGTTAAATTAAACATCTGAATTCATTGGTTGCTTGGGCAGATGCACATTTTGCTGTTTTATAGTGGGTGCTTAAAAGTTCTCATGCAATTAAAACAAAAATGAACTGCAGCTCAATTGAAATTCAACAAAGATTAGTGTAAAATCCACTGAAGGATTGAAAGTGGGTTGTTTTAGTAAGATAACCTATTAATTATAGCTTTATTAATTCTAACCTTTAAAATATACATGGACGCCAGGACCAGAGGGACATCTTCTGCTGTGGAAAATGGACAGGTTAACTACTGCCTCTACCCAAAGGAGCAAACAGAGAGTACATTAACAGTCAGTCAGAGAGAAATTTCATTAAAGCAATAAGAAAACTGCTTAAAGTTATAATGGATTCTTTTCAGAGAGTCTTTCTAGGGGAGAGAAAAAAACATTAAGTCATGCACTGTATAATGAGGATGGGGAAAGACTTGACAATGCATAAATTCTTGTATCGGCCTATTCTGGGGTAGTTAAATGTGACAAATGCTTTCAATAACATCAAACCCTGATGAAACTGACACCTCATACATGCCATGCAAATGACCTTTTTCACCAAAACAAGAGCTCATTGACATTCAAGCTGTGGAAAATTGAGATGGGCAATATAATTTTATCAAATGACATGAGATCCAATCCATTTTCTTAGATGCTTTCCTTTGAGTTCAGTATTTCTATATAATATAGATGTTAGCATTGGGGAACTATGATGGGAACTTATTAGAAACCAGGCATTGTAGGTAGAGTCAACATGAAACAGCATTCACAACCCATTATATTTCTCTCTTATTTTATTACACAAACACAGTCTAGTACAGTCTAGTATTTAACAATATGAAAAACATACTGCCATTATTTAAGAATGCATTTTACAGACAAAGAAGTTTTGAAAGACAAAGTTTAGTAAAAGTGTGTTATCACATTTCCAGGATGTCCTATTATATTATTGGAGTGTAAAGTAAGAAAACTTATATAAAGCAGGACTGATACATACTGATACAACAGTGTTTTCGCATAAGTAACTACCAGGAGGATTCTTGATCATCCACTCCAAAAAAGCATACATAGAGAGACCACTTTCAAAGAAACTCTAGTGGTCTTTCTTGCTTTAGCAGCTATTTTTACTATTGCAGTGTGTTGTAATAGTACATTTACCCAAAGATTGTTGTATAATAATTGTTTATTTCCCTTTGCTGCGTTATGGCGTTGACGCTATGGGAATGCTTCCGTGTTAGCCAATGTCTAAAGCATATGTCAAAATTCGCTGAAGCTTCTCTGTCTTCAGAAGCTGCATGTTTGTTGAGTGCGTGTCTGTGTGGAAACAAAGAAAAATTCTATTGTGTTTGGAAAATCTTTAGCCCAGGAGTTAGTCTGTAAAATGTAAGGTCTAAAGTATAGAAATTGTGTGATGCAGAGCCCCTGCTTTTTACAGTGGACGACTCACATGATTTGTACTTGTTTGTATGGCATGTGTGGTTCAATATCTGAACCCGTCTGGCTCTCTTCTGTAGTATAATTGATGAGAGTCAGACATTTGAGCTTTGTGGTTCAGGTCCCCTGTTTGCCGAGGTGGCGCAGCAGCTTTGATCATGGGGATTGCAGTTTGAGTTAAGTGGAGCTTCAGACGGGTGTCCCCGTTTCTCTTGTTCTTCCTCCTGACTACGTGTTCCATTTGAATCTGGAAGCTCACACTGAAAATTCTTCCAGTCCAAATAGAGACATGTTATATGGGTGAAATGCGGAGCACAAATTCATTATGGGACCCCATTCTTGGCCACACGTCACTTTCAGTTATTAATAAAGTGAATTAATAAATATAAGATGTATGCTGCCATGCCTTTGCCATATCTTATGAGAGATGACACTCACAATATGTTTAACAAGCATTTCAAGAGTGATCTGTGAATGAAAAGCACCGACGTGTTCATATGTGCTCTATCGGGAGTTTCAGTTCAAGCTTCGCCAAGGTAAGCTTGGTCCACAATAAACAAAATCGGAAAGAAGGTTGAGCAGACGGGGGTGCCTCTTCCTCTTTGAATTCCGCCGGACCATGGAATTAGCCCTCTGTGCCACCAAGCATACGCCCTGTGTAAATGGCCATTTTATAGCTGATATGGTTGCTATGGATAGCATTCTGTGGTTATTTTATATGGAAAAGCCTTGACACCAACAGCTCAGGGCATTGAGGGCATGCCCCCTCGGGGAAGCAGTAGTCTCCGGAGGGGTTTTCGCCCTATAGCCGTTCAGCAATGTTGCTGGAGTATGGCACCTGCACCCTCCTACAGACCATATTGGGACATAAGTTGTCATAGACCGTGTTGGGTATCCCCTCGCAATGAGTCCCCGGGTTTCCGCCTACGATACACAGTGTGGTAACTTCTGCCATTTGTATCTGTGGAATTGACAGGCCATGGAATGAGGTTATAGGACTCAGTTCGGCACTAGTCCACCTCATTCTATGGTGCTCACCAGGTAAGTATGTATTTTTTTTTAAGTAACCTTTCAGGGGGGATCTTATATTATAGGTATATGTAACTGCTACCTCTATTTCCATTAGCAGAAATAGCCACATACCTTTGGATGGAACCTCGGTTGGGTGACACCCCTTGTTTTCTTGGTTCTTCCATGGTGACATATGGTTGAGGCCTATCTGCCCGTTGCAAGTTCCCTCCCAGGAAAGTTCCTCTGCCTCATGAGACGCTGGAGCAAGAAAGCCTTCACCTGCTATGTCCGGTCTGTGCTCTGAGAATCTATGTCCACTGCTTAGGCCGGTGGCGTAGATCCACTCAGCTTCTGGTATGCTTTAGTGGTCACAATAGAGAAAAAAATGCAGTTACCAAGCAGCGCATTTTGCTTTGGATTTGTGTTCCATTTAAAAGGGAACGTCTCAGGTTATGTATACAACCTGGTTCCCTGAGAGAGGAACAAGACGCTGTGTCACATTGCCATGCCCCGGTTACACCTGTGTGTCTTCTTCAGACAAATTAAATCTATCGACAAGCACTTCTGGCATCTATTTATAGACTTGTGACTCATGAGTCCATACGTTCAGCCAATCAGATTACCGTGTTTAGACGTGCTTCAGACACCTGCTTACACGTGCAATGATTTAAGGTCTTAATTATTAATATTAATATTGAGTTTTTGGTCACACATCACCTAAGGTGAGTGTGACAGCATCAGATAGTTCCTTCCTTTATTATGGGGCACCAGCCAAGGAATTTTACCTTGACAGTAAAGAACAATATGGAAGATTGTTGATTAAATTAGAATGATATAAAGTGGAGTAAATTTGTCATCTGACCAATCTGAAGGATTTGTGAGATATTGTTAATTTGTATAGCTTCTTACTGTATTATAAACTCAAGGAAGACACAAGTGTAATAAAAAGGATTTCATAAACAAAAGGATAGACAAGAGCAATTAACAACTACTGAATGGATTATGTGCAAAAAGATTGATAAATGCAAGTGAATGAGTTGGATGTTACTATGGCAGTTACAAGTTATTTTATTGAAAGATAAACTGTAGTTTCTCTGTAGTTCCTTATTCTGAATTCAACAAATAAATCAAGAGATTATTTGTTTTTAACTGATATCAGCTATGCAAAATCTAATGCAAATTAGATAATCATATAATGACAATATCCTGTACACTAATGCCAAGGTCTCTGGGAAGAGATTTAGTAAGTGATATTTACGTCTGAATCCGAAGGTGACGTCTCCACTGATTGAGCTGGGCAGCGTTGCAGTGGGAAGAAAGGAGTTGGAATACGTTTCACAGCCTTGAACATGAAATACCTGAACGTTGAACTCCTAAAGCACATAGAAGGTCCTTTTCCTGGAACATGCAGAAGAAGAAGCCTTAAAGTTGAAGGTTCTGATGTCTGTGCAGACGATCTTCATTCTCTGAAACATGCAGATGGAAGGATTTTTAGATTCTGAAGTCAGTGCAGTCTGGAACATGCAGATCTAGAGAATCTCTGATGAGAGGATTTTGAAGTTGGAAGAAGCTATTTTGAAGTGCAGAAGCTATTTTGAAGATGGGGGTTAAGCTTGTCGTTGTTGTCTCCGTTGCAGTCTTTAAAGCTTCGGAATCTTTAGAGAGCAACTTCACAACTCCGTAGAGTTGGACTTAGCTTAGCATATCTTGGGACCGGAACCTTGAACCGGTACTGGAACAGGAACTGGAGCCTGGAATCAGAATGGGAAACTGCAGCAACCCAGAAACTGGAACAATTCTCTGTCTCAGAGACAAGCCTTTTAATATTTTCCGAGAAGGAGGGAAATGCAAATTGGCACCTTTCATTTGCATAGCTTAAAGTTCATGTTTAGAACATTGTTTTAAAGTTTTTCTATGCATAATTCACTTTCCAAACCAATTTCAGATTAACCTAGGCATCATGCTGAAAAACAAACAAACTGCATCCACTGTTCCCTTAATGCTGGGTTCTTTGGGAAGCTGAAAAAGGTTATCTTTCCCTCACAACCAAAAACACACTTCTTTGGTGACATTGTTGAAAAATCTCTTGGCTTCCGTAACCCGAATGAAGCACGTTGATGGGCGTGCTCTTGCTCTCGTTCTGGGTGATGTGTGCGCATGCTCATCAGGGAGAAGTGCCCATACAAGGAATTCTGCCCTTTTTGACGACCTTTATACAGGGCCATACTAAAAAAAAACTTTCCGAAACTTATCCGAATCCGGAAGGGGTGTATTTGGCACAGAAATACTCTGTCATACGTCCAACTCGTGTTTTAAAACATTGGTCATGTGTAGCATAAGAATGCAACTCTTTAACAGTGTAAATAAGTCAGAATGCATGAAATAACATAAAAAAATAAACATTTAATGAACATCCAACTAAAATATTTAAGAAAAACATTCCATGAGCATTGTATAAATAAAATTTTTGTGCTAACCTCTTGAGAATATTATTAAAGATCAGATAACACTGTCCATACATTCTATTAGTTATTGAAAGAATCTTTGTTTATAACTTTGCGCGAACCTTGCCAGAACGTTCAGAGAACATTCCCTGCTAGCTGGATAGCTACTGGTTAACATTAACCAATAAACCACAAGACTAAGGTAACATAAGGAAACCCCCAAAAATTGGGTAAGCTTTGATGCAGTGTTGACTTTTATTGTAATACGATTCTTTTAGAAATGAAAAGTGCACTGGCTCTTATCTGTTCTTGAGTATTAGAGGGCCACAATACCAATGCCTACCTTCCACATAGACACATGGACACCCCAACCTTAATGACCAAAAGTGCTCTGAAAGAAAATTACAGACTTGTTTTCTCAATTGAGTCTCTTAAGTGTTATCCTTGAGAGCTGAAGTACATAGCAGCAACTGTTGAGGTTTAGACTGTCTTTTGAGAACCCCTGACCTAGTGTACAGAGCACTCTCAGGTTATTACGTGAGTAATTATGCGTTTTGTTCTGAAGTCGTTGATGTGTCAGCTGAGACGGGCTCTTTGTTTTGTATACTCTGTTCCAAGAAGAAAACAACTCTATTTTGTTGAGCTAAATTTGCAGGCAAATGCTAAATTTCCCTTATGATCACATAAATCATTCAACTGCGCTACAATGGTCACATGTATGCCATTATAAACTAATGAGAATGTGATGAATTATATAACTTGTCGTAAACATTGAAACGCTTCCAGGAAGATGGGCTGCCTTCATTAGGGAATGCTTGGAGATTTGTCACATGAATTAATTGTCATCTAAAGCTGCTCCACAGTCCTCCAACACAAAAGGGAAAATATGCTGTGAAAAACAGTTTTGGACCAACTTAAAAAAAAATAAATTTGACAGTAACAAATTAGTTTTCAAACAATAATAAAACAGAAATATTCGTAAAACCCACATTCATATTCTGCAGTCAGTACATCTAGTCAGTGTTCTGCACATCCACACTCTGGCGAAAATTTTTCAAGCAAAAATACTACTTAAGGAAGGAAGGAAGGAAGGAAGGAAAAATACATTATACAAATAATCGGTTAATCATTCAACATAAGGGAAAGAGAAAGAGATCAAAATACAAATAATGACAACATGCGCTACAAACTCGGCCTTAAAAGCCTGATTCAAAATGATCAAACCAAAGCAGAGTTAAGAAAAACAATATAATATAATATATAATATATAAGGCAATAACTAAATCATACATACTCAAATCCACGGATTAACAAACATCAGGATGTTAGAATGCCTTCACGAATGTTTCACTAAAAACACACAATAGAAAATGATAATTCAACTAGGTTAAGCAAAACAAGATCAAACCAAAAACTTAGCACTGCAATAGTCTTCATACCTAAAAACTTTCAGTGAGTGCTCGATGCAACTCCTAGCAACAGAAATTTCTACAGTGACAAACTACAAAATAGAAAGAACAAACCAATACTATAAACACTAAAACAAGCAATACTGTGCTATGTTCTAATACTTCCTGCCCAAGCATTTAATACACAGCAATTATCTCAATTGCTCATTCCCATAAAGGGATAACCAAATGAAGTGGAAAACCCATCCCACATTAATACATTAGTTAGTTTCCTCGTTTATTAAGTAGCTCTACACCTGTAATATTTTATCCTTGATTACATTCCTTGTGTGTTTATGCCCTCAGTTCGTTTGATCAGTGTCCCATTGTCTTTAGTTGGTTTTGTTTGTTTCCCATGATCGTACTGTGTATTTTCTTGTGGATGTTCTGATTAAAGCCTGTTTTTTTGAGTTCATCTTCATTATGCGATTATTAACAGCAACCAAGCGTGACAAACTGTTTCTTTTATTTATTTAATTTTTTTCTATTGTAAGTGTTATTTGAAACAGATAAAGACAAAATTGAACAAGACAAACATGACCAATATAAAAATGCACTTTAAATAAACGACACGGTTGGTTCACTGTTTTCAGTGTGGGCTGTGAGCCATCTGGATCAGAACCGATGCTTTATGATACAAGATCAGCACCCTACGTCTAAAAAAACAAATGACCCTAAACTGCAAATGCTGGCTGGAATGAGATCCAAGAAAAGTCAGCATACCTGCTAAAGAAATCTCTGAAGCACCAATCTCTACTCTTGAAATTTATAGCATCTCTTTTGATGCCTCTGCTGAGCCGAGCTTTATTCTGAATGCAGATGTGAGCAGAGAGACACAAGCATGCAGAACATCATTAAACATCTGCTACCGCCCAAAGTTTGGAACAGCAGCGTAAGATTCTTTTTTTTTTTTTTTCTCCTTATGTTATGTGTGATCTATAATGACTCATGCATCTCTTAAGAGTTTCAGAAACATTCAGTTTACAACGTGTTGGGTTCGAGTCACCCTTAGTCGAATCTGAGTTGAGTAAGTCCAACGACAAGTCCAAAAGGGTCCGAGTCAAGTCAGAGTCCAACTCTGAACATCTTAAAAAAAAGAAAGAAAGAAAGAAAGAAAAAAAAACTTATAAAAGTCAATTTTAAATGTAACAAAAGCAAACCTCTATTGCATCTTGCCATTTTGATTTCATGTCATCTCATAATTAGTATTCGGCATCCGCCATCCATTCCTCCAACCGCCAGAGGGAGCCATCTCCCGAATACTGAACGCTGCCGGTTCTTCTCCCTTCACTTCCTGTCTCTACCTGTTATAAGCCATGTTGTTTGTACATCATGTTGCAAAGTATTGCCAGTTTACCCTGTCTCTACTAAGCATTTTTATTACCCTGTTTGTTTGCCACATCTATGTCTCTCAGCCTGTTTGTGACCACGACTTTTGGATTACTGTTTTGGATTAGTTTGCTGTCTGGACTGCCGTTATTGTTATCGACCCTTTGCTTGTTTGTTTACCATGCTTCCTGCTCTGAATCTAACTTTGTGCTGTTGTGTGGAATAAAACTCCACGCATGGATTCAAATACTCAACCATCGTTACACTCACGTGCAGTAGCGAGTGGGCATTGATACTGTTTTTCTATGCAATGACGTTAGCCAGTCATAACTGGCTGTTTACTGACAAACCTTAAAGGAGCCACACCTTAAAAACTGATAATTTCAGACAGAGGGTCAGAATGAGGGTTTAAAATAATATTCTTTTTTTCTGTATATTTTCTTTTCCTCTTTTTCTATATAAATCCATGTACTGGACCTTTTAAGATACTTTTTTAGAAGATCACAAGTACTGTTGTTGAAAAGGTCTCAAACATTTTCTTTCTTATTAAGAAAATAACAGTCTTCAGTGTTTTCTCTGGAAACCCATTTGCATCAGTGAAGTACAAATATGCACTTTCTCTATCCTCACATTAAACTTTCTCATTAAAAAAGATTCTGTAAGTCATAATGAGAAACTTTCTCATAATTATGACTTAACATCACATAATAATGAGAAGTAATTATTACGAGAATGAGTTACTTTTCATAATATTTTTTTTTTCATTACATTTTATGACTTATTAACTCATAATTATGAGAAATGTTCAGATAGATAAGATACAAAGCCATAATTATAGAAAGTTTCTCATTATTATGATATACTGTATTTTACTTAACTGTAGTGAAAACGGCCTTCCATAGGTTATGGTTAACGAAAGTCTTTATGTTTTATTTGACTTTAACTCACTAGTTCAAATAACAGTTATTGTAGCTACTAGCTACATTGTAATTGTTTATGGTGGTATAAAAAATTGATGATATTCATTAAAGATAACCTCTATAATTTAGTTCAGCTCAATCAGCAGAACTGATCTCTGCAACAATGACCTGTTAGCAGCACTGATGCTATGAGAAATGAAATTGTTTGTGTATTACTTTCAATAATTAAAGTACGTGTTATTGATGAATCTTGCTCTATCACAGAGACTTTCAATGGATAGCAATGAAACTCATTTCAATTGCTACATTAAATTGTATGAGACTTGCAGCAAAACAGTTTAATTAGAAGCTTTTGGCTCTTCCCTGTTATCTGTTGTCCCTACAGAGATGTGGTTTGTATCCACAGATGAGTTCTGATATTACTGCAGGATAATTACCAAAATGAGAAGCATCTCTATCCTCACATTATTTTTAATAAAGTCAAAAGGCTGTAAGTCATTTTAGTAAACAAGTTTTTTTTTTTTTTTTTTTTTTTTTTTTTTCGTTTTGTATTCATGGTCTACAATTGTGTGTCTCTTCTTATTTATATGGCCTGAAACATTGCCAGGAAGTCTAACATTATCTTTTTGGGCATATAGCACAACCCACCATCACAATCAAAATCTGAATATGAAGTCTGACTGCTTAGAAAAGATATAGCACACATGTACTGATAGACTGCTAAACAATTCAAACTTTAAAGCCTGTTTTTGTGCATTTACTATTGGAATTAGTAGTATTGGTAGTTATTTGGGCTCTGTTGTGTGTGTATACATTTCAATGCAGTTCTTTGCCTTGGCCAGACTTTCCATTACATAGGTTTCTCAGTTACCGCTTGACCTTGACAATCTCTTTATTAGTAGACAAGCTGCTAGTAAGAGCATGTAAATACTGATTTAGCTAAATAAAGATTTGCTATCGTGTTTACACATATCAGGTCAGATCACCAAAATAATCCTATCACTGACCCTTAATTACAGCAATTCTTTCAGCATTAACATTCCAAGGCATTCCAAGGACAGAATAAACCATAATGTTTGATTTTGCCTCTGTCAAGCTTATTGAGTAAAAATTGAGAATTACTGTGCCGTGAAGATCACACTACATAAACTGAGAGTGAGTGCTGGGCCCAGTTTTGCCTCTGATTAAACGATCATCTGTAATTTGAAATGGATGACACAAATTGTTACGGTTACGTTTGTGTGTGAGCAGAATCCGTAACGGTCAATACTTTAGGCTGTGATTAGAAAACAATCAGTGTGACCCTGGTTCACTCTTAAGTTCCCATTTAATTCCAGTCAACAGATCAATAGCTCGCTTGTCAATATACATCTGTACAGCATACTGCTGGTTCTTTGCAAATACACATAAGGTTGTAAACTAGCAAACAATCTGGTAAATGTTAGGTCAGGTGGATTTTGCTGCTGATATTGGGTACATAAAATCTTAATGCTTGCATCAACATGAAACTCCATTATAAATGTCAGGCAGCACTTGACTGATAAAATAATATTGTAAACTTAAACTTACTTAAATTAAGGTAAATTATCAAATAATCAAAGAACCAAATCTGTAAAAACAAAAAAACAAAACAAAAACAAAAACAAAAAAACAATAGTAATTGCATTTTTTGATCAGAAATATAGTAAAAACAATAATGTTCTAAGATATTAATACCCTTACTTGCCTCCATCGAGGGTAACACTTTATTTTAAGGTCTTTTAACTAGTTGCTTATTGGTATGCATATTACTGGAATATTGGCTATTTATTAGTACTTATTAAGCAGATATTAATGCCTTATTCTGCATGACCTTATTCTACATTCTTAATCCTACCCAATACCTAAACTTAACAACTACCTTACTAACTATTAATAAGCAGTAAATTAGGAGTTTATTGAGAGAAAAGTCGTAGTTAATAGTTTATTTGTGTTCCCTATACTAAAGTGTTACCCCATCAAGAGATGACCTCGAGAGATGATCAACTGAGCATTTATGTGCTCAGTTATATCAACGAACGGCTGATTTTAGCCAGGTCGATGGAAATAGCAGTTTGACATCGAGATGTCGTTCTTGCACACCTGAAATGTTTGGGGTTGAGATTGAACGTCAAAAAGAGCATCCTCTCACCATATCAGAGGACAACATTTCTGGGAGTGGTGTGGGATTTGACTTCCATGCGGGCACAGTTGTCTCCTGTTTGAGTTGGGTCCATTCTTACCACCATGAAAAAGTTCAAGCTTGGTCAAGAGTTTTCTGTCCACCAATACCAAAGGGTATTGGACCTCATGGCAGCAGTCACCAACATGATACTATTAGGGCTCCTGCACAACAGTTGCCTTTTGAATGGAATTCAACTTTGCGATATGACATTAACGCTATGGGAATGCCTCAATGTGAACTAGTGTCTGAAGCACGTGTGGAAAACATGGCCGAAGAACAGGTCAGGTGACGCAACGTCAGTGCATCACGAAGAATATAAATAGTCACCCCCAAAAAAGCGTCAGCAGCTTTTTTGTCTTCAGGAAGCCATTTGTATTTGTGTGTGCGTGTGTGTGGAAAGTCCATTGAGTGTTTTAGGAGTGAAAAAAAATCTAAGTTTGTCTACTGTCAGACAAAAGAAAAGTTATGGCATCAGACAAGCAATATAAGCAGGGTGTTCCGCCATGCCCTCGCTTTCTTACGAGTGATGACGAACATGATCTGTGTGTGATATGCTTGGGAGCGAAAGGAGGCAATTGCCTTCACTGTGAGAATTCACTTTGTGCCCCTTGGTTCGGTTCCAGGTTTGGCTCTGTCGAGGCAGGGCGTCGATTTAAATTATGGTGTTCAAGTTAATTTGTCTGGCATTTGGGAAGAAGAAAAGATCTTTTTGCTGGATGCCCCAGTTTCGCCAACTGGCCTGTTTGGCAATGCAGTTAACTCTGTTGTTGACATGAGCCCACTCCACCCGGAGTGTGGCATACTCAAAAGCCTTAGCAAAGTGTATTTGTCCTGCGGCAGGCTGCTCCTCTCTGGTTTTTATAGTTTGGATGTGGATTCAACCCCAGGGTCTCAGTTCCTTTTGGGCTAGTTCATCCTTACGGGCTTAAAGGCCTAGTAATCTTTCTAGTCAGCCTATGAGGCGCACGGTATGCTTCGCCTAAAGGTAGCAAGTTTTCTGACTAGGAATGTGAATTTTTAGGTCACTTTTCAGTTGTGGCCTTTGTATGGTTGTGTATGTGGCAAGATAGTCCTTTCCACACACTTCATGTATATTGCCATAAATCAGGATTGACCCCGGGTTTGACCTTTGGGTTAATCCATTCCTTAGACCAAGGGTTTGTGCTTGTTAACGTTCCCATGTGTGGGGAATGAGACACTGCGCTGCCTTTCCATACTTCAGCAAAGCCTGAAACGTCTTCCTTCAGACAATTAGAATCTGATGATGCATTTTTCGGGTGTCTGTTTATGGCCTTTGTGATGGACTGATGCTGCGTCACCTGACCATTCTTCGGCCAATGTGATTGGCTTGTTTTCTACACGTGCTTCAAACACCAGCTCATGCTGAGGCATTCCCATAGAGTGTTATTCCTCATAACACAGTGTCTCATTCCCTCTCAGAGAACCGGGTTATAGACGTAACCTGAGACGTTTTCTGTTGTAATATATTTTAAAATGTAATTCATTCCTGTGTCACACGATCCTTCAGAAATCATTCTAATATGCTGATTTGCAACTTTCTGATTATTATCAATGTTGACAACAGTGCTACTTCATATTTTTGTTGAATCCGTGATAATTTTTTTCCACAATTATGTTTAGGTTCAAAGAAATCAAAGAATTTTTTTTTTTTTTGTAAAAAATAAGTCTTTACTGTCACTTTAATAAGTTTAATGCATCCTTTCTGAACAGTATTAATTTCTTCTTTTCTTTTCTTTTCTTTTCTTACCTCAAACTTCCCTCAAAATTTAAAGTGAACAGCTTACTGTATAGTTTCAATCTTTTTTTTTTCTTGACTTTTTTAACATCAGAACAATTCTTTGTCAATATCATGATTCACACTCCTTGGCAAAAACAACCTTGTGGTGGAGCCCCCTGTGGCTGAGGGAACGAAGAGGCCTTATATGAAGAATCAGCACTAGGATTGTGAAAATGTATTAATTGATTTATATTTGCCTGTGATGAGAATCAGTATATAAACCGTAGGCTTATATAGTCAGCTAGTTTCAAACAGGACATCTTAAACAGAATTAGTGACTAAATACAACAGTGATTACAGAATGCATATGAATATCATTCTTTGTCCACAATAGGTGGTACATGGCTTGCATATGTTTACTAGAGCAATCTTCATACACAAATCAAAACCAGCATGAGTTCAGGCTTCAGTGAAACTGTGTGATGATTGAAGACACACAGTGTGGCCTGTTGTCTCTGGAATAGCCTCAGTCGCTACTGAATGAATGCAGTTGTCAAGCACGCACAATATTCCAGTAAATATGAAAGATAATGCAAAAAAAGTCCCACATTTTAACTCTTTCTGCAGTTGCAGTTGTTTGCAGCTACTAATGGTCTGTCATTGTATTTCTTTGGTAAATTAAAGGAGGTCAAATCATGTTTCTTTCATATTGGGACATACATCCGAATATAACAGTTTTTTAGGGGAAAAAAATGTAGGGCAAGTCTTGCTTCTGTGCATCAGCTATTGATTGGATGTTGAGATGTGGGCAAGGCAAACATGGAGGCAGATGAAGGTGAGCTTGCAGGAGTGGGAGGAATAAATGTTTGGAGAAGTCCTGCATACGCCACCAGAGAGAAGTCTGATGCTTCACCAGAAATCTAAAATTGACATGTTGACTAAACATCACAAGGTGAAAAAAAAAAACAAACAAAAAAAACAAACAAACAAACAAACAAAAACATACATGGATGAATCATTCACAATAAGATCTTTAACATGCAATTATTACATGGATGGTGAGTTTTTATTCATGACGAAACAAGTTTTAACAAGTTTAAACAAGGCCATTTTCTCATCTAGTTTTTTGGTCAATTCAATCACAATATGGGAATGTGGGCATATGAAAAACGTCACTGTTAAGCCTTGTTTACAGTGCACGCGTCTGCGGTGCGTTGCGGTTGCGACACGGCTACCGGAGCTGATCCGCGGCCACTCTAGTCAATGCTTGTATTTACACCAGCCGCGCCGCGGCACGTTTCAGAAGCGTCCCAGAAGCAGCTCGCCGTGCCACTTCGCTAAAGATAGGCGCCTCACCTATTTTTGATGGACGCCGCGTCGAATCCGCACAGTAATACAAAATAAAAGATCAAAAACCTGTCAATTTCAAAATAAAAATCCAGTGCAGACTCATGTGGGATAGCAAAAACACAACAATAAACATAATTAAACTAGACAAAACAAACATTTAACTTACCCATTTTAGAACACAAAAAATTCAAGAAAAACTATGTAGGACAGGCAAATCACGTGGTCTCGCGAATCCTGTCGCTTCGCTCCTAAAATGCTCCTGGTGTAAATTGGCACCGCCTAGAGGATGGAACAAAACCTCGCCAGAGCCGTGACGCACTGCAGACGTGTGCAGTGTAAACAAGGCTTTAGAGTTGCCATTTAAATGTAAAGGTAAAATGGTGCGTCCCATATCAAATCAATACGAGACGCAATCTGTCCCATATTTTACCTACACATAGTTGAATAAACATAAGGATTTTGCAGCATGGGGAATGTTAATATCAAATATAATGTAATCAATTTTACAAGAAATAGTAGAGAAGCTCATTTTTTCAAAATTGAATTTTAGTGTATTTGTTTCCCTAGAAATGGAGTCTGAAATCGCTGTTTACACCGGTGATTTTGTCATAAAATATATTACTACAGTATATCAGTGTGTTACTGTGACTATCTAAAGGAAAAGCAAGAAAGAAAGAAAGAAAAGGCTGTTATGGTTCTAATGTTACAAAAAGGTACTAATGGTAGTAATGTTACAGTAGGCATGTTATCTCATGATATGCTTTAATGAAAACACACCCATTTTCATTATTTAGTGCTGCTGACTGAAGCTTATTTAGTTCTTTTTAATCTGTGCATAAAGGTGGGATTTCAATAAGGCTGGGCTGAGCTTCGAAGATTGACCAGCTGCCTTCAAATCAAATATTTAAAGGTGGGCCGCAGGCAAACCTCATCTTAACCTCTTATGGATCTAGGAAGATTTTTAGACAATAAACAACAACAAAGCCCTAGGTTTGATTAGTATCCAAGGCAACACAGTGAGATTGAGGTACTAATGGTAGTAATGTTACAGTAGGCATGTTATCTTATGCTGTGCTTTAATGAAAACACACCCATTTTCATTCATTTTTACAGCGTTCACAGCGTTTTTTAGTGTTGCTGACTGAAGCTTATTTTGTTCTTTTTAATCTGTGCATAAAGGTGGGATTTCAATAAGGCTGGGCTGAGCTTTGAAGACTGACCAGCTGAATTCAAATCAAATATTTAAAGGTGGGCCGCAGGCAAACCTCATCTTAACCTCTTATGGATCTAGGAAGAATTTTACACAATAAACAACAGCAGAGCCCCAGGTAACACAGTGAGATTGACATTATAAAAAAAAAATAAAAAAAATCTTGAGTAATTTATAATCAAGGTATTAATCAATATTTAATCCTTCTAAATATTAAATGATTTTAATGACTTCTTCAGTGTCACACAACAGAAGGAGGCAGACAGGTAAGTTGATACAACACAAAGTTTATTAGAAACAGAGGCAGTATGCAGACTGGTGAGTATAACAGTTCAGAGATGTAATGATCTTGGCTTGATGGTAATGGTTATAGTCTCTTTGCAGGTTTGACGGTGAAGTCCGGAACTGAGATAGAGCAGACGAAGGGCAGAAGACTGATGACGGATGACAGAAGACAGGTATCCACAATACCGGGTAAGTGTAACCAGGTAGGTACAGGTGAAGGAGTCTGTTCTTGTACGTAGAGACGAGACCAGACAAGGGAGTGCAGGTTGAGTGTGTCTTTATAGTGTGTGCTGATGAGGATTTGCAGGCGCGGTGAATCAGAATTCCGGGGAGAGTGAACGAGTGAGCGGAGCGTGATCTGGTGACAATGGGTTGATGGTGGTTTGTGATGGTTGCGACTCTGTTGTTAAAGCATTTATTGTACTTTTCATCTTCAATCACTAGAGAATAATAGTGAATATTGTCTGAACCTGTATGTTTTGGGAAATTTCCTGATTAGATCAAGAGCTTGGCCAACTTCAACCTTGAAGAAGCTATGCATCTGTGTATGTGCACTAGTACTTTTGTTACAGATCCTGTATTGGAGAGGTGGACAAATTGGCACCCAGAAACGCATATCTGTGACCTAGGTCACTTCGTGCCAAAAACCAAGGTCCTGGTGTCAGCCGTATAATCGATAGAGATGTGCTTCTGCCTATCAGTCCATGTGTGGATATTTTCTAAGTTTATCTATTCCTTAACCAATCAGAATCATTCAACCTGGGGGTATTCCAGAAAGCAGGTTATGTGACATACCTGGGTATGTTTAAGATTTAGTAAGCGGATAACCTCAACTTTCGGTTCCAAAAACTGAGGTAACTTTAAAGGTATTTAAGTAGCCATAGCAACATACTCTATGAACATAATCTGCATAGTTTGCTTTAGAGGTATTCAGATGCGTGTTATATAATTAATGTAGTTTTATTAATGTAACTAAATTTGTTATATAGTTACAGTTGCATATACAATATATATTCCCTACATTCCCAACATGCCCAAAATTGAGCTCTTCTCATCTGATGAAGGATCTTTCATCCTCGTGAAATCTTTGCCTCAATCCTCTGGCCTAAGGAGCAATTCTCCTCCACCTAACACCGCCGCCGATCTCTCGGTGAGTGTTTGGACTTTTGGCTTTTTTGGGGAGTACTCTGTGTTCGGGTGACATTCTGAGCTCAGAGCCCTTCCCCAGACAGCATGCCAAATACGCATACTCTTTTAGTCTATCTAATTATTTGTAAGTGTGTAAGGTCTATGAATATGTAGCTGACTCACCTATGTTCCTCGACAGTTTTTGCATCCCTCCACCACCCCGTCTCCATAACTTGACTGGTTACTATCCTAACCAAAGTTACAGGGGAGTACTCTGGGTTCAGGTGACATTCCGAGCTCGGAGCCCTCCCCCCGGACAGCACACCAAATATGCATACACGGTGCTCACACACAGGTTGTGGACTTAATCCAGTATAGTCTGCGCTCCCCCATCTTTCATTAATAGCCTCTTTGCAAACCTGTATTACATGCTCATGACTCAATCAGTGCTGCAATGTGCCATGCAAACTGTTAAAATCAGACTGAAATGATAAGGTGTCTTGTTAAAACTTGTTTCTAAAGTTAGGATTCTTCAAAGAATCTGCAGGTGCTACATGGCCAGAAACATCACACCGGTGGCACTTGATGTTCAGCATCAAGGTTCTGTAAGTATAGTTCACTCTAATGGTCTTCCTCCCAGTTATCTTGGCCCATAAATCTGCCAAGCTGTCTTTTTGCTATTCCCTTTCACCACATACTCGACATTCATTGGAGAGAAACCTGCAGCAGCCCACAAAACACTGCTCATTTAACCTGCTGTGATTGTAACAGATTGCATCTCCTGTGTGCTGTTCACTGCTGCTGTTTTAATGTTTAACTTTTAAAGTACCATTACCATTATAGTCCATAGCAGTGAAATTATTCTATAGGCCTGGCATTTGGAATATGTTTAACTGTGGATTGTAATAATGTAAGATGCTTGGCTTAATGTTCTCTTTTGATTATATAACTGTTTACACAGTTTACACAGTGACACTAGGGTAGGAGGGTTTGTGTGTATTTGGTAGCAAAAATAAAAGATAAACCCTTTACTTGGCTTCAGTCATCATGTAGGGTCTCTACTTAATTATGGAAAGCTCTTCACAATGACTAGGAATATGAGCACATTGCTGTCCACAAGGAATACAAAATTCCTTACAGAAATGGCTGAGCTCTATAATTCCCACTGTGCTGTGGCAATGGATGGATTTTCACTGCTATGGTTTATGAGTTTCCTGCCCCTGCAACCAGCACACAAACAAGAAATACACAATGTGGTCAGATCAGAAGGAACCGCTCTAGGAAGAAGGGATTGGGCACTCAACTGATATTAATGTAAATCTCCTTTATAGGTAAACCAAAAACCTTTTTCTGGTCAGTTTTTCGGCAATGGAGTAGCAGTCATACAGTAGCTGCACAAAGTGCAAATAGCTTTACACAAACTATTGGTTAAACTTTATTTTGATGGTCCCCTTTAGACATTCTATTGACTATAAATAACATTGGACCTACATATCAACTAACTCTCATTAGAGAATAAGGTAACACTTTATAATAACTGCACACTATGAAGCATTAGTTAAGCATTAGTAAATAGTCAATTCATAATATATAAAGCATTAATAGACATTAGTAAGCATTTTATAAATACAGCTATAAATGCTTTGTTTTTGATTTATAAGCATATCTATAATGTGTCTAATAATTGTATTTTCATACTTTATTAATGATCAATTTATCATTTCTAAATTAAGTATTACATTATTTACAAACCAGTTATTTAGGAGTTGTCAGTGGTTCATAAGATCATTTAGAATGTGTAAGTAAATGATTAATAAACTATTTAAACACACATTTATACATCATATCATGTAGACATATAGTAATAGTTACTCAGTGTGTTAATAAATGCTTTATTAACACATATTTCTACTGTAATTCATGATTAATTCAGGTAGTTATAAAACATTTAGAAGTGGTCAGTAAACTATTTTTGTGAGCTCATCTAAAGTGAGGACTATTTATGCCTCGTAAAGCTTTACAATGGAGATTTAAAGGCTCAGTGATCTTCTGCACTGCTGTTCTCTAATGTTTTAAAGTTAGTACTGAGGTAGTTTTGACACTGTGAAATATTTTATTATATTATTATTTTTTATTAAAAAAAATATTTGTTGTATTTTGGCACTCACAAATTTTTATTCAGCAATGTTTACACTTTACAGAAATATATTTTTTTTATATCAGATCAAAGGCTTAGTTTCAGTTTACTGCACAGTTATGTTTTCTGAAAGTGTACAGGAATTTTTATTTTCTGTGACTTTTATTTTCTGTGATTTCCTTTTGCCTGAAATAAATATTTCTATGTTCTGTATCCTTGAAATCTCCTTTATAAAAGCTTTACGAGGCATAAATAGTCCTCACTTTAGATGAGCTCACAAAAATAGTTAACTGACCACTACTAAATGTTTTTTAACTACGTGAATTAATCATGAATTACAGTAGGAATACGTGTTAGTAAAGAATTTATTTACACACTGAGTAACTATTACTATATGTCTAAATAATAAGATGTATAAATGTACATTTAAATAGTTTATTAATCATTTACTTACACTTTATAAATGATCTTATGAACCACTGACAATTTCTGAATAACTGGTTTGTAAATAATGTAATACATAATTTAGTAATAATAAATTAATCATTAATAAAGTATGGAAATACAATTATTAAACATTATAAATATGCTTATAAATCAAGAACAAAGCATTTATAGGTGTATTTATAAACTGCTTACTAATGTCTATTAATGGTTCATAAATGATGAATTAACTATTTACTAATGCTTAACTAATGCTTCATAGCATGAGTTACTATAAAGTGTTACCGAAAATGGGTTGAGAATTAGTGGACTGTTCGGGGTAGGGTTAAGGTTAGTAGAATAAGATGTTAGGGTTAGTAGAATAAATTGATATGTACTTGCAAAGTTACTTATAGTCAATAGAATGTCTGTTGGGGAGCATCAAAAAGTGTTAGCAGATATTTAGCAGACCTAACCCTAACAATTTTCTAATGAGAGTTAGTTGACATGTGGTTGCAAAGTTACTGTAACAAAGACAGTGGTGTGCCAACTGCAACAAAAAAGGCCCCAAAGATGTTTTGAACAGCAGCAGCACCACTGCTCTGAATGTACCGGCAGATGGAGGTGTAAAAAAAAGTTTGAACTAATTGTTACATACTTGCACAAGCATATTGTATATGAGAATTTAGTTCAAACTTTGACCTGTAGAGGGCAGTAATACACTTAGCAGTGTCTACACTGCCGGAATTCTAATAGAGAAGAAGAAGTAGAGAGCTAGTTCAAGACGAGCGTTTATGGTTAAAACGTATCTAATTATAAAAACTTTTTTAGAAACTGAGTGATGATTTTACTAGATAAGTCCCTTATTCCTCATCTGGGATCACGTAGAGCCCTTTGAAGCTGCACTGAAACTGTAATTTTGACCGTTTGGAGTCCATTGAAGTCCACTGTGGAGAAAAATCCTGGAATGTTTTCATTAAAAAACCTTAATTTCTTTTCGACTGAAGAAAGAAAGACATAAACATCTTGGATGACATAGGGGTGAGTAAATTATCAGGAAATTTTCATTTGAAAGTGAACCTTTAAGATGAGTGCTTCAATCTATCGCTTTAGTGCCATTGCAAAGACTCTCTTTTCGTTCCAGTGAAATCACAAATCAAAATGCAGATAAACATGTCCTCCCTGCTCTTGATATACAACCACTGATAAACAGCTTTGGCTTTCATGAGGAAGAAAAAAAAAAACACCATTAGAGGGCCGATTAGAACCCAGAACCTCTGACACACTTAATTGTACCACCAGTCAATTAGGACACACAAATCTCTAACACCGATCTATGTATTTATTCACTAATGTAAATACTCTCGAGATAAAGTAGTATGTAGATATAAGTAGATGTAAGGATGAAACTTCCACATTAAACATGAATTCTATGTCATTAAATGTGAATTTATTATTGTACATTTCTGATATTCAATGTACACTCACTCCCCCCTACACACACACACAAACACACACATCTGTCCCACCCACTTTTTAAAACCAAGTTACACCACTGATGGCATTATATTTAGACAGTGGCATAAAAGGTTGCAGTGATGAACATTGTAGCCGATCACGACTGTGTGTAGCATAACCTACGGCGTAGCTTGACGTGCACCTCTCCAAAAATGTAACAATGCGTCAATTCTACGTGGACCGCAAGCAGTGTGATTGGTCTGCTAGAACCCCTCCCTCAGTTTAAAAAAAAACTGGCACGGAGAGGAGCGAGCATTTTCAACTTCCATAGGAATGAAAAAAAAAAAATGCTTGGGTCACTCGCTCTGCTCTGTTTCAAGGGACACGTGCCGTCAAGCTGCAACAAAAGTCGTTGCCTATTTGCTGCCATCACTATTGAAGCTTCTCTGACAACGTATATATGACAAGCTGCTGCTTCTTTGGCTTTTGGCTTTTGCCTTGATACACAACATGACCGCAGTCCGCGGACACTGTCTACTAGTGGTCTGCATGTTGCACTTCAACGTGGACAATGATGCAGAAGTATAAATGAAAACAGACGCATAGCCTACGGTGCAGAGGCTCCACCGTAGGTCCAATGCAGAAGTATAAATCAGCCTTCACCCCCATTTTAACTTCTCTGCACTGGCTACCGGTCAAATTGAGAATAGAATTTAAATTTTTTATTTTTATTTTTAAATCACTACACGGCCTAGCATAAGGGTATCTATCAGACATACTACATTCTCAACTACCCATCTAGGTCACTTAGGTCTGGCAACCTTGGATTGCTTTCTCTTTGTAGATCTAGATTAAAACCTAGAGGAGACCAAGCTGAATGAATGATAATGATAAAATTTTCAATTTTAGGCAAACTATTGTACAGACAGAAGCAGACAATCTTGCTTCCTCTGTTTCACTGTGCACTGTATTGTTGTTCAGTGATGATAAATATTGGAAAGGTGGACACCATTGTAATTCCATGAAAACTGAAATGCCAGTCACCAAGTGTCTCTAACAAGATTCATTATCCCAATTACAATGTCTCATACTGACTTGCCCAAGTCGCACTTTGTTTGTCATTTCTAAACATTGAGAGAAAAGCTGGAAGAGAAAAAGGATGGGGTTGGAGGATGATTTGAGTTTCTTGATGCACTTTCTATTTTTATCAGAGGCCAGCATCAGCAGATTGCACACAGACAAACAAATTGCTCCATTTAAATAGGAAAATGATTGAGCAAGGGATGCTGTATGAAACATTCATCAAAACTGTTTACTCCACTCACCAAACACCAAATAATTTAATAACATTTATTATTTTCTGTCCTCCTGTTTGTTTAATTGTGTATACAACTTTGATGCTTGTACTGAGAGCACTTAATGGAAGTTAATGCGGAAAAATTAAATAACTACTATAACTTTAAAACAACAACAACAACAAAAAAACACGTTGGGAACGCCTTTGTGCGACTGCATCGTGAAGCACGTGAAAAATCAGTCCAGTGGTGTGACGGAACGTCATAGGCGGGTGACGTCATCGACCAGGAAACTATAAAGCATACCCAGACCAAACAGTGTTAGCTTATAATAGGCTAAAACAAGATGATCACAGGCATGCAGGAAGTATGGCAAGGCGACACAGCGTCTCGTTCCCTTCTCAGGGAACCGTAGTTACATGCGTAACCTGAGACTTTCCCTTTCGAGGGAACTCACACTGCGTCTGAAGTATATGGGATGGGAACGCATATACCCATGCCACCATACTGAGTGCTTGTCTGTGTGAAACCTGTTGTGCACACTAGGCCGAGAGTACACTGGTCCCAGGAGTGGAATCCAAATCTAGGTTGTAAAACCTAACAAAGGTGTGTGGGGAAGACCATCCCGCAGCATAACAAACATCCTGAAGAGACTCCTGATATTAAAGCTTTAGATGCAGCCATACTTCTGGTTGAATGGGCTCGGACAACCAATGGTGAAGGCTTGCCGGTCACCTCATACCCAAGAGAGATAGCCTCAACTATCCACTTGCTTATCCTCTGCATAGATGCTGGGCACCCATTCCTGGGTGGCCCGAAACACACAAAGAGTTGAACAGATTTACGCCACAGGGCAGCTCTGTGGACATAAGCATAAAAGGCTATCACAGGGCAAAGCAGATTCAACTTTTCCTGGTTCGAAGAACTAAAAAGAGGCAGAAAGAAGGCCTGCATTATGATAGTTCTAGCCACATTAGTGGGAACTTTTGGAACATACCCTGGTCTAGGGTGAAGAAAAACTTTCACCATGCCTGGTGCAAAGTCTAGACATGAAGGAGATACCGAAAGGACTTGAAGATCTCCGACTCTTCGAAGTGTAATTAGCAAGAAGAAAGAGGACTTTCAAAGTTATAAACTTTTCTAATATTTCCTTAATGTGCTCAAAGGGAGCCACAGAAAGGCCTTGCAGAACAATGGCCACACTCTCGTGTGAACTGCCGGCCTCAAGCTCAAAGTGCCACGAAAGAAATGAACTACTAAGGAGTCTCTCCAACTGACATACTACCCAAATGAATGTGGTAAGCAGATATAGCTGCCACATACACCTTTATCGTGGATGGAGATAACCCTTCAGAGAATCATTCCTGCAGAAACAGGGCAGTTGATTGGGTCATGTTGACGGCCCCTGCACCATGAAGTGAAAAGTTTCCCCTTCAAAGCATAGAGCTCAGTTGTGAGACCTGCAAAAATGAGCTGGGCCCCCTCAGAGGCCAAGCCCACAGTTTCCACATTTGTGGGCAGGGGTGAAAGATTGAGCCCCTCACCTGAGATAGAAGGTCCCTCCTGACCGGAATCTCCCATGGAGAGCTGTCGAGGAGGGACATCTGGGGCTGTATGTATAAAGTCATGTTGGCAAAACATGGTGGCTTCTAAGGTCTGGGAGGAAGTGTTTTAGTGCTAGAAACAGTGCCATAATGTCCAAACAGTTTATGTGCCAGGTGAGATGATGGCCCCTCCACTGACCTTGAGCTGAGCATCCATCTAGGATCACTCCCCAACCCGTGAGGCAAGCTGCGACAACAAGGAGCTCCCAGCACTCAGCCTTGGGACAGGAACCAAGGCTTCTTCCACATAACCAAGGCACGAAGGCATCGCCGCATAACCTTGATCATGTGAAAAGGGTTGCCCCTCTAGAAAAACCCCTTGGTCTTGAGCCACCACTGTAGGCGTCTCTTATACAGCAGGCCAAAATGTATCACGTTGGACGCAGCTGCCATGAGACGCAACAGTCTCTGAAACTGTTTTACAGTGGCGGACTGGCCTAGCTTTAGCTTGTTAAGGGCTGCTAGAATCGAATCGATACGAGCAGGGGAAAGACGTCAAATCCCATATCACTCCTAAGAAAGTGGTCCTCTGAGCTAGAGAGAGCACATTTTTCTTGGTGTTGCGCCTTAGCCCCAATTTTCTCACGTGGTCGACAACGACATCTCGATGTTGAACCACCATCTGCTCTGACTGAGCCAGAATGAGCCAGTCATCTATATAATTTAGTACGCAAATGCCCTGGAACGGAGCCAGAGTTGCATCCAGGTGCGGGGTGATAAAGCTAGGCCGAAGGGAAGAACATGATATTGGTACTGTTCGCCCCCTGAAAGCGAACCATAGGAACTGTTGTGGAAGGATGGATATGTGGAAGTATCCCAGCAAGCAATTTTGCATTTAAAAGACATCTAATAGCCGTCTAATAGCTAAATCGTGACTACAGATCGACCATGTCATGAAATGACACTTGTAAATATTATTGACATTGCGAACATGATGGGATATCAACAATCTCATGCACTGCCACTTTGCTTACATAATGGAATATCATACATCTCACAAGTTATTTTGGCAAAAACTACATGTAACCAAATTTAAGGTTATTTTGTCTAGAAGTGGGTTACTCATAGCCGGACTATCGGGTCTATAGTTAACACTTATAACACTTATATAGGGAACACTTCCTATAACACCAGATGTACTCATTACATCAGAAGAAGAATGGCATCTACGCTAATATTAGTCTTTCTGTTTATCCCGAGGTTTACCGTAGTCAACCGGATCCGGGCCGTATCCAGGTGAGATTGAGGACCTACGCCTTGACACGACCACAACGCACCCCTGAAGTATCAGCAGAGATTGAGTCAACTAGATCATCCATTGTGAAGGCCTCATCGACACGACAGCCAGTGGCACAGTTCCTCAACAACGATACGATCCTCAACTGGATTGAACTGGAATAAATACTTTGAATGTTGCGATCCTATCGGGCTTATGATAGCTACCTGAATCGTAACAAAGCACTGTTTGCCAGAGGAGAACTGGCCCCCCGACTAAGCCTGGTTTCTCCCAAGGTTTTTTTCTCCATTTTAACACCTATTTGCCACCTGTTTGCCACCGGATGTCACCTGTTGGAGTTTGGGTTCCTTGCCGCTGTCGCCTTTGGCTTGCTTAGTTGGGGACACTTGACATTTGACATTTGATATTCAACAGTGCTTTGCATCTGCCTGCATTGACACCATTTTCTTTAAGAGCTGCTGTGCAGCCAAAATTATATACCAGTTATCACTGTAAAGCTGCTTTGACACAATCTGCATTGTAAAAAGCGCTATATAAATAAAGGTGACTTGACTTGACTATAGTTAACCGAGACAATGAAATGGTGGCTATTGCTTGCTGGGATGCGTCCTTCAGATCTATTGTAGCAAATTAACTCAAAGGGGTGATATTAATAATTATTCATAACTTATGATTAATTATGAATATTTGGATCAGTTAATCGGATTAACTTGATGTAGCTACATTAACATTACAATCAATTAATCAGTTCGTCCTGTGAACACTCAGTATTGATTAAGTAATTCTAAGAAAAATATATTTTTCATGGCCACAGAAAAATAATTCTTTCTTAGCATTTACAGCTATCGAGCGTGTAAATACTGGACCCAGAGCCCTCTTCTCGGACTCCAAATACGCTTACCATTTACTCAATCTGACTTATGTGTAAGTGTGAACTGGTGAGTAACCCATGAGGGAATTTAAATGCTTTTAGCCAAAAACAAACATATGCACTGCAGACAAACACTGTTTTTGATCAAAGAAAGCAACTGTATCATGTTATATCATGTGTTTATTTGCCATTAAACACTTAATAGGCATTAAACAGCATTGTTAACGTTACCAAGACAACACAACACTGTATTCCTATGCGAGTTAAATGAGAGCAGTAACTAATGCACTGCACCATTGCTCAACCACATTAAACATCTTACTGTTAAAAAGATGATATCATATTCACTTTGAAGATGTCTTTAAATCTCCTCCAGACAAGATGAAATGTTACAGTTTTCCAGGAAGGTGTATTGCATTAAGGGTAACAATAATACAAATATCTACATCATATTTATTGACTCAAATGAATGAGTTTCTATTAAAGATGTGCATGTATGTTTGTCCAGTATGTTCCTCCGTGAGGAGGTGGATTGTCCCAGCTGAGTCTACTTGTTCCTCATCTTACCTGAACATCTCAGTCCTTGCCACTGGTGCCTTTGGCTTGTCCTCTGGGGATTTTGTGAAGCTGTGAAAAACGCTATACAAATGCATGCAAAGAGAAATGAATGTCTGATTGCACCACACACTTCTATGACTCTGTTCTACAGCTACACGTTTCGACTTCAATATTTTATCATTGTTTACAAAAAGATCCAAGATCACAGGTGAGCTATCCTGTATGATGCACATACCACACTTTATCAGACACTCATTTATTGAGATAAAGGCGGCACTCAGAAAGAACAACAGGTAACAGTAATTAGCACTGCTTGGATTGTAGTGACCCATTAAGCTGCAAACTAATTATCATAACTCATTAAAGGTGAGCAAAAAGCTGTGACTGATGTAAACAAATTAATTTAAACTCTGTGAATATTAGAGCTGGAATCAGTGTTTGCTTTTCTCACATGCTACAGCTCTGGGATCATTACAATCACTTTGATGGTATATTATGCTAAATGTAAATATTTTGAGCTCTGAATTTATTTATTTATAATGGCTCACATGAGATGCTTATTACTGTTAATCATGCAGTTTACATGAGACAGTTCTTTAAAGTTTTATAAGGGAGGAATTTCTTTGTATTATTTACAATTAATATTCAATTGATATTATGTAAAATATGTATTAACTTTCAATTAAATAATTTATGTATTTTAAACAAATCTTATTTAAACATAATTGCATTTTTATGCTGTCCTTTTTTAATGATTACCTGATTTCATGAATTTCATGTCTTTCCATATAGAAATTGTTAAATCTATACCACTGGATGGCACTGTTTTTTCTTAAATCTGATATCTGGGTTAGTTCTTTCAAAAATGTAAGCATAGCTTATCAAACAGACTAATATGCTATAGCATTCATAATTAAATAAGATCTATTTTTAAATGACAAACCAATATGCAGCCTTGTTGTTCAAGGTCACATCTGTGTCCCACTTTAAATTAATAAGCAAAAATCACATTGGCCAAACAAAATTCTAGCCATCACAGGATATGGTAAAATGTTTTAAAATCAAATGCACATGCACTTCCAGCACTAAAGGTACAGCTAATTCAGCTATGTTTGATGCACTAAACAGACTATATTTCAGGATATCAGCTGTTAAGGCAAGAGCTGCAGGTTAAGTCTAAAGCCTGAAATTAGAATTACTGAGATCACACACCTGCTTTCTCCTCATTCTACCCTCCAACAAGGTACTTGACCTCAACTTGCCACAGGGGGATTTGTGTACCATAAGTCACTTTGGATGAAATTCATCACTTGAATGACAAGTAGCAAACAAATTTAGCAATTAAATTTTGCATACATGTCAAAATGGTGGAAAGATACATTAAGCAGAAAGCCTTAGTAATCTCCGATTGTGCCTCAATTGATGTCTGGAGGCCGACAGACAATTTCTTTCTATGACGATGTTCATGTCCTTGATGCCAACAATAGGCACACTTGAATGACAATTCTTGGATGTGTGTATAATCTCACGGCTATTCTCAGTGCGACTCAGGAATGCTCTCTAAATAAAACCACATTTCATGGTGTCCGCTGGGACTCGGAACCAAATCTGTGCTGGAACGGTTTTCATATTGAGATTTGTCAGCAAGGAGCTCCAAAAGTACCACATAAAGAGACACAAATTATATTCTTAGCAATGCACAAAAAATGCATTTGTGCATGCACAGAAAAAAAGACATGCAAAAAAAAAAAAAAAAGTGGGGTAGGATGACTGACAGGAGATTCAAAGGTCAAATTCAAGCAAGGGCTGCGATGAGCCCTTTCATTCTGAGGTTTTGGTCATGGTTCAGTGTTTTGGAGGAGGCCCAGATGTCACAGGGTGGCTATCCGTGCAGATGAGATTACATGAGCAAGACATGAGCCCACTGTGAATGAAATGGAGTGCACAGATTGGGAATGAGATAGTAGGGCCTGACTCTCTGCCGAGATGCCATGCCCTTTTAAATGCACAATACTGACAGTCTGATCAAACCTTGAAGAGATGACCTTTAGTTGATCTGCTTGTAAGAACAAAAAGGAGATTTTTAATCCCAGTTCAAACCAAATTCTAAAGGGGAAAAAAAAAAAAAAAAAAAAATCAGAAAAAGAGGAAGATGTTCTCCCCTTACCAGAAGGGCCAATAGTTTTGAGATTTAAGAAAAAAACATTTGTCAAATATGTATTTTACTGGACCTTTGGACCTCTACCAAACAGTCAAGACCTCTTGACTCAGCTGAAAAGCTGTGTTCTTGTCTGCATGCTAACACAGTAATTTTTCTGGAAATTGTGAGTGGTGCTTGGGTGCCGCATTGCGGGTGGGCTTTGCTATGCAGTTGCTAAGGTCTTCCAATGTTTTTATTTTATTGCTAGGTGGTTGCTAGGGTGCTCTGTAAGATTGCTAGGACATTGCTATGTAGCTTAGGTCCCTCCAATGTAATGGTGCATGGTGTTGAACAACAAACTTGGGGGTGGGGGTGAGTGTAAAATGTTCAGCAAGTGTGTACTGTGATTGCTTTCATATAGTTACGGTGTAAATTTAATACACTTTAAATTGTAAAGCTCATGACAGGCATCACTGCATGCACCGCTCAGCATTTTTTTTTTTTTTTTTACCTCTTGTTTGCATAATGTTGAGGATTTCTCAAGCTTTTGATGTTCCGACCGCATGCTTTGCTCTGCTGCCAATCGCACAGTGTATCGGCAACACCGCTCATCTCTGCCCAGTGGACATGTCCGGTAAATCTATGAGATGTTTTTGCCAGGTGAAAATCATAAATCTGAAAGCCTATAAAAGAAATAGCAAGTCTCTCCTCAGTAAGAAACATGATTTGAGGTATTATTCATGTCTGTAGCACATTACACACTGTGCAGGATGAGTTACATACTCTGCAGGATGAGTTACATACACTGTTTAATATTTGCTCAAATCGCTAACCCTAAGTATGAGCAATAGTGATAGCAAAGCTTGTCTTGGCAGACAATAAATTAAGAACCCTGTCCTCTCAAGCACACTTTTGCGAAATCTCAATCAAATAATAAATAAATAAATAAATCTGTTACCGCCAGCTCGTATGTGGCTTGCTTGAAAACAGCTAAGTTGTTGTAGCGTAACAGTGTAATTGATCACTTGCAATATTAATTCTGTTTTGATGGATTCAGTCAATTCAGTCTTCACAAAGCGTTCACAGGGAAGCTCAGGGAACAATGTATGTTACTGTAATCTGGATGGCAGAATGACAGAGGATGCTGAAGGGCTTGGATGTGACTGATATCAGTGTGATGTCCCTATCTGAAGGCCAATTGTTCAGTAAGGGGTTATGCACTTTTTTGCACTTGCAGGGGGCCAGTGCAAAAAAAAAAAAAAAAAAAAAAATTCCTGTTCTTTACCTAAACCAGACAGCGGGTTGTGCAAGGCTGTGAGCAGTGGACTCAGGCAGTGCTACTCTGCTTAAATTGATCAGTAACACATTGATACTTCTTATACTGTTTAATTTGTACTGGATTAAAGAATGGCTGAAAAGTGTTATAGTTAGAGCATTATAACAGTTGAAAAGTGCATTTGCAGGCAATCAAAATATGTCTGATGAGTTTTTTAATCAGGTCTATTTGAGTGTGATTGTTATTAGAGGACAGGCTTGGAGCCTTAATCAAATGAATTATAACTCTTGACGAATCTTGTTAACCTTAGCCAATGATACTAATATATGTCATTGAGGGCTTTAATGCTCTTCATGCTAAAGTGATAAGCAATTATTATTGAGTTATAGGGCCTGCAGCGGTTTGCAAACAGAGCTGATGATGTTTATCATGTTGCAGTTACAACTGAAGGCCTTTTGAGTGACTGTAACATAAAGTGGATTAATATACCGTGGTTGCACTCTTTTTTGCTTTAAAAATCACTAATTAAGTGAAAGTAAAATGCGCATGGCCACATGGGCATTCATAATGGTGCGGAGCAGAGCAAGCATTTTCAATTAATTCCTATGGAAGATGAGCTTCAATAGGAATTAACTGAAAACGCTCCACGCCAGTAGACACGCACAGTTATGAATGTCTGTGCAGCCGTGCACATTTTACTTTCTCTAATTTTTACTTCTTAGTTAGAAATTTTCGTATGGCATCAAAGCACTGCGAGAGCGATTCGAAGGCAGTCGGCTGAGTCAGCCAGCGCAGCTTCTCAAGAGCGGTTGCACGAGTTCTGATGACGACTAGGGTTGGGAACCGAGAACCGGTTCTCATACAGAACCGGTAGTGTTTTTTGAAAAGAACCGGAACCGTGCAAGATTTCTAAGTTTTGGTTCCGAAAACGGTTCTAGTGTGATGGGTGGGCGAAATGCGGGGAGCGTATCCTTTAATAGAGACGTCTTACCTAATGAATATTATAGCAACGGCTGTACTGAAGAACCCTCACGCTACTCATATACTTCAGATATCAATAGAGAGAGAGAGAGAGAGAGAGATGCACAAAGCTGCACAATTAATCTTTAAAAGATCGCGTTCTCGATTTCATCACCCACATGATCTAATTCCTAAACCTCTGACAAAAATAAATCTGCGTTCGCGCTGCCGTTAATCTAAAGAGTTGTCGTGTAGATATAAACAGCTTCACAAACAATCTTTTCAAACGCACAGTAGCCTATCATTATTTCTGTGTGACAAATATTCCAATTATCACAGAAGTATACAAAAGCTTATTATTCAGATAGAAACGCTGATGTTACGGATCAAAATATAATTTACCTTCTGAAAGTAACTGGACTTCAAATAACGACTGTATTGATTGCATTGTTACGCCACTAGGTGGCAACAAATTTACTGTTAAAAATGTGTCTATCACTGAATCATTCTTTCAGAAACAAGTGAAGTCTTTATGAATCCAACTTACAAAAATATTCTGTTTCACCTGTCTGAATCTTACATGTGTGTTCAAGCATCTTATCTAATTTGTGGTAACGCTTTACAATAAGGTTCATTTATTAACTAACCATGAGCAATACATTTGTTAATGTATTTGTTAATCTTTGTTAATGTTAGTTAATGAAAATACATCCATTCATAGTTTGTTCATGTTACTTCACAGTGCATTAACTAATGTTAACAAATACAACTCTTGATTTCAATAATGTATTAGTAAATGTTGAAAATAACATTAACAAAGATTAATAAATGCTGTAGAAATGCAGTTCATTATTAGTTCATGTTCATGTAGGCATAGTTAACTAATGTTAACTAATGAACCTTATTGTAAAGTGTTAGCGAATTTGAGATTAGCAGTCTGTTAAATTCATTTTACAAGTATAATAAACACAAAAAGGACTGTTTGAGTTTAGTATTGTGCATTTTTCCCTTACTACTATTTTTATTAGTTGTTTAATTATTTTAATGGAACCGGAATCGTTAGGCAGAACCAGAATTGGAACTGGAACCGGAAAATTTCTTACGATTCCCAACCCTAATGACGACACAGCTGTTTCACTAATGCCCTAAAATGTGCCTTTAACATACTATCTCTATATTAAAAAAATTTATTTAGTTACCACTTGTAGTACACTAGTGTATGAAAGATGGGTTCAAGTGGTAACTAAATACATTTTGTTACAGTCTGTTGTGAATGGTCTACTCTGCTCTGATTGGTCAGGTGGCCCTGACCAATCTGTTGTGATTGGTCTACTCTGCTCTGATTGGTTAGATGGCCCAGTCTGTGCCGAGTTCAGCCCCGACAAAACGTTGCAAAATGTTTTTTAAACGGAAACAGTGGTGCGCTGAACACCCTGTTCTGATGACGCAAGAGTTGCAACAATGGCAGCTGAGAAGGCCATTCTTTGTGTTCTTTTTAAAGAATTGATATGCTATATTTTTACTATAAAACTCTTACGACAAACATGTCTTCTAATATCTTTAATTGTTGCATATACCAAGCTGCAGCAGACACATTTGTAAACGACTTTACTTGGACGGATTGTGCGAGCTGTCTCTTTAATACCGTGTGGTTTATATACATGTTGCTGCTGACTGGGCTGACATTTTTGACACACCCACCAAACAAGAGAAAATATCTCAAACCCCGTTGCACACCGTTTCCAGGAAACATGTTGTTCAACCTGGAAACCATAGCAAAACGTTGCGCACCGGTTTGAGCTTAAACGTGCCCCTGTTGTGATTGGTCTACTCTGCTCTAATTGGTTAGATGGCCCAGTCTGTTGTGATTGGTCTACCACTTACAGCGTGTGTCGGAAACAAACGCCTACTACCATAACTGAATTTCAGCTCCGGAGGCTTCCTCATCGCTTGATACACAGTGATATGAATGACGGCGCCGTATCAATTCCATTGCGAGTCCTCATCCATTTGAAGTGCATGTAAAGTGGATGTGCAGTGCTGAAAACAGTCTTCTCGACAGGTCGACAACATGAACCAAACTATTCCAGTCTCAGCTACAACTACAGTGTTTGAGGGCAGGGCAAAGTAGATGTTGTTTGAGGGCAGCCAATGAAGTCCATAGACTGGCATTATGCAAATTTGTTGCATTGTTAAGTAGGTATATAACAGGAAGTTAGACTGGAATTGCTGACAACGTGTCAGCAGTTTAGAATCAATTCTCTTTTAGTAGACAATTTTATTTGTTGTGCACTTTGATTTGTAAAGCCCCGTACAGACTGCATGGTTTTAGCAGTCCTATAAGATCATTACAAATCACACTGTGCGACATGGATCTATTAAACTTGGGTATATAGACTGTACGATGATGAAACTTGTTGACTCATAGGGTACGAAGTTTATATAGAATAATAAAACGTCATCAGCATGCGCTAATGGTAAACAAAAATAAACACACTTTGGCAGTTGTAGTTTAAGAGGAAATGGTGAAAGAGGAAGGTGAAAAGAGCTTGAGGTAAGCAGTTTTAAGTTTTAGTGCCATGTAGAAAAAGTAATACAGAAATTGCATCACATTTAACTAACCCATTTTAGCCCACCGGCAACTATAGTTGCCGCAGTGTATAGTTGTCATTTTCCTTTGTAAGTATTTTTCTAGATGTTATCCATGTTTTATGTCTCAATGACATGCAAGAAAACAACCAAATAAAGGATTTTAAGAACAAAAAAAAAAAAAAAGGTATTCACTTCCTTCCTGTCACATGAGGCTATTAACTTCCTACCCCTACTTCCAGGAAGCATGGCGAAGGCAAACCCTCCCAAAGAAACGTAATTTTCATGTTACTAATAAATATTTTTTGTTGACATATGTATATCTACATAATTATGAAAGTCTCTAGAATCATCCAAACAAGACAAATCTTACAAGAGATCTATAGTTTTTGGCATACTTAGTCAAAAGTCCAAGCAACAAATGACTTGTAAGTACATATATCATGGGGAAATGGGGTAAACTGTGAATAGGTTAATAAATCAGTGATAAATCAAGTGAATAGGTCTTGTTTAGTGCTTTTTGCTTTCGTAATATCCCACCTAAAACATACACTCTAAAAAATAATGGGTTAAAAACAACCCAAAAAGCTGGGTTGAAAATGGACAAACCCAGCAATTGGGTTGTTTTAACCCAGCGGTTGGGTTAAATGTTTGCTCAACATGCTGGGTAGTTTTATTTAAACTATTGTTAAAAATTACTATATGGCTGACTTAAAATTAACCCAAATAGGTTGGAAATTAAAAATCAGACATAATTATACTAGACGCAACAATAATAAATCAAAAGATTAACATTTACAAACCCGATTCCAAAAAAGTTGGGACACTGTACAAATTGTGAATAAAAAAGGAATGCAATAATTTACAAATCTCATAAACTTATATTTTATTCACAATAGAATATAGATAACATATCAAATGTTGAAAGTGAGACATTTTGGATTCATTTTGGATTTCATGAGAGCTACATTCCAAAAAAGTTGGGACAGGTAGCAATAAGAGGCCGGAAAAGTTAAATGTACATATAAGGAACAGCTGGAGGACCAATTTGCAACTTATTAGGTCAATTGGCAACATGATTGGGTATAAAAAGAGCCTCTCAGAGTGGCAGTGTCTCTCAGAAGTCAAGATGGGCAGAGGATCACCAATTCCCCCAATGCTGCGGCGAAAAATAGTGGAGCAATATCAGAAAGGAGTTTCTCAGAGAAAAATTGCAAAGAGTTTGAAGTTATCATCATCTACAGTGCATAATATCATCCAAAGATTCAGAGAATCTGGAACAATCTCTGTGCGTAAGGGTAAAGGCCGGAAAACCATACTGGATGCCCGTGATCTTTGGGCCCTTAGACGGCACTGCATCACATACAGGAATGCTACTGTAATGGAAATCACAACATGGGCTCAGGAATACATCCAGAAAACATTGTCGGTGAACACAATCCACCGTGCCATTCGCCGTTGCCGGCTAAAACTCTATAGGTCAAAAAAGAAGCCATATCTAAACATGATCCAGAAGCTCAGGCGTTTTCTCTGGGCCAAGGCTCATTTAAAATGGACTGTGGCAAAGTGGAAAACTGTTCTGTGGTCAGACGAATCAAAATTTGAAGTTCTTTTTGGAAAACTGGGACGCCATGTCATCCGGACTAAAGAGGACAAGGACAACTCAAGTTGTTATCAGCGCTCAGTTCAGAAGCCTGCATCTCTGATGGTATGGGGTTGCATGAGTGCGTGTGGCATGGGCAGCTTACACATCTGGAAAGGCACCATCAATGCTGAAAGGTATATCCAAGTTCTAGAACAACATATGCTCCCATCCAGATGTTGTCTCTTTCAGGGAAGACCTTGCATTTTCCAACATGACAATGCCAGACCACATACTGCATCAATTACAACATCATGGCTGCGTAGAAGAAGGATCCGGGTACTGAAATGGCCAGCCTGCAGTCCAGATCTTTCACCCATAGAAAACATTTGCCGCATCATAAAGAGGAAGATGCGACAAAGAAGACCTAAGACAGTTGAGCAACTAGAAGCCTGTATTAGACAAGAATGGGACAACATTCCTATTCCTAAACTTGAGCAACTTGTCTCCTCAGTCCCCAGACGTTTGCAGACTGTTATAAAAAGAAGAGGGGATGCCACACAGTGGTAAACATGGCCTTGTCCCAACTTTTTTGAGATGTGTTGATGCCATGAAATTTAAAATCAACTTATTTTTCCCTTAAAATGATACATTTTCTCAGTTTAAACATTTGATATGTCATCTATGTTGTATTCTGAATAAAATATTGAAATTTGAAACTTCCACATAATTGCATTCCTTTTTTATTCACAATTTGTACAGTGTCCCAACTTTTTTGGAATCGGGTTTGTATTAATAAGCAATTTAATAAATGTCTATTGTTTAATTATTATTCATTTAACTTATTAATAAATGCTAATTTATTAAACCTTAAATAAAGGTTAATTTCCAACATACTTTGGGTTCATTTTAAGCAAGCAGTACAGTAATTTTTAAACAATTGTTGAGTTAAATAAAACTGCCCAGCAGGTTGGGCAAACATTTAACCCAACCGCTGGGTTAAAACAACCCAATTGCTGGGTTTGTCCATTTTCAACCCAACTTTTTGGGTTGTTTTTAACCCAGCATTTTTTAGAGTGTAACTTCACCCTTTAACTGACATCTCTATAAATAGAATAAAATAAATAAATCTGTCAAAAGGAGGAGATAAGAGAGCAATCTTTCCACAGCTCTACTGTCCCACCCCCATGTCCCGCGTAATTTTTTCTTCATTCTATTTATTTTCACTTTAACTTTTTGATACACACTGCCCTGTTGTGGCAACTTAATGCCTGCACTTTGTTCTGCACTATGTTCCACCACTTTTTTTTGTTGTTTTTGCATATTCAAGAGATTATAAGCTAGATGCAGCCTTTTTGGGTTCACATCGAATGTTCTTCGACTTTTACACATAATAAATCTGTTTATGAATAAAGATTGATCTGTTGAAAGCAGTTATTTTGAGTTAGATGCCAAACTATAGTTGCCGCACATTCAAATATGATTTTCAAGAAAAAAAAAAAAAAAAAACCTGGGGAAAATAAATGCAGAACATGTTCACATAGGACACTATTAACACGACTATATGCATGAAACCATTCAGAAAAATTTGGGCACAAATGGGTTAAAAGATTTTCGGATTAATTCACGATTTTCTATGGAGAGTTTCTGACAGATTAAACATGTATTTCTTATAAAACATTCAACATCATATATCAAAGGAATGGAATGAGGTTACTTAGCAAATTCTTAAGTGTATGAATTATATAGAGCATAAACATGCATGCCAAGAAAGTATTGAATTCTTTAAGACACCGTTATTACTTGGCTGTCACAACCATTTGTAGAATATATTCAGTACGTATATTAGGTCATGCATTACTGACAGTTATCCTGGTAAAGCCTGTACAAATGGATAAAGATCTAGAACACAATGGAAATGAATTGCACTGGCTCTCCATCCAGCACAAACGTGCGTCTTGGGAAGGTACGGATGAAGTACAATCAATCCTTCTAATGAAAGCATTCAACTACAAAACACAACAGGAATCCTGTGAGCTGATGGCTTGATCAATGTATTTTTCCATTGTGGAATGACAAATCATGATGTTTGCTCTTCGTAGCACCCAAAAACACTCAGGCTTCAAGGCAAGACAGAGAACCATCTTGTGCCATCATTAAGTGAAATTGCCCGAGATTCCATTGGTTGATATTTTGCTACTTTTTTTTTTTTTAATAAATAAACGTAAAGCAGAAGACACACTAATGATTATTTGCATAGCCTGACCTTGATATGCTTTGGAGATCAAGTAAACTGAATTCTTGTGAGGGGGGAAAAAAATGCAAATGTGGGAGCCGAAACTGGCCGTTGTCCAGGAAGACTGCATTCATTTCATAGGGAAATGATGAATGCTCTGTTTGTTTGTTCATTCCAGGGCTCTAAGCTGACCTCAGACCTGTGATAAGACACATTGAGCTGTTCAAATTCTCTGCCTGTAGTGAAGTTTTTCTTCACACCAATACACCTTTCACCCCCAAATGGTGTTTGTGCTACAGCATATTTCCACTGACATTTGAAGGGTGACATAACGTACTATATTACTACATAACCTGTACAAAAACAAAGCGCATTGCAGTGTTTGGTTACTAAGGCCAAGCACATACTACAAAATAAAAAATTCTGTCAGCATTTAATCATGTTAAAAACATCATAGATTTGAGAAAATCTTTAGACTTTTTGGTTACACTTTATTTCAATGGTCCACTTTATACATTCTACTAACTGTAAGTAACTTTGCAACTACATGTCAACTAACTCTGAGAGTATTAGTAGACTGTTAGGTTAGGGTTAGTAGAATAAGTTGACATGTAGCTGCAAAGTTACTTATAGTCAGTAGAATGTCTTTTGGGAAGCATCAAAATAAAGTGTTGGCAGATATGAACTCTTTCCCCCGCAAGCGTTTGTACAGTGTAAATGTACAGTGTGAAACAATGCGGTGTTAGAATGTTACAGCTAGACACAGACAACCAATCGCATTCTCATATTTGCCTGCTTTGGATAGTCACGGAAACACTGTGCATTGTATATAAACAGTAAATTAAGCGTTTGAGAGTGAATATGTCAAATGCTGACAGAAAATGCGACAAATTAAGTGAAGAATAGACCGTTTCATTCTTACCTTTATAGTCCAAAATGTAAATTCAGTATAAACTCGATAGTACAGTTGGCAATGGGATGATGCACAATGCAAGAGCTATATAAACAAGTCGCATGCTGTGATGTGAAAAAAAAAAATAAAAAAACAGGTTTAACTGTCACCCCCTTTTTTCGCATAGACATGAAAATGCATTATCCAAACATTAGTTGTAATTCAAGAATGCTTTGGAATATAGACCTAAGGTTGGTCTTGTTTTAAAAAAAAAGAAAGAAAAAAACAAGTTATAGAAGTTTAAGTTTATGAAAATGTAAAAATATAATTGTTTATATTTTATAATAATATATTACAAAGCATGTTTTACTCTTAAACTGCAAGAAAATAAAAGCCAAAAATGTCAACGTTCCAAATTTTAGGTTGATATATTTAAAAAATTAGCTTTCTGTAAGATTTTGTTTGGGCGCAGTACCAAACTTTTTCACTAGATGACACCCAAGCTCCATTACTGACCATTTAAGCACGCCTCCATTTATTTGAGTGATCTGAACCATATATTTCCATATTTTCATACATTTTATGAAGTAGATATCCTATTCAGAAGTAGTATGGGCAGTTTGGCAGTATTTGATTTGAATTCAACCTCTAATAAACACATAATTAGAACATGTGTGTTCATTATAGCTCCGTTGTTCTCTTGTGCTCCGCCTTCTCACGATAACGTTGTATTAGAAAAAAAAATCTTTGCGTGCCATAGTTTATACAGGACTGGTGGGAAATTTGCATTAATACACCTTTATTCTACATGTTATGTGGTTTATTTTGATAGGTGAACTGTCTTTGTAGTGTTAAGAGAGAGAAAGCTATGGCCGTTGTAACGACTAAGACAAATCAGACACAATTATTTGTTATAGTTAACCAATAATGGTTTAAAGCTCACTCTGGGGTCTGTCCCCCATCCCCCGAGATGTTCTCAGTTACAAGTTTTATTGTGCTAAAAAATGTTGGTTGCCACATGGAAGAGCAGAGACAAAGAGACACACAGAAAACCTGCATCTTTCCTGCATCTTTCCCACAGAAAACAGACTTTCCTGCATTAATTTATAGACAGACTGTTCTATAAATTAACATGCATATCCCCAGGAAATGGTATCCATTATTACTGTTTGTTGTACTATTCTCAGTATTGTATTCACATGTTTTATGATACATTTAAGGTAACCTCAATTATGCCATGTTTAGTGTCTATGGGTTCGTATCGAGAAGACTTAAATGCTTGTGTATGCGATATGTCGATACCTCATGCAACACATCAGTATTACAAGAATCTTTAATAGTTCTTCTTCAAAAACTCAGCCAGTTAATCTTGCTCAGTCGTGAAAGCCCTGACAGGAGGCGTGTTGTCGCCCGGAAATACATCATCTTCATTGGTCAGGTCAACCCTAAGAGGTGTGACTTTGACCAGAGGTTAAAAGCCAGTGCACAATGCCCCTCTCTCTCTCCTTCTTGCTTCTTGGACGACTGAAGAGACCTTTTGCTCCAGGCCTCTTCAGGCCAAGGCCTGTGGGCCTGGAAGGCCTGTAGGCCTAGGCCTGCAACCCAGCCATGTGCTCATCTATGAGAGAGAGAAAGAACTCTTTCCCCACTAAGAGTCAAATTAACAACTTAAGTTGTTTCATATTACTTCATCCAACGCAGAAGATACTGACTACAACTTCGGACCGAATCATCAAGGACTCCTCAGCCTACAAATCTGATGCTCCTCGACCTAAAGGCATCTTGCAAGTATCGTACATTTGAACACTAAACAGTGATTTAGTATTAATTTGTAAACCACCTGTGTCAGCAAAGGTGTTTTATTACTGAGGAAACTGATGATTCTTTTCCAGATTGTCTTTGACTTTTTTCCATAGCTCCATTTCCGGTCCCACTTCCAGTTCATCTCTATCATTGCTCAATTTTACCTACGTATGTGTGTGACCTGCGTGTATGTTATGTGTTTGTTAGTTTAGTTATGTGTTTGTGAGTTAGTTGATAAAGATTGTGCACAATACATGTTTGGTTCTGATTCCGTCTGCTAATAAATTGCCTCTTAAACTATTTAGATCTTGACTACATGCTCTGAGTAGTACTGTACAATAAGAATGTTGTTTTTCCATAATTTGGAAATGAACATTTCTTAGAATTAATAAACAATTAACACTGAGTGTTCACTGGACAAACAGGTTAATTGATTGTAATATTAACTTTAATGTAGCTACATCAAGGTAATATGATTAACTGATTTACATATTTATAATTAATCATAATTAATCATAATGAGTTATGAATAATTATTAATATTTTCCCTTTGAGTTAATTCACTACACCGTTTTTCGCTGGGTGTGTTCTTAAACAGTAACATTAGAGAAAGACAGCTTTGCCACTATAAATCGCTATTTTTCTGCACTTAACAGGTGAATTTTGCCAAGATATTTTCAGAGATGATAGACAAGATGTTATAGAATGATAATTTAATGAAAATCCAATTTTGACAAAAAAAAAAAAAAAGACATTCAGCCTACTTTTTGACTTTACTGACATCCAACGGGTTTTCCCAGATCACATCACAAATACAAAAAGGACATTGCTAGCACCATACAATTAGTGCACTATATATTTCTTATGTCTCCTGGAGCCATACTATAGTTTTGTGTAAGAAACAGACCGAAATTTAAGTTCTTACTTACTGAAAATTTCTCACACTCAGCTCAACATGGAACCTGTGCTGTAGATTTGACATCATGACATTTGATTGCTAGACACTTGAGAACTAATGATGTTTGATGTCATTGACATCCAACCTGAGCCATAGGCAACATTTTATTTGAGAGCTGCAATGCAGGTGAAAACCACCATAATGAGGCATGTCAATTACCATCATTCTCCTGCCTGACTCTACCGAAGATACAGCCCAAAATTTTGTTCACAGACTTGTGCATACAGCAACACTAAGTTTGATTCTTGACAACATGAGGGAACCACTTATGATTATATTTTGCACAGATTTGCACAGAATGAATGTCCACTTAAGGCAAGTTGAATGTGATCCCATGTGCAGTCTATTGAAGACAATCATTAACAAACAAAATGATGAACTAAACTTGACAATCAACATAAAATAACAAACATGAACTTGACTTGGCCATGAACTAGACTCACCTACAGCAGTTACACAAATATTGCTAGACAAAAGACAACAATGGTAACATGAGGGCTATACACAGAGACTAATGAGAAAATGAGAAACACCTGAACACAATGAAACAATGAACTAATGACCTAACAGAACAGAGAACCACATGACTAAGGATGCATTTACACTGCAAGTCTTAATGCACAGATCCGATCTTTTGACCATATCCGATTTTTTGTCCAGTGTGTTTACATTCACTTTAGACGCGACTGGTATCCGATATCTGTGTTTACATATTTCCTGCCCCAAAATGATTGTCATTGATAGTTTTACATGCACATGGTAGATCCTCGGGTTTTGAATGAAAATGATTTATATATTTCATGTCGAGTGGCCATGATTACCTGTCAGAATGGATAAGTTAACAGCTGTCAATGTCATGGATGAATTGCAGCGCAAAATCTGACTGAACGGATATAGACCGGAAAAAAAGGTAATTTGCATTTGATATTTTATCTACAGTTATTAGTTTTAGAATTCCATTTTTTTTCGAGCGAGCTAAGGAGAGAGAGAGCGGGCACGAGAGAGAGAGAGCGATAGCTACAGTGAAGCTTTTGGCTTATAAGAAAAACAACAACGCGGCGGTCTCTTTTAAATTAACCGGGCAAAGGTTGAAATTGCTGCGAATTGCTATTAAAAAAAAAAAGCTGCGAATTTTTAGTGCGAGTGCATACAAGCACGTCTGCTTCATAATACAACACTGAAGCTACCTTTTAGTGAGCAAATGTGTCGCCCTCGCCTTGTGGTGGCTTGGAATTCCAATGGGAATCGGATATGCGTGTTTAGACGTAGGTCGCATGTCCAGAGATCGGATATGTATCGGATTTAAAACCACATTTGGAAGTGGCTCAGATCGGATGCGAAAAAATCGGATCTCGTGTGGATTTTTGTGTTTGCACGTGTGCAACTAATTCCGATCTGTGTCAGATGTGAGCAAAAGATCTGATTTTTTGTGCCATTGTAAACGCAGCCTAAAGGCTTGTCCGGCTTGATCCAGTGCTGCACCAGAGATTGTATATTAAGTCAAGTCACCTTTATTTATATAGCGCTTTTTACAATGCAGATTGTGTCAAAGCAGCTTTACAGTGATAACTGGTATATAATTTTGGCTGCACAGCAGCTCTTAAAGAAAATGGTGTCAATGCAGGCAGATGCAAAGCACTGTCGAATATCAAATGTCAAGTGTCCCCAACTAAGCAAGCCAAAGGCGACAGCGGCAAGGAACCCAAACTCCAACAGGTGACATCAGGTGGCAAACGGGTGGCAAATAGGTGTTAAAAAGGAGAAAAAACCTTAGGAGAAACCAGGCTTAGTCGGGGGGCCAGTTCTCCTCTGGCGAACAGTGCTTTGTTACGATTCAGGTAGCTATCATAAGTCCGATGGGATCGCAACATTCAAAGTATTTATCCCAGTTCCATCCATATTAAAGGGAGATGAGAGGGTCTGTATCTCTTACCATTGGAGAAAGCGTAACGGCTAACTTAATCACGTGCAGCACCTCTCAGCCTATCGTGTAATGGCAGTGACATCAGTCGCAACATTCCCTAGTCTGCCTTCTATTAAAAAAAATACATTTTTATCAAGCTAAAATCTATATATAGTTCCCAACGAAAGTATTGTTTAGTGTAAAACATGCTGAAGATTAGCAAACAGGCTGTCGATTAATTAAATGATTAGCTATTTCCCCACAAAGCTGTTTAATCAGCATAGTGAAGCCTCTCATCCATTGACATCCATTCAAAAAACAGCCTCTTGTCTCCTTCCCTGCGTACCGCCAAAAGCGGAGCGTTAGCATTAGCCGTTACGCTTTTTTGGCTAAAGGTTGCAGGCTTGCCTTCCAGTGGCTTTGGCCGCACAGACCGATCGGGGCTGACTTGAAGCAGTGCATGCTGGTAAGAAATTTTGTCCGACTTGAGACAGCGCCGACGCCATGTGACTCTGACGTATGGCTTCAAAGTACCGCGAGAGGTACATGACAACATAAAACTGATTAAAAAAAACATCCCTGCTGAAAAAACCAGCATATGCTGGTTAAGGTAGGTTTTGGAGCTGGTATGCTGGTTTGAACTGGTTTATGCTGGTCCAGTGCTGGTCTATGCTGGTTCATGCTGGTCCTGAGCTGGTCTTATGCTGGTCCAGTGCTGGTCTATGCTGGTTCATGCTGGTCCTGAGCTGGTCTTATGCTGGTCCAGTGCTGGTCTATGCTGGTTCATGCTGGTCCTGAGCTGGTCCTATGCTGGTCCATGCTGGTCCTGTACCACCTTAACCAGCATATGCTGTTTTTTTCAGCAGGGATGTTTTTTTTATCAGTTTTATGTTGATGAACATGACACAATGTAACATTGTGACTACATTAAAGAGCTTTTACTGTTATAAAATTAAAGATTTGTGAGCATTAGTGGAGCTAAAGGTGTGAGAATAAACACAAAACACACGTGATTGTTGTCACGCGGTGAATCCGGCCAGTCGTAAAACAGCTGTGTCGTCATCAGATCTTGTGCAGCCGCTCTTCTGAAGCTGCGCTGGCCAACTCAGCCGACTGCTCTCGAATCGCTCTCATGGTACTTTGATGCCATACATCACAGTCACGTGGCATCGGCGCTGTCTCAAGTCGGACAAAATTTCTAACCGGCATGCACTGCTTCAAGTCAGCCATCGATCGGTCTGTGCAGTGCTGCATGAAGTCGGACAAGCCTAAAGGCAAGGGAAGCACATGATGACAAAACCAGAAACCTTGACTAAAACTACAAAATAAAAGACATGAAAACATAAACGTGAAGCAAAACCCCAAAACAAAATGTGACAATGAGAAAAAAACGTTTTTTGCAGTTAAAAAATAAGGTCTAATTTACTCATAATTGCATCGATAATTTGTATATTTGTACACGCAGGAAAACCTATCACTGTTTTTTTTTTTACTGCAGAATTCACATGTATGCACATTAATTTGTTCGTAACCTCTTTTGATGTTAATGAATATTAAGTATTCTAAATGAGCACGTGCCTTATTTGCATAAACAAGCCCAAATCTCCATATAAGGGCTTTCCACCAATGTTTCCTTTACAGGCTTTTGTCACTCTCAGCATATATATGACGCTCTCTCAAGACACACTCTTGCCTGAGAGCATAGGCAGCAAGATCCTCGAGCAATACCAAGTGTCCCATCCTCAAAACCAGATAGATTACAGACCTTTTATAAGCCAGCTGCACATTTATGTAGAGGAATCTTGCAGCTCAGTCTATAATGCATCTTTTATTACTTATTTACCATAGCCTATATTCTGTCTATATGATGAAATAATGAAATATCTATGCATACAATTGCATTTTAACATAAGGCCACCCAAAGTGTGATTTTTGCTTAGGTGTGGTTTCACTCACATAACAAAAATAGTTTACTTATATTTGTCTTTGAATATTATGATGGGACAGGATAAAGTATTTTAAGATTAAAAAACTATACACATAACATGGTATTTATTCAGCATTTGTAAGTGTAAAAAATCACTTGTGTAGAGCAGATAGATTCGGCCAAGGATTTTACAGCTGCTGTTGCACTTCACAGTCAGGCATAAAAATAAAATGGCTGCTGGTTGTATATCTTAGGGTGTTGTGGCAGTTGGTTGAACCTTTTGACACTAGTTTTGTCATAGGGCTGCCATAACGTAACAAGGTTCCAGTGGCATATTTATGACACAGAACAAGCAGAACAGGATATAAAATAAACAACACTGTAGAAGTCAAATGGTAGGTACATTTTAGCTATTTACTATCCACAATTCATAAACTAATGTCAGCAATTAACAAATATCACAAAGTAGCTATAGTGACTTCTTGACAGGAAAATGTATAAACATAAGCACTTGAACAAGGCTATGAAACATACTAAAATACCTTGATTTACTACATAAAAAACACCTTGACAGTTTTTGCATATTTTCCTTAATGAACATACTGTATGGTTCCAAGTAATATTTTCTTTATGTTTTTGAAAGATGATTCTTATGTTCAACAAGGCTGTGCTTATTTGATCAAAAATACAGTAAAAACAGTAGTATTATGAAATTTGATTACAATTTATTACAACCTATTTTAATATATTTTAAATGTGTTTTAAATTTTGTAATGACAAAGATCCATTTTCAGTGGCCATTACTTTGTTACATTACTTAAGAAATCATTCTAAAATGCTGATGTGGTACAAAACATTCATTATTAATTGAAAATGGTTGTGTTGCTTAATGAAGTGCTTAATAAAGTGTGGAAGTGTTTTCCCCCCCAAGAGTCTTTGATGATTCATTGATGGCCAGAACGTTTAAAGAAAACATTTAGTTGAATCAGAAATCTTTTGTAACATTATTCTCTTTAGTGTCATTTTTGATCAAATTCTCTCCTTGCTGAATAAAAGTATCAAGTTATTAATAAAAAAAAAATGTGTGTAGGTGGCATGGCTGTGATTATAATATGCGAAAGTCTCTTTCTGGAGGGTGTCCAATCTATTTTCACATGTGGTTTTTCTTGCACTTAATTGTAAGTCACCTGACACACAAAGAGCACTCTTATGCTGCGTTCACGCCACCTCGTATTTACCGGAATCTTGAGATGACAACACGTGACGTTGTATTCGGAGCTGTTCATGTCCTTTGACTGGGAATTATGCGTTTCTATGGCACCACTATCAACACCTAAATTAATCTACAGCGGTCAGGTGGTACAGTGGCCAAGTGGTACATGTGGGAGCTTTCCGAAAACTCCCAGCTTACAAGCTGCAATTACGACCTCTATGAGGACGTGAACGCTTTTTACGAGCCAGAATCTCGTAGTTACAGCAATTACGATATGGCATGAACGCACCTTTAATTCAGTTGATTTCACTGAATACTTAATAGCCAAATCTCGTTGAGTATGAATGCGATCCGAAAATAATCCGCCATGTTGACGTTATCATGTGACCTACAACGTTATCACGAGCGCAACAACTTAAAAGACATGAGTGACAGGTTTAATTCATCTATCTGTAAGTATCTTGATATCTTATTTTGTGGTCTTGTTGAAGAAACAGCTGCCAGTAATTTTGTAATTGTAGTACAACTAATATATTTTGGGTTAAAGTTCTTATTTTTTGTTGAATATGTTGTTAATTTCTTTATTTTATATGCAAAAATGTTCATCCACAAGCAAAAGTGGCATACATTTCATTTGTTTTCCTTTTTTTCTTGTTGAATTAGCTCTAGTTTCATCCCTCAGGCTTATAAATAATAAATACTTTTATGCATTATGATGTATTCAAAATATTTAACCTTATCATCATGCTTTATGTCCGTGTATATAATCTCAAACTATGATGTATACAAACACATGTTTGTTTTTTGTCATTATTATTGTTTATTGTTACCTAGTTCGGTTTTCTTCAGTGTTATCAATGTCTGAAGCCAAAGAAGATATCAGCAGCTGCTCGAAGATCTCGCCTTTGGAGAAGACTGATTTTATACTCAAAAAAATGTAAGTATAACTACTTAAAATTAAGATTACCCCAGAATTCACTGCTTTGCTAGCCCACCCCAACACTTACACACAATGATATTGATAAATGCTGACCAATACTTCATTATATTACTTTTCATTTTACTTCTTTAGTAAAACAAGCAAAACGTAATGTTTTGTCATATGACATAGCTATGCATGAATACACACTAGACAAATACAGCTGATGTGAATACATCTCAATTTACAGTCAATTCATGCAATAATTCATTGCTTAATAAAATATATAAATTTACTGATAATAATAGCATAATTAATAAAAAAAAGTAAAAGAATTAATAAAAGTAATGACAATAAATAAATGCATATACAAGTCAACAACACATGAAACAAAGCTTTATTCAAATTTATTGATCTAACAATCACGTATTTACAATCCTACTGCCATCTCAACACAGCTGTGCCAATTCTGCATCTTTATTCTGATGAAGCAGCTGATGAACACCTTCATCCATCATGTCCCTCACTGCTGCTCTTCTCAGTGGGGACATCGTTGATCCAGAGGATGAGGAAGATGATGATGATGGACCCCTGAACCCCACAACCTTGAAGCAAGAGTGGGAGAAGATGTGCAGGACAATCTGGCTGCTGCTGTGTCTGCTGCAAACATTCATGTGCTCTCCATCAGCATGACTAAATAAACAGATTAAAACATTTTACAAATCATTAATGTCAGCATTTTGTTTCTTGCCATATTTCATTTAATATTTTTACAATTACTTGCTAATTTTTGTCATAGCTTCATTACTTTTGTGGTGTGGTGGGCTAAACCACTGAGCTGGTCAGCAGAAGGTTGCTGGTTCAATCTCTGCAGCATCACCTCCAGTGTGTCCTTGATCAAGTCACTTGACATTTGACATTTGATATTCAACAGTGCTTTGCATCTGCCTACATTGACAGCATTTTGTTTAAGAGCTGCTGTGCAGCCAAAATTCTATACCATTTATCACTGTAAAGCTGCTTTGACACAATCTGCATTGTAAAAAGCGCTATATAAATAAAGGTGACTTGACTTGAGGAGTGATGGAGCGTCTCGTCCATGGCTCTACACCATTTCCAGGACCTGCTGTGGCTCTCCATCCTCAGTGCTCACACCAGTCTGAGGACATTTCACATCCTACAATAATGCACAAATATGATACAAAAGCAGTCATCTTAACAGCACAGTGTCATTTGATTTCTGTATTAGAAGTAACAAAATGTAGCGTCTGGATAGATCCGGCGTAGTCAATCAACTTTGGAAATTTCAGAATGCTTTTAGCCTCCTGAACTGTGCATGTAAATCACGAATCGGCTCCGGCAAGTCCGGGACCAATTGCCCCATTGGCACCTTTGTTACCCCAGTAAAGAAAAACAGAACATATTCTCACCAGCTCCAGAGACTTCAAAGAGTCACCCTGGTGGGACTCAGGGTCATGTGGTCACAGACACTGGCCACAACCCCAAGACACACACACATCTCAGAATTCAGGCCAGCTGATAATACCTAGAATATCAAAATCAACTGCAGGTGGTAGATCCTTCTCCTATTTGGCACCTAAACTCTGGAACAATCTTCCTAGCATTGTTCGGGAAGCAGACACACTCTGTCAGTTTAAATCTAGACTAAAAATGCATCTCTTTAACCTGGCATACACATAACACATTACCAATTTATATTTTCAAATCCGTTAAAGGATTATTAGGCTGCATAAATTAGGTCAGCCGGAACCGGGAACACTTCCTATAACACCTGATGTACTCGTTACATCAGAGGAAGAATGGCATCTACGCTAATATTAGTCTTTCTGTTTATCCCGAGGTTCACCGTAGTCAACCGGATCCGGGCCGTATCCAGGTGAGACCACCTTGACACGACCACAACGCAGCCCTGACGTATCAGCAGAGATTGAGTCAACTAGATCATCCACTGTGAGGGCCTCATCGACACGACAGCCACAACACAGTTCCTCAACAACCGTCCATACCGGCGTGATCCTCAATACGATCCTCAATTGGATGGAACTGAAATAAATACTTTTAATGTTGCGATCCTATTGGACTTATGATAGCAACCTGAATTGTAACAAAGCACTGTTTGCCAGAGGAGAACTGGCACCCCGACTAAGCCTGGTTTCTCCCAAGGTTTTTTTCTCCATTTTAACACCAATTTGCCACTTGTCTGCCACCTAATGTCACCTGATGGAGTTTGGGTTCCTTGCCGCTGTCGCCTCTGGCTTGCTTAGTTGGGGACACTTGACTTGACATTTGATATTCAACAGTGCTTTGATCTGCCTGCATTGACACTATTCTTTAAGAGCTGCTGTGCAGCCAAACAATGTACCAGTTATCAATGTAAAGCTGCTTTGACACAATCTACATTGTAAAAAGCGCTATATAAATAAAGGTGACTTGACTTGACTTGACATACAGACACTCACAAACACACATGGAGATTGTGAATGTACATTTATCCTCCAAATATGACTGTGCCAAAGTGTACCCGTCGCTGTATTTAAAGGTGCATGTATTTATCCCTAGTATATAAGCTTAGCTATGACTGTAGTTGTATTAGTTTTCTTCTAAACGATAAAACTCAAGTATAAACTGTATCTCCCCTTTTATGTCTTTGCCATCTGACAAGTTTGGTCTCATTGTAAAGCTTTCGTTATGCTCTAATTGAAAATGTATGTCACATGACTGTAAAATGCATTCTTCTATTTTTAATGGTACTTTGAAGAAAATGTACTCAGATCTGACACTTCATAAACCATGCAAATTAGGTCATAAATGGAGACAAAGAAAGAGTTTGCCCGCCAAAATCGCACCCTCATCATTGGCTGATGTACCCCAGGAGGCGTTCTGGTCTGTTGTCCTTAAAACACAATGACACGCGTCTCTCATTTGTCTCTCGATTGTCCCTCGCCATTTAACACACGTCTCTCCCGGACGTCTCGGCGACCGCGCTTCCATCACGCGACCCCCTCTTTTCGGGACGACCATCTTTTTGGCAACAAGTTTCTTTTTCAAACCCTCTTGATCCGTCGCCCGAAGTCTTCACTCTTCATCGCCTAGGAAACGGACTCTTTTCCCTTTATTTTCCGGTTATCTTACTCTTAAGTTAAACCCTTGTTTGAAAACCCGCCGAAGAACACCTTCTCGGAAAAGGACCAATCGCTTCAGCCGCACGCACCGAAACTCCTGCAGAAACACGAAACGACCACAGCACCTGAACCTATGCAAGTATAGAACCATTCTTTTCAAAGCGTTTTAAGCTCGATGTGTAAGCTGAGTTTCCTTGCTGGCTCTCAAAGGTTTTAACTGTTCGTAAGTTGCCATTCCTTTGATCAACTCTGTTTTCTTGACTTTACTTTCGCTTTCTATATATGTGTATTGTTTGTGTATGTTTAGTAGTATAGTCTCTGTATCCGTAGTTTCATATATTAAATACATTATATTCATGCTCGATTGTTTTTTTTGCTCATGCAACAAACCCAGGTCACTTTAACGTTTCGATCCAGTATCCTTGCTTTACGCATTGATGCTAGAATAGGAAGTCTTTCTCGTGGCCAGAGAAAAACCTTCCTTTTATAATCGGCTATGAAGAGCTAACGGTTTGCTGGACAAACTAATAGTTTCTCTAAATTATTATCAAACCAGAACTAATCATATATGTAATTGATTATAATTTGTTGTAATTAATTCACAATATATGTATAATTCCCTCTCAGGTCGGTATATGTATTATAATTAATCATAAAGCTTTATGATTTATTATATTCATATATTTCACCCATAAATTAATTAAATACCTGTACAGAATTGCTACAAAAATTATCTTACTTTATATTTTTGTTTCAGGTTTTCCTTTTTTGCTGCAGTCACCTTGTCTTGTAGGTCCTGCTTCACCACAAAGCTCTGCAGCAAATGCACAGAAATCAAGATTCAGAAAAGTGCTGTAATAACTCTGTTTAAATTACAATAATTAAAATAAACTAGACTTTATATTTAAATAGACTTATTCATTTCTGTAGTATCCTCACTCAAAGCCTTTGATGGCAGCATTCCTTCATCACCGGATAAACACACGTGTGATCATCTGTCCCTGTAACATCCAGACAAGATTCAAGTTTCCTCTGAGATTTATGTGCTTAAATCTACATTTACATGTTGATGATGTGTTAACTCTCTTTTTATCCAATACAAATGTTCCTTAATTTAAAAATAGATTAAACTTATGTTTATTTTATGTAGATTTATTTTTTTTTTTACGTTATTTTCATTCATGTAATGTAAGCAGTGTTGACAACAGTGAATTCTACATAATAGCACACTCATACTTAATCCATCACTCATAAGCCATAATACTTAAAGAAGATGTTAAATAAACATTTAATAAGCACCTTTAAGATGTGGTTTAGAATATGTAAATCCACTTCGGAGAATTAAGTTATGTGTGTTTACTAGAACTCCCCTGTTATCATAATAAATCGTGTTTTTACTGTAAAATCACAACTATAGTGTCTAGCATCTTTACACATTCAGCGGTTTACTCTACAGTAGTTCAACAAATGCTATTTTATTACAAGGAACTGTGTTTTTAGTTTTCAATACTCACATTTGAAAGCATCCGCGCCGCTTTTCTCCTCCGTGTTCAATTATGACGTATCCTCTCCCGTGGCCTCCTGGGATAGAAAAGTATCGATCGAGGAACACTTCAGAATCTGGGCGGAAGCAGTAGGCCATGCGGGAACATCTCGACTACTCATTTATGATTACTGAGGTTTCTGACATACTTAATTGCTCGCCTACTGCTTTTTCCCTATTATATAGTAGAGAAGTAGGCGGTTTCGGATGCACTTTAAGTAGACGCACGTCCGCATCTCGCAAGAATTAGTACGTCAACCAGGTAATTTTCGCCTACTCTTTTTGCTTCGGACATACTTATTCGCTCGCCTACTGCTTTTCCCCTACTAAATAGTAGAGAAGTAGGCGGTTTCGGACGCAGCCAGAGTGATGTAGCCAATCAGTATATGGGGATGATTAGGAGGCCATGATGGACAGAGGCCAATGGGCAAATTTGACCAGGATGTCAGGGTTTCACCTCTACTCTTTTTCGAAGGACATCCTGGGATTTTTAAAGACCACAGACAGTCATGACCTCGGTTTAACATCTCATCTGAAGAATGGTGCTTTTTTGACAGTATAGTGTCCCCATCACTATATTGGGGCGTTAGGACCCACACAGACCACAGGGTGAGCACCCCCTGCTGGCCTCACTAACACCTCTTCCAGCAGCAACCTAGTTTTCCCAGGAGGTCTCCCATCCAGGTACTAACCAGGCTCAGCCCTGCTTAACTTGAGTGGGCAACCAGTCTTGGGCTACAGGGTGATATGGCTGCTGGAGTTCAATAGACTACTTTAGACATTCTACTAACTATAAGTAACTGCAACTACATGTCAACTAGCAGTCCAGAGTTGTCTCCTCCAGAAAGAGAGTATTGAGAATATTGTCAGGGTTAAGCTGCAGCAATCCAAGAGAGCCCGCAGGAAGATGATTAAACGGACTTTTAATAAACACAGAGCAGAAACAAAACACTACATGCTATAACACAAAGTTAACACTAGACAAGGAACTGAGGAAAACAAAGGGCTTAAATACACAAGGTAAGCTAATCAACAGAACAGGGAACAGGTGTGAACTATTTAGAAACCATGGAAACTAACTAGTGGAGACACGAGGCTTGTTCAAGATGCATCGGCGCTGCGCAGACTGATCGGCGTATGACATCAAAGTACAGCGAGAGTGATTCAAAAGTATGAGGAGTCATATGCTCTCCAATCGCCCTCGTGGTACTTTGATATCATATGCCGATCGGTCTGCTCAGCGCCGACGCATCTCGAACAAGCCTAGGAACTAGAACTTAACCAAACCAAAACACAATGAAATCAACATACATGTGACAAATATCTGTCAATGCTTTAATTTTATGCTCCTCAACAGACATTCTACTGACTATATAAGTAACTTTGCAGGTACATGTCAACTTATTCTACTAACCCTAACCCAATGGTCTACTAACAGTCAACTAATACTCAAATGAGAGTTAGTTGACATGTAGTTGCAAATTAATGAGACAGTTGACATGTACAGTTTTGAAATCCAGGGATAGAGAAGCACTATTGGCTGTCCATCACACTGTTCAACATCACAATTTGCATGGCGCAATTCCCATTGAAGGATGCAGGATGCCGCACATGAGGCATATTTTGCAGGAAGTGAACAGCATCTCTCCAACACTGCAGTCCAGACACCTGAATCGGCTTGAAGTGTTTTCAACCCAATTATAATGGCCGGCTCCATCATTTGATGAATAACTGCTGCCATGATCAAGAGAAACAAGCCAAATTTACATAGAAAAGAGGTGTTTCATTTCAAATCACTGCAAATCACTGTGCAGTTTGAATTTGTATGTGGTTAGTGAAATATCACATGCAAAAATTGCTCAACTGTTTAGTGAATCACCCCTACATGCCATTAGTATTTAGGGTTATGTTTTATATTTGTGTGAGATATATAATTCTAACCCTCTGTGAACTCATTACCAAATAATTTGATTCCCCTATCGTCTCTGCAGCGAGTCGATCTAGCAATTCCTGAAAACACTGCATTTCAGTCTGTCAATCATAACCTTAAATAATCATTTAAAAGGCAGCTTCCTTTAGCTGTCACAGACACAAAACCTTTTATTCCTGTTTCTTTGGGGAAAGAACCCCTCAGGCGACGTGCAGATGTGAAAGTGGCACATGGAGGCATAAGGTAGCAAGAGATGCTTTGTAAGTGTTTCCAGTATTCCACAGAGCGCTGCTGCACTGAGGCATGTGAACTAGAGTTGGTGGAAATAGGGGGAAGGGTGCTTGATGTCCCATAAACCTATTAATAGACAATGCACCTCCGGGAGAGATGGCACGCTCCACTGCCCTTCACTGAACTATTATAGACAAGTTGGTCCTTTGAGGAAAAGCAATTCTGAGGTAAAGCAGCAAATATAACAAGAAAGGAAGTGAAATAAAGAATAACATGTACCTTTTTAAGCCCTATAAGATATCTGTCTTGTTAAGTTTAAAAGTTTAATTATATTTTGCAAATATATTCTAAAAGGATGTAGAGAGATGTTCTTATTTTAAACATAAAATGCATGAATAATTTGTTTCATAAAGCTGGGCTTAAACTACAGGAGTTTAAACTGTAAACTTGCCCCTCAAATCTGATTGGTTGATTGGAATGTTGTTCCAGGAGCAACATAGATGTTCACAGTTTCACAAATTATCTGGTAATCAAATCTTAACCTGGGGCCACCCGATATTATAAAACATGTTTGATATTTAGGATTTTAAATCGGATATGATTATGATTATGTCAGTACTTTCACAAAGGTTAATGAGAGAAGTTTTTGAGAGACCGCAAAACAAGCTCCTGTACGGGTCTGTTGGACAGAGGAGATGGAGGAATTTGTGGAAGTGTGGCAACAACACAACGTACCACAACCGTACGGACAAAGCTAAGAGCTGGGGACAAAATCACATTGTAGAAAGCTGTTAGCGCTATAAGCTAACATGCTGAAGGTGTTGCCAAGCAAACAGTAAACATTTTAACCCTTGTGGGTAACATTAGATAGCACACTAATGTTAACAGAAATTAAAATTTCGGTTATATCCATTTTCGGCTTCTGCATGAGATCACGTGAGGTGCTCCCTCTGGCATTATAATAATTATATCTTAATAATATCTTATAGTGTGTGATCTGCCACAATTTTCAAATCTTGTTGGTGTAAGAGATTTGAGAGAAGATTCTGTAAAGATTCTCCTTATGTGTGTGATGCAACCAAATTTCATTATCGGTCAGGTCAGGATTTAAAAACTCCTGTAACCAACACTGGGGGAAAAAAAAAAGGTCCAGTGTCAGTCGTCCTTTTCCCAGTGTGCACTGGAGCATGAATGATTCATATGGTGACATTGTTTGACTGTTTGCTAATTTTATTTACTTTGTTGCTGATTTTATTGTCACATTTAGTAAGTTGTCTTTTGATGAAAGGATGCCTTAGTTCTTCTTCTCAAAATGATCAATTAGTTGATGGTTACCCTTATTTTGTTTCATGTAACGTCTTGAGGTGTGTGACATTTTATAGATGTATTAAGCTTTAGGTTAATTTATCATGAAATTAATGTTTAAGAATTCTTCTATTATCCTCACGCATTCCACAATCAAATCTTGGATGCTTTATAATTAACAGATTAAGATGTTTGTTAAGCTTCTTATGCATATCACAGAGTGTATGATAATGACTAGTTAGTTTTAGTTTTACTAAAAAAGAAATATTTAGTTGTCAGTAGGCTACATGTATCATGATTTCTAAAAATTATTTTACACATCTCTTCCACAGAACAATACCAGAAATGCCAAGTTCAATGTCAAACATAAATCAAATAAATAAATTAAGAGTTCATAAAAATAAAAATTTAAGTTTTACTTAAGATTTTGTGTGTGACATGTTTATTGATGCTTATGGTTTCATTTAAAACCGTTGTGAGTCAAATATATTTTGCTTTTGTGAAGTGTTTTTTCTGTCTGTGACCCAAGTCAAGGCTTGTTGCAACCAACTTTTTGTCCAAAGAATCCTGAATTTTGTGTTGTCATTACGATTATTTTACTGCTCCAGATCAAGTCGGAGCCTCCCTCACCCCAAATCGTAATTATCAATCATACAGGATACCCGTAACAGTCAATGGGACCAAGGAAGCTTTACCAACCGGATGTTGTGTGCTTTTATAGCTGAAATATAGCAGCCACAAACATGTCACAAAAGTGGACTATTGAGAAAGAAAGTCTTCTCAGCCAGGATTTCACCCATATTCTTTTTCTCCTTTTTTTTTTTTTTTTTCACTGCAAAATGGAACGCACACCAGGAGAGTCATCTGACAACATTGATCTATCTCCATATTTGTTTTTCTTCTGAAGTCACGTTTGATCAGTCAAGTTTCTGTGAGATCTTGTGTCTGTGAATTGCCACTGTGAAATCGTTACTATAATTGGCAAGTTTGTGGTCTCGCGGTCTGGCCAAATCATCTAGTGTGTGCGTTCAGAGGATTATATTGTTAAAAATTGTTTGAAACTGTCCTTATGTCTGTGGTCTCCCACAGTTTTAAAATCGGTTAAGATGTATCCCAGGCCTTAGTGGATATTTGACATCAGCTTTCCTCAAGTTCACACAGGTGTGTATGAACATGTGCAACAAAAGTGATATTTTGTTATCTAACGCAATGACATTCATAGATTTTAAGTGTGGCTTAAGTGCGTCACTGTATCTACAGTGTGGCAGTTAAACACAGAGACATGTATGAAGGAACTGGGACAAATTGACTGTTGTGAGAAAATAAGATTGGGCATGTTGAACGTGCGCTGCGCTCTCTGCGTGTGTTTGTTATCAGCACTGTGCAGATCGCTCACCGCTACTTGTACCTCACCCTGAGACAACAATCATCCCAGAAAGAGCGATGCTGGAACAGACTTCAGTATTCCAGAGAGGCTTTATTATCTTTTAAGTCAACACAGCGAAACATGAAGGAACATAAAATTTCCTTATCGAAGTGCTGAATGTATAAAACATTGGTAATGTCATGTGGCCACAATTTGATAAATAAAAGAAGAAATCTGAAATATTTATTACCACCACACATTTATGAATCACTTTGGAAAACTCTCTATACAGGTCACTTAAGTACGGAGACTCACTACAGTACATGTGCATTGGGAATGTTTAAAAAAAAAAAGAACGTGGAACAATGTAATAAAGTAACCTTTGTTGAGTGGCATCCCATGCTCGCTGTTATTAATAGATAAAAGGAAAGCTGTGTATGTGCCAGTTATGTTGAAGAGGAGACCATCAAAAGACATGCTTTTCAGCATTTATTAATAAAAGATTAGAACAGACATCATCATAATGGACTAGAAAGCCAAGGTGGCTTTCTTTTATTACCATTTTTGGTCCCAGATTATATTGTGTCTTTAACTTCTATGCACTAACATTTAAATGAATCATTTGATGCAATGCACTTATTGTGTATATCCATGTTTTTACATTGTACTTATATTTAAAAAATACCTCCATGTAACTACATCTGTAATGAACCCTTAAACCTACCCATACCACCAAACCTTACCCGTATCCACCTCAATAGCAGCAAAAGTGTTTTGCAATACAACATCAACACAATAAGTGCATTTTACATAATTATTATTTTTTTTTTATGTAAGTACATAGTAGTTAAAATGTGAACCCTAATATAAAGTGTGTTTACTAGACATATCAGTAGTTTTGGTAACACTTTACAAACTTGTTAACAATTAAAGTTGCAATAGGTAATTCTCTATAGAAACATTTATTGTTATACTGGTTGAAAGTCTCCTCATATGCTGATAGCAAACACTATGTTAAAGGGTTAGTTCACCCAAAAATGAAAATTCTGTCATTAATTACTCACCTTTGTGCCGTTTTACACCCGTAAGACCTTCGTTGATCTTCGGAACACAAATTAAGATATTTTTGTTTAAATCCGATGGCTCCGTGAGGCCTACATAGGGAGCAATGACATTTCCTCTCTCAAGATCAATAAAGGTACTAAAAACATATTTAAATCAGTTCATGTCAGTACAGTGGTTCAATATTAATATTATAAAGCGACGAGAATATTTTTGGTGCGCCAAAAAAAACAAAATAACGACTTATATAGTGATGGCCGATTTCAAAACACTGCTTCAGGAAGATTCGGAGCGTAATGAATCAGCGTGTCGAATCATGATTCGGATCGCGTGTCAAACCGCCAAACTGCTGAAATCACGTGACTTTGGCGCTCCGAACTGCGGATTCGACACGCTGATTCATTATGCTCCGAAGCTTCCTGAAGCAGTGTTTTGAAATCAGCCATCACTAAATAATTTGTTATTTTGTTTTTTTTTGGTGCACCAAAAATATTCTCGTCGCTTTATAATATTAATACTGAACCACTGTACTCACATGAACTGATTTAAATATGTTTTTAGTACCTTTATGGATCTTGAGAGAGGAAATGTCATTGCTCCCTATGTAGGCCTCACGGAGCCATCGGATTTAAACAAAAATATCTCAATTTGCGTTCTGAAGATTAACGAAGGTCTTACGGGTCTGGAACGGCATGAGCGTGAGTAATAAATGACAGAATTTTCATTTTTGGGTGAACTAACCCTTTAAATGGTCTAAATGTATTTTTATAAATATATATGTCTGTGGAAGGCGTAGAACCATAAAATGTTTATCCAATCATTGTATTCGGTCCGAATGAAATAATACGATGTCCTACCTGCCTGTCAATGTATGTTTTTACATACCCTCACGCACCCTGATTGCGCGGACATACGTCATCAGTGTGTTTAATGCAGAGTTTATGTAGACAGACATCATTCACGGAGTACCGCAAACAAACAGCAGCCACCTTTTACAGTTCCCATCAATGTTTTAACCGGAGCTGCTCACGTCCTCAGACTGGGAATTATGCGTTTCCATGTCAACAACACCAAAAAGAATCTGTAGCAGTCAGGTACAAGCTCTCTAAGTTATTTACATTCATTTTTTCTGTAATATTCTGTGCTTTGAGACACAAGGTAGTTTAACACCGTCTCTTGTGACTCTTTGCCGAGAGCAGCTGTGTGTGTGTGCCTTCATGTGTTTTGGAGGAGGTGTGGCTTTGGAAAGCGCTCTGAAGGGAAGGTTGAATGTTATGATTTGAAAGCAATTGCTAGCCTCTCCAAAAATGTCCTATTGTACCTTTAACTATATTAAGTTATTATGAACTAACAATGAAGAATACTTCTACAGCATTTATTAGTCTTATTTAATGTTAATCTCAAAATTTACTAATACATTAAGATCTAAAGTTGTATCTGTTATAGTTAAAGGGTTAGTTCACCCAAAAATGAAAATTCTGTCATTAATTACTCACCCTCATGTCGTTCCAAACCTGTAAGACCTTCGTTCATCTTCGGAACACAAATTAAGATATTTTTGATAAAATCCAATGGCTCAGTGAGGCCTGCATTGCCAGCAAGATAATTAACACTTTCAGATGCCCAGAAAGCTAATAAAGACATATTTAAAACAGTTCATGTGACAACAGTGGTTCAACCTTAATGTTATGAAGCGACGAGAATAAAAATAAATAAATAAAATAACGACTTTATTTAACAATATCTAGTGATGGCCGATTTCGAAACACTGCTTCATGAAGCTTCGGAGCTTTATGAATCTTTGTTTCGAATGAGTGTTCGGAGCATGTATCAAACTGCCAAAGTAACGTGATTTCAGTAAATGAGGCTTTGTTACATCATAATTGTTTCGAAATTTCAATGGTTAACTACTGGGGTGCGTGACTTTGGCAGTTTGATACATGCTCAGAACCACTGAAACAAAAGATTCATAAAGCTTGAAAGCTTCATGAAGCAGTGTTTTGAAATCACCCATCACTAGATATTGTTGAATAAAGTCGTTATTTCATTTTTTTTTTTTTTTTTTTTGGCGCACAAAAAGTATTCTCATTGCTTTATATTATTAAAGTTGAACCACTGTAGTCACATGAACTGTTTTAAATATATCTTTAGTAGCTTTCTGGGCATCTGAAAGTGTTAATTATCTTGCTGGCAATGCAGGCCTCACAGCCATCAGATTTTATCAAAAATATCTTACTTTGTGTTCTGAAGATGAACAAAGGTCTTACGGGTGTGGAATGACATGAGGGTGAGTGATTAATGACAGAATTTTTATTTTGGGTGAACTAACCCTTTAAAGGTTAGTTCACCCAAAAATGAAAATTCTGCCATGCATTGTGAACTAACATGAACATGAACATTTTTATTAACTAACATTAACAAAGGTTAATAAAAGTGTTGAATTTAAGATCAAGGTTTGTGTCCGTAAGAATACAGCAGGCTCTTTAGCGAGTCTAATAAAGACTATCACTCTTCTATTGCAAACTGACACTGGACCCAGTAAGTTCAAGCTTAATCTATTCTCGATTTCATCCAGCTCTTGATTTGCTTAACAGGGGTCTTCATAAACTAAGTCAACCTTAGTTATACGAAGCCATCTGTTCTGTGTATTCAGCCTGTCCGTACATCAGAGGCTATGACAGTTGCTGGGAATAATTAGATTGGAGAGAGCCACAGTGCTCCATAGCCTGTTCGATTCTGACTTTTACTATAGCAGGTGCAAATGACTTTAAGGCAACAGATGGTCATGAAGAAAACTGTCGATTATAAAGGCATCTCGTGTATATTATTAGCTCACACTCAGTTTCCACACGCAAGATTTGATTATTGTGCATTACGTGCATTATATTGTGATTATAGCACCATGAAACCACACGTTTAAAATTCCAGTTTTTTAGCAAATACAACATGTGTGGTGTTATTATAGTATACTGAACCACAGGTCTGCAAAAAACTGATGTCTGTTTTGTTGCAATGTTGTCTGTATGAACTGCTACATTTTGTTACTGCAAATTCTTGTTGTTGGCAAAGCATTTTATGGGTAAAATAATTATTGCTATTTGAATTTCTGGACTTCAGAACTTAATAAAATGTGCTTGTTGCTTGACAGTCTCTCACTCTGAACAGTTCATAAAAAATAGATTTCATATTTGAATAATTGGATTGCATGAAAATCATGAAATGCTGTGAAGCAAGATTCATGATCTCTGTCATATGTATTTGGCATCCCTTGAAATGCATCAAATAAACAATGTTTTTCCAAATAATGCATCATTGACTAGATTCTCTTACATTCCTAATATGAAATTAAGCAGAAGATTGCTTCTTAAGAACAAAAAAACCCTGACATCTGTGTTCAAGCTAAATGTGAAGGAACCTTGTGCCTGTATTAATGATCTGTTTAGTCACTATTATTGATCCTGAAAAAAATGCATGAACTCACCAAGAGGGCCAAGAGTGGTTGAAAGGAAGAAATGTTCTCAGTGGTCTGATTGATTATCAATGAAACAATCTTAACGAGTTTATATCCTGCTGGTCTTTTACTAAGCGAGTCTATTATGATATAGATATTATAACATGTAATATATATGTTAACATACTGATAACATATTTCTCAATAGCCCAAATTGTGAGAAATATATATATATATATATATATATATATATATATATAGTTTTCTCACAATTTGGGCAATAGTAGTGTGTATGAGCAATAGTAGTGATACCTTAGCAAACACCACTGAATATGTTATCAGTGGTGTTTGCTAAGGTATCACTACTATGGCTCATACTTAGGGTATGTTATTTGAAACTGAGCATATTAGGCTTTTTCTCTTGATTTATTTCAGTGAATTAGTTCAATAGCATCTTAATGTCACCTTTGCATATACCCTGTAACTTTTCTCTTTCAGCAGCCAATGGGCATGAAGTACCAGTGCAGTTTAATTGCTGGAAAATGGCTTCACAGTGGGATTCAACCCTGCTGCTTTTGCTTCTGTTCCTGCGCTGCGTGGGTCAGCATACATAAGGACGGCATCGATAAATCTTCCCTCATTGCCCACCTCAACAGCACTGTGGTGGGTGAACATGTCCAGGCAAGAGGCCAAAGTGTGCCAGTCATACCGCTGACAGACAACACCACCCTCCACGCCAGCATCATGCCTAAGCACTAATTGAAAAATATATAGGCTACAGTAGATTTATAGACATAAAAGTGCTGATGGCAAAAGTAACATTCTCAGGACTGGCATGCTGACAATTAATAGATAATTCAAAAGCATTAAATTTGAGACAAAAGTTTTGTTATTCAATTTTATCTCTTAACTGCGAAAAATGCCACTAACGTCTCTGTGGCAAGCAGGACGAGGCCAAGGGCTGCGAGAATGGGGCGAGGCTGGTGGCGTGATTGATGATGAGTGCCACCTGCGTGCCGCACCGGTCTTGAGTTTCTCACGGAGGAGCTCCGGGAGCATAAAAGGAGGAGCGACGACAGTGAAGGACGAGACAGGACCTGGCTTGAACTATTTACAGTATCTCACAGAAGTGAGTACACCCCTCACATTTTTGTAAATATTTTATTATATCTTTTCATGTGACAACACTTAAGAAATGACACTTTGCTACAATATAAGGTAGTGAGTGTACAGCTTGTATAACAATGTAAATTTGCTGTCCCCTCAAAATAACTCAAAACACAGCCATTAATGTCTAAACCGCTGGCCACAACAGTGAGTACACGCCTAAGTGAAAATGTCCAAATTGGGCCCAAAGTGTCAATACTTTGTGTGGCCACCATTATTTTCCAACACTGCCTTAACCCTCTTGGGCATGGAGTTCACCAGAGCTTCACAGGTTGCCACTGGAGTCCTCTTCCACTCCTCCATGACGACATTATGGAGCTGGTGGATGTTAGAGACCTTGCGCTCTTCCACCTTCCGTTTGAGGATGCCCCACAGATGCTCAATAGGGTTTAGTCCAGGGGTACTCAAGTTCGGAGGCCAAGAGGGCCGCATTTAAACCACATAAAATGCAAAGGGCCACATACAACTTGGATCGCAAAACTTTTATTTAGGCCTAGTTAAGACAATATTTGTAGTATTTACAAGTACTTACAAGTACTTACTTGTCCTTTAATGGTTGTCCTACTTAGTGTCACTGAACATGAAAAAAAATTCATTAAAAAAGGATTAATAGCTTGTCTTGCTGTATTCTTAATGCAACAATGCATTCATACTCTGAGTATGAAAAAAAGGCCCAAATACATAAGGAAAAACATTACTGAGCAAATAAAAAACTGATGAACTGATGAAAAGAAGTCCTTTTTCCTAGTGAAAAGTCTGCATTGTTATCACAAGTAATTTCAGGTCTGGCTGTTTCTCAATTTTTTGATACTTTTTATACTCCATTGCATCTTTTTAATACTTCTTATAGTGCCTATTTATACTCAGGCTCGCTTTACAAAGGTTTCATTATTATTATTGTTATTTATTATTACCTCTACCTTTAAACTAGGTCAGAATCCAGAATCCTTTTTTGTTCAGAACAGTCTCGCGAATGAGAATGGGAGTGCTTGCTTTACATTGACGCTACATTTTACATGACATTAAGAATAAAAGTTTCGTTTTTCATGCTGCTAAGAAGATCATCGGGCACTTACACACCGCAAAGATTCAGGAGTGTCAACCGCATTAAATGATGCAGAAATAAAGTTATTTGGGTTTTCTTTTCTTTTTTTTATGAACACGCACAGTCTCAAGCATTTGATAGCGTGCGCAAACACAGGTGTTCAACACATGCGCACTAGAAAGATTCATTCTTGTCCAGTCTCTGCGCTTTTTCGCTCCAAAATATAAGATAAAATGTCTTTGTATTCATTAAAAATAGAGTTGCTGGTATCTTTAATTCCCTCACACGAGCGCTCGACAACACGGGTGGCTATTGTGTTTGTTGTAGTTCTGTTTTCTCCGTTTCTTTTCAGACTGTGAAACAATGGCCCGTTTCAGTGTTGACACCTTGTGGACAACTAACTTAGTGCACAAACTCTTCAAAGCGCACGTGCAAAATGTGTCATGCGCAGTGTATGCGGAAGAACCGAAGTAATATTAACGGTCAGTTTGAATGCAAATTATAACAACAATACATTCATATTTAGCATGACGCGGGCCAGAAATTTAATGCTGACGGGCTGGATGTGGCCCGCGGGCCGCCTGTTGAGTACCCCTGGTTTAGTCCATCACCTTTACCCTCAGCTTCTTTAGCAAGGCAGTGGTCGTCTTGGAGGTGTGTTTGGGGTCATTATCATGTTGGAATACTGCCCTGTGGCCCAGTCTCCGAAGGGAGGGGATCATGCTCTGCTTCAGTATGTCACAGTACATGTTGGCATGCATGGCTCCCTCAATGAACTGTAGCTCCCCAGTGCCAGCAGCACTCATGCAGCCCCAGACCATGACACTCCCACCACCATGCTTGACTGTAGGCAAGACACACTTGTCTTTGTACTCCTCACCTCACCTCCTCACCTCCTCACACACGTTTGACACCATCTGAACCAAATAAGTTTATCTTGGTCTCATCAGACCACAGGACATGGTTCCAGTAATCCATGTCCTTAGTCTGCTTGTCTTCAGCAAACTGTTTGCGGGCTTTCTTGTGCATCATCTTTAGAAGAGGCTTCCTTCTGAGACGACAGCCATGCAGACCAATTTGATGCAGTGTGCGGCGTATGGTCTGAGCACTGACAGGCTGACCCCCCACCCCTTCAACCTTTGCAGCAATGCTGGCAGCACTCATACGTCTATTTCCCAAACACAACCTCTGGATATGACGCTGAGCACGTGCACTCAACTTCTTTGGTCGACCATGGCAAGGCCTGTTCTGAGTGGAACCTGTCCTGTTAAACCACTGTATGGTCTTGGCCACCGTGCTGCAGCTCAGTTTCAGGGTCTTGGTAATCTTCTTATAGCCTACGCTATCTTTATGTAGAGCAACAATTCTTTTTTTTCAGATCCTCAGAGAGTTCTTTGCCATGAGGTGCCATGTTGAACTTCCAGTGACCAGTATGAGAGAGTGAGAGCGATAACACCAAATTTAACACACCTGCTCCCCATTTACACCTGAGACCTTGTAACACTAACGAGTCACATGACACTGGGGGAGAGAAAATGGCTAATTGGGCCCAATTTGGACATTTTCACTTAGGAGCGTACTCACTTTTGTGGCCAGCAGTTTAGACATTAATGGCTGTGTGTTGATTATTTTGAGGGGACAGCAAATTTACACTGTTATACAAGCTGTACACTCACTACTTTACATTGTAGCAAAGTGTCATTTCTTCAGTGTTGTCACATGAAAAGATATAATAAAATATTTACAAAAATGTAAGGGGTGTACTCACTTCTGTGAGATACTGTATGTTATGTTTTGTTTATCTGTGTGCGGCAGTCGTCAGTGAGGGGCTGCCACTTTTACTTTCGTTGTTTTATTTTACGGAGTGTCTATTTACACTAAGTGCAAATAGCATCCCTTGTTGGCAAACGCTATTTACACTAGCTCTGCCCACCAATGTCTAATTTTTAAAAAGATGGAATTCAACGTCTTCAGTGGCGCAACACTAGCAAGTAAGGCTCGCAAACCTGGCTTTTAAGGTGATCGACGCGGGTTCTAATCTGCCTTTTGCCGAGCTTGCATTTATTTTTTAATAAAGATGAAAATAATGTTGCAAAAGTGGAAATAAACTGCGAATGAGTGTTTTATTATATTAAACGTGTTTATTGGGTAGGGTTAGGGGAAGGTGTAGGGAGGGTTTTTATTCTCCCAATAAGGCAGCATCCTTTTAATAATTTTAATAAATATAATCATTTACACTCTATGATATTATTGCATCCTGTTAATGTACAAAGATACTGAGGTGCAAATAGTATCTGCCAATATAAAGTATAGATAGCATCTAATTACTATTTACTCAATTATTGCAAATTATTTGCAATAATTTAATAATAATAATTTAATTCAATAAATTATTACTTATTGCAAAGAACTGATACTTTTAAATGGTGTAAGTAGAATCTATTGCTATTTTCACCTAGTGTAAATAGCATATCACTAAGAAAATGCTGCTATTGTCACTTAGTGTAAATAGCATCTAAAATAGTAAATAGTAAAAAAACCCTAAATAGTATATATCGCTATTTTAACTTAGTGTAAACAGCATCTATCGCAATTTGCATTTAGTGCAAATAGCCGCTGCCTTTATTTTATCTGATTAAAGTTGTTGAAAGTTTGCCGGTTCCCACCTCCTTCTTCCCTGAACAACGAACTGTGATACAGTCTCCAAACAAAATTGTACATATAATAGGTATGTTCGATTTCATGAGGCGCTGCGCAGACTGATCAACATCTGTCTTGAAGAAGTGCATGCTGGTTAGAAATCTTGTCCGACTTGAGATGGCACAATGCAACATCACTGTGATGTATGCCATACCATGAGAGTGATTTGAGAGCAGTCGTCTGGTGCAGTCAGCGGAGTTTCTCCAGAGCGGCTGTACAAGCTCTGATGACGACACAGCTGTTTCACAATTGGCCAGATTCACCAATGACAATAATCACATGTGTTTTGTGTTTATTCTGCTTATATTTATTTATTCTGGCTAATGGCCACAAATCTGTGTTTTATAACAATACAAACTCTTGTCATGTAATCTTAATGTTATATTGTGACATGTTTATCAAAATAAAACTGATAAACCATATAAATCCCACTTAATTGGTGTGTAAATAGTTTATGCTTATGTTAAACTTTATTTTTGTACATATGGCGCAGCAATACATAAAATATTTAATGAAAATTGTTTCTGTTGCTACATGAAATTATCTGTGATTCTGATAAATATTTGACAAATGGTGCATCTAATCTACTTCATCTGTGATAAAACATTGTCATGGGAAGCAGAGAAAGTTTACGACTTGATGGCTGTGTTTTCAACTCTTCACCGACTACAAGTAGTAAATATTGCTGACTGGTTAAATCCAGCTGAAGGAGCACACACCTAGTGAATGTTTTCAAACAGGTTTGGGAAAACTCTGCGTCTTTTATTGGAAGAACAAACAAATAGCCCTGCCCCAAACTCATGCCACTGGTTGAACCACTGTTGCTATGTTGGAATGTTTTGATAACACCACAGAGACAGTGTTTACACGTTTTGGAGGAATCAACAATCAACCCACAAATTGGCTTACAGTTGTCTGCATATTTAATTATGATGTGGAAATGTATACTGAAACATCAAACATTTTCAAATTACATATTTCACCTTTAACATTACTATTGTTCCTTCAGTACTCTTTCTTAGGGTATATGATTCATGATGACTGGATGAGTGTAGTATGCCATTTCTCACTGTATTTACAGGCAGTGTGTGTGTATATTTGTGCTGGTGTCTGGCATAAGAGCCAGCTGAACAGATCGTGAGTAGCAGGAGAGAGCGAGCTGGCAGACAACTAAGTTGGCAATATACCAATAATGCCACTTCATACTTACACAATTCCCCATCAATCCTGGACCTTTCACAACCCTGACAGGCAGCAGTTGTCATTCTCATTTTTAAGCCTTTTTTTTTTTTTTTTTTTTTTTTTTTACATTCTATTTCTTATAGTGTTTCCTAAGGCAAAGCACACTATTAATGTTGCAGATATTTGAAGTTTTTTGAAAGGGATTTGAAATAACTCAAGTAATAAACTTCAATGTGTAATCCACACAGTTTGTTCTACAGATATGAATTATTCCTTAAATCATACAGCTTTGTTGCTATTGCTAAAGGATCAGAATTACAATTGTCTAGTAAACAATAAAGTAAGCTCCACTCACACTTGCTTCAGAAAATGTAAAAACAAATCTAGTTTTTAACCACTAATGGAATTTGTGCGGGTTAAATTTATTTTACAGTACAAGCACTTACACAGTACTTACAGTGTACTTACCTAAGAAAGTGAAAGTTAATATAAGGTAACTACATGGGTTAAGGTTAGGTTTAGGGGTAGGTTCAGGGTTGGCACCTAGTTATTACCCAGTTATTGTAATTAATATAATAAGTACATAGTATGTACATGGGGAACAGGACTCTAAAATAAAGTGCTACCACTATGATTTGTTATGATCGTCTAGGTTTTGTATGTAACCCGGTTCCCTGACAAGGGGAAAGAGATGCTGCATTATGCTGTTGGCGCTATGGGGACCCAATACCCACTGCACCATACTGAACAAATGCCTGCTCACTGTGCTGTAAAATTAACCAGCCAGCTAGGCTGCAGCCAAAGGCTGCCATATAACGCACCTAGTGACCAAGAGCTTAGGTACCTGAAGTGCGAGGTCTGCATCTCAATACCCTCAATTACTTATCCAGTATAACTGACCTGGGGCAGAGCTGGCTAGTGAGACTGCAGTATCACTGCGTCTGCCCACCACACCTGAAAGGAAGAGGACAGACTAAAGTACTGCTACTCCAACCGTCCAAATCCTCAGCCATCAGCTTTAAGGGGCAATCTAGCCAAAGGGAGCATAGAAATTAGCAACCTGTCCTTAAAGACTGGAAGATAGCTCAGGAGAGAGCCATGCTCTCTCAACTGGCCTCTCTTACCTAAGGAAGGATAGCAAAAAAGTACTTTTGGGAAAGTCTGGCAAGAGAGCACAGAGAAAGGAGCACCTCCTGCTCTCTATCACCTGTCGACACCCCACCTCTGAGCTGGAGGGGGCAAAAAGGAGGCCGGTCTTACCAAAAGGCTTTTTACCGCCGAACCCCCAGGGAAGTGCTCTACATGACAATCGGGCCTCCTAGGGAATGAGCGGATGCAATTCTGTCAGGCTACTACCTCCAGTATACACCGGAGGGGCTACTGAGAGAGATAAGGATGTGAGATGTGAGTGCGATATTGCCCATTCTCCTCTTTAGCCCAGCCTATTATGTTTGAATACAGATGAATGACAACTGCTGCCTGTCAGGGTTGTGAAAGGTCCAGGATTAGTGGGGAACTGTGTAAGTATGAAGTGGCATTATTGGTATATCACCAACTCAGTCGTCCGACACATCACTACTACCTTCGTTTCCCCCGTACTGGAGAGGAGACAGGCAGAGTATAGTTTATTCCACAATCTTCACACTTTTTCATAGAGATTGGAAAGAAAATGAAGGCTTACGGGAGGGGAACGTTTGTGACTCAAGAGGAACCGCTCATCTAATCTGCTGGGAGCAGATTCCTCTGTCCAAGTTTAGTCTGGCCGTGGCGCATCTCATAAAGTCATAGCCTCTGCTACCTCCTCGTATGTGGGGGCAAGGGAGGAGACAGGCTCAGTCATAACATCCGCCTTAACTCCCATCACAGCCAGCTTAGTGCTAGATCAGGCCAATAGCATGCTCTCTGCCAGATTGGAAGAGGCCAGTGAATGGGCTTCCTGATTCGGCATGAGAGCAGTGGCGCTAGTAAGTGAAGCCTAAGAAAAGGATAAACCTTTCTCAAGCACCTCAGCCAGCTCCATCTATGAGCGCCATAATCACAGTCGCCACGCCACCTTGGCAGGAGACCCGCAGGTGTAGATGCCTGGCATAAATAGGATCTTTTTCACTGTAAAACATTCACAGTGAACACAGCCAGCCCCCTCGAGAGCTAACCATGCATGTCCTGCTCCTAGATAGATAACTGTGCTAGCCAATCAAGATTGACATGTATTCACACATGCTTCATGACACCGGTTCACGTGAAGCGTTCCCATAGTGTTAACACCATGATGCAGCGTCAAAAGTTCCACTTTGAAAGGGGACTGTTTTTCTCTTGACAGTGTCAGTGTAATGCAGAATAATTTCTGGTTGAAGAAAAGATTTTACTTAAAGACAATGAAGCCTATTTTAGGATATTTTAAACATTTTTAAGATAACTTAACCCTGTTCCCCCTTAAAATCACATTATTGTAATGCAATGATAAAAACTAAATATACACAGTGCCTTGAAAAATATTCATACCCCTATTTTCTTTTCACATTTTGTATGTTGCAACCTTTTTGACCCCACACTAATTTATACATTCTACACCCCATTATGCCAAAGCAAAAATCAGATTTGTGTTAACTTTGCAACTGTATTAAAAAGCAAAATAAATATTTACATTGCATAAGTATTATGACCCTTATAGTGTGTGTCCACTGGTGCAGAGCAGAACAAGTGTTTTCAGTTGAGCTTCATGCTCACAAGAATGTAAAGCTCAACTTCCATAGGAATAAACTGAAAACGCTAACTCTGCGCCAGTGGTCACACACCGTTGAAGGCCACTATGCTCGTGTAAACCTTCAATGCAGCAGGATTTTTATTTTTTTTTGCCTTTCCCAGATTTGTGCCTCTATACAATCCTGTCTCTGAGCTCTGCAGCCACTTCTTTTGACCTCATGACTTTTGCTTTTATTCATTTTCATATACAAAGTACAGAAACATCTCAAAGATTATCCAGAGAAACTGGATTTTATTTATTTATTTATTTATTTATTTATTTATTTATTTGCTTTGTCATTATGGGGTATGGACTGTAGATTGATGTACTACTACTACTACTACTACTACTTTGGTGTACTTAAGTAGTATTTGTTGTATTGCATTAATATTTTTAAGCATTTTTTTATTTCCATATTTATGTTATTATTATTATTATTACTATTATTATTATTATTATTATTATTAACAGCCTTTTATGGGGTGCTTAATTGTGCGTAACTGTCATGAAAGTAATGACACAGTGTGGGGGAATAAAACCTTGATGATACTAAAAATAGATTTTACTTTCCTTAATACAAATTATTTTTCATTTGGTTTTGGGATGAAATGTAACATGGACATGTTTCCATCATTCTTATGCACACACACACACACACACACACACACACACAGGTTTGCAAAATGAGGACATTCCATAGACGTAATGGTTTTTATACTGTACAAATTGTACATTCTATCCCCCTACACTACCCCTAAACCTACCCATCACAGAAAACATTCTGCATTTTTACATTTTTAATAAAACATTGTTTAGTATGTTTTTAAAGCTATTTTAAATATGAGGACTCATGAAATGTCCTAATATTTCATGTTTTCGTCGTAATACCCATGTCATTATACAAATTCATGTCCTCATAAATCACACACACACACGCACACGCACACACACACCCAATACAAATAGAAATGACCTAATGAAGATCTCGGAGACGCATACACATAAATTATTTTGCCCTCCAGCTGGTCAATACAGTTAATCCAGCATGAAATTATATTTTGTTCAAGGTATAAAAAAAGAAAGCTTGTCATCACTTTTAAACATTCGTGGCATCAAAATGTGAAGCTTTAAAGATAAATACTTGCTCACAGCGGACGAGGGTTTACTGTATTTCATAGCTGTCAAAAGGAATTTTGTGCCCTCACATCAGGGGACATATTATTGCAAACTCTCAACTGCTATCTAGAACGTGAGCACAGTTTTCTTTATGTCTGTTATTTCTTTGGGGTGACAGCATCATCGCTCATGTAAACTGAGGTTTTGATTTGGGATTGTGTGGTAATGAAATGTTATTATGGCTGAAATGAAATGCGCTGTAATCACGTTGTAGCTTGCTTGTACTAAGAGCTAGTTAACGCTTGGCAGAGTACTTTAAGATTCATTACGCAATTATGTTCACCATTTTGTTTGTGGGATGCACTATTCGAGCAAAAGAAAGGGTATTTGATAGCCCAAAAGCTCAAATAAAACTGAGTATTCTGCCTCCTGCATCAGGAAGTAGGCTGAAGTGGGAATTTGGCAGGTTGGATTTCTATACACAAACATTTCCACATTGCCAAAAACCAAATGTTTTCCATTTAACATGTCTTCATAATTTTCACTCACCTGGTATTACTCCAAACTTTTAATCTTTCCACCCTTTTTACCCCCCCAGGCCATAAGAGGAAATGCTTAAGGCACTGAGGACACTCATCAGCATTTAGATTATGAGGTTATATTCCACTCAGGTTACATACTAATCAACTTCCTCCACATGCAATAGGAAACTAAGGAAGGAAATCATTGTCTTTTCTATCTGAAATACCAGAGGCCCATTCAATAAAATTAAAGGGGTCATTATTCATTTTCACCCCTTTGAGATTTACTTAGAATACTGTTGACACTGTCATTAAATTATAAATTATTCAAATGATCAAATTAATTTAAAACATATCATTAATAAAAATAAATAAATAAATAAATAAAAATATTTGCAGAGAAAAAACGTCTCGGGTTACTGGTGTAACCCTTGTTCCCTGAGTAAGGGAACGAGACGCTACGTCGAATGACGTGATGGGAACCCTCTGCGTGATTGCGTCGTGAAGCACTTCTGTATCCAACCAATGATGAGACGAGACGTCAGAGGCGGGTGACGTCACGGACCAGGAAACTATAAAGCATACCCAGAACAAAGAACGCTAGCTTCTGAATTATGGCTGAAGCAAGACGCTCCCAGGTACGCTGGGGGTACGGCAACGTGACGTAGCGTCTCGTTCCCTTACTCAGGGAACAAGGGTTACACCAGTAACCCGAGACGTTCCCTTTCGTGGGAACTATCGACGCTACGTCGAATGACGTGATGGGAACGCTGTCCCAACTACGCCGTATCACCGAGTGCCTGTCTGCGATCTTGTGGACAGAACCGAGGAACCCGGAGTAGCGCTCATGTCTAGGTTGTAAAACCTGATGAATGTGTGCTGGGACGACCAACCAGCTGCATCACATATATCATTCAATGATACTCCTGACATTAATGCCTTGGAGGCCGCCATACCCCTGGTGGAGTGAGCACGGACATCTAGAGGACATGGCTGTCCGGCCGTTTCATAGGCAAGTGAGATGGCCTCGACCACCCACTTACTCATCCTCTGCTTAGATGCTGGGCCCCCTTTCTTAGGGGACCCATAACATACGAACAGCTGGTCTGTTTTTCGCCACAGGGCAGCTCTGTGGACATATGTATCTAAGGCCCTGACGGGGCAAAGCAGATTGCGTTTCTCCTGATCCGGATCTACAAAAGGAGGAGGACAAAAAGCCTGGAGCACAATAGGACCTGGGACGTTGGTGGGGACCTTTGGCACGTAGCCAGGTCTAGTGTGTAGGAAAGCCTTAACCATACCAGGCGCAAATTCCAGACACGAAGGAGCAACTGACAGTGCTTGTAAATCTCCTATTCTTTTAAGAGACGAGATTGCCAGAAGAAATATCGTTTTTAGAGTGAGGAATTTCCCTGACACCTTTTCTAGTGGTTCGAAGGGAGCCTCAGCTAGCCCCTCTAGCACTATAGCCAAGTCCCAGGCTGGAGTTCTTGTGCGCACTGCAGGCCTCAGCCTCAGCGTGCCACGGAGGAAGCGTATGACAAGAGGGTCTCGACCCACCGAGCAACCCCCTACCGGAGCATGATAAGCCGAGATAGCTGCTACGTAAACCTTCAATGTTGAAGTAGATAATCCTTCCGAGAATTTTTCTTGAAGGAACTGAAGCACAAGGCTAACAGATGACTGGACAGGGTCCGTATTTCGTTGGCTACACCAAGTAGAAAACAACTTCCATTTATATGCATATAGCTTCCTTGTGGAGGGAGCTCTGGAGTGAAGGATGGTCTCCACAACCTCGGTTGGGAGACCAGCCTCTATGAGCCTTGCCCCCTCAGAGGCCAGGCCCACAGTTTCCATAGTTCTGGGCGGGGATGGAGTATTGTGCCGCCCGCCTGAGACAGGCGATCCTGCCTGAGAGGAAGCTCCAATGGAGAGCCGTCTAACAGGGACATTAGGTCCGCAAACCATATCCTGGTCGGCCAGTACGGAGCCACCAGTATTAGGCTGACCCCTTCCTGGCGTACTTTTTCCAGAACTCCCGGGAGCAGAGCGACCGGGGGAAATGCATACAGACGTAGCCTCGGCCACGTCTGTAGCATAGCGTCCAGCCCCAGAGGTGCTGGGTACGTTAGGGAGTACCACAGTGGGCACTGGGTTGACTCTCCCGAAGCAAATAGGTCTACTTCCGCTTGACCAAATCTTTTCCAGATGAGCTCCACCACCTCGGTGTGGAGTCTCCATTCCCCGGGCGTCGGCGCCTGCCTCGACAGGGCGTCCGCTCCCACATTTTGATGCCCTGGAATATATGCTGCTTTCAATGAGAGGAGCTTTCCCTGGGCCCACAGGAGGATCCGACGGGCCAAGTTGCAAAGTCGGCGAGACCGCAGACCCCCCTGATGGTTGATATATGAGACCACCGTCGTGTTGTCCGTGCGGACCAACACGTGATGGTCCCTCAGGTCTGGGAGGAAGTGTTTCAATGCAAGAAATACCGCCATCATCTCCAGCCGATTTATGTGCCAGGAGAGCTGATGGTCCTCCCATAAACCCTGAGCCGAGCGACCACTCATGATCGCCCCCCAGCCCGTGAGGGAAGCATCCGTCGTAAGCATTACACGACGACGAGAAGTCCCCAACACGGGTCCCTGGGACAGGAACCAAGGCTTTTTCCACATGACCAGAGCACGAAGGCATCGCCGCGTGACTTTGATCATGCGAAAAGGATTTCCCCTCGGAGAAAACCCCCTGGTCCTGAGCCACCACTGTAAGGGCCTCATGTGCAGAAGGCCAAAAGTTACCACGTTGGACGCAGCTGCCATAAGACCCAACAGTCTCTGAAACTGTTTTACAGTGAGTGACTGGCCTAACTTCACCCCTTTCACGGCCCCGAGAATGGAACTCACACGAGCAGGGGATAGATATGCCTGCATCGTGGTAGAGTCCCACACTACCCCTAAGTAGTTGGTAATTTGATTCGGGACCAGCACACTTTTCTTGGCGTTGAGCCTCAGCCCAAGCTTCTTCATGTGCGACAGAACAACATCTCGATGTTGAACTGCCAATCGTTCTGTTTGAGCTAATATCAACCAATCGTCGATATAGTTCAGCACGCGGATGCCCTGGAGTCTCAACGGAGCCAGAGCTGCATCCACGCACTTCGTGAACGTGCGGGGTAATAAAGATAGGCCGAAGGGAAGAACCTTGTATTGGTAAGCTTCGCCCCCGAAAGCAAACCTGAGGAACTTCCTGTGATGAGGATGGATGGATACATGAAAGTATGCGTCTTTCAGGTCTATCGCCACAAACCAGTCCTCGGACCTGATCTGTGGGATAATCTGTTTGAGTGTAAGCATTTTGAACTTTAACTTTTGTACAGATCGATTTAGCACACGTAAATCTATGATCGGACGTAATCCTCCATCCTTCTTTGGAACAATGAAGTAGCGGCTGTAAAACCCTGACAGCTTGCTGGGAGGAGGAACCCTTTCTATAGCTCCTTTTTGCAAGAGTGTCATAACCTCTTGTTCCATAATCAGAGACTGCTCTGGGGTCACCACTGTTGGAAGAACCCCGTTGAACCCGGGCGGCCGAGAGCCAAACTGTATTTTGTAACCCTGTTCTACAATGAGCAGCACCCATTTCGAAATGTTCGGGAGACGTTTCCATTCTTCCATAAATTCTACTAAGGGAACCAGTCTCTCGAGACTGGCCTCTGATGTTTTTTGAGCACTTGGCTCGTTGGTCTGACACGGCGCACCGGCAGACAAACGAATCAAGTGATGACCGACCCTCCTCGGAGGATCGGTGGAGGCCGCTGCGCCCTGACGCACACTGGGTGGCAGGGTTGGCAGAACGGCCCCCTGAGGGCGCCGAAGGGGAACAGGTACCAGATTTTTTAATACCCGAACCTCTCCGGGAGGGGCTGCCCTCGTAAGTCCCGGACAGCTGGCGTCAGGACTTCTTTTTTGAAGCCTTCCGGGAAATAATGACGGTCCTCAGATCCGCCCTACCCCCGGAAGACTTCGCCTGTGCTGGCCGCCCCGGTCCCCAAGCTCTCTGCGGGGGAGCACGGGTGGCCACACTGGCCTTCTGTTGCGCTCTGTGCGCCGAGGAGCCGGCTATCGGCTGAGGCTGCTCCCGCTCAGCAGCCCCAGGGGGATGAATACGGCGGGGAAGGAATCTCTGGAAGGCCGCTGATTGTTTACGTGTCTCCTGGAACCTATCGACGACAGATGACACTGCGTCGCCGAATAGGCCCACAGGAGACAGCGGCGCATCCATGAGGATGTTCTTATCTTTCTCCTTTATATCTGACAAATTGAGCCATAAGTGCCTCTCTGTGGCCACCAAGGCTGCCATAGAGCGGCCAATTGATTTGGCCGTCTCCTTGGTGGCCCGGAGAGCTAGATCTGTCGCCCTCCTGAGCTCCTGTATGGTCTCAAATGTCGCTTCCCCGCTTTCATCTATTTCCCCCAGCAGATCAGCCTGGTAAGCTTGCAGAATGGACATTGTATGAAGGCAAGCTGCAGCCTGACCTGCTGCCGAATAAGCCTTGCCCACCAAGCCCGATGTTGTCTTTAATGGCTTAGTGGGCAATGTCGGGGTCTTAAGGGACGATGCAGACTCGGGCGAGAGATAGCTCGCAAGCGTCTCTTCGACCCGAGGCATCGCCCCATAGCCGTGGTGTTTCAGCCCCACGATGTTACTATATGTGGATGTTTGGGGGCTGAACACACGATATTGCACAGGTCTATTCCACGACCTCGACACCTCGGTGTGGAGGTCGGGAAAGAACGGCAGACCCCGACGCTGGGGTAGTGACCGTGCGGGGAGAAAGCGCTCATCAAGCTTGCTTTTTGGTTTCGTTTCGCTTCTCTCCGCGGGCCAGTCTATTTTTAGCTTATCGACTGCCCTGGTTACTACCTCCAGCAGCTCCTCATAAGCTGGAGACGAGGATGGCGGGTCCTCATCTCCAGCCTCGACGCTCACCACGTCAACCTCCTCAGAGGAAGATATGTTAAGCGTCGGTGTCTCCCTCCGGGGGGAAGAAACCGCAGCGCGTGCTTCCACCGCCAAAGGAGAGACACTGGGTCTGGCAGGTAAGGGGAGAGATAAGGCAGAGCCCGTCTCTCCCCCCTCTACCAGATCCATTTGTGATCCCCACGAATGCAGCCTCCGCTGTGCCTCAGCAGCAGCGGGACCAGATCCGCGGGGAACACTCGCCGCGGCACCCTCCTCAAAGAGCGCGCGGCGTGATCTTAATACTCTGAGAGTGAGCCGCTCGCAGTGTACACAGACAGCCCCCTCGAGAGCTGCCTGTGCATGCTCGACTCCCAGGCAAACAACACACATCTCGTGTGTGTCCCCACCCGAGATGAATCGCGTGCAGGGAGGCACACACTTGATGAACTGCTGCTTATTCATTTTTTCCGCCATTATATATATATATATATATCGTGTCTTGTGAGTGCTTTTGAAACTCTTGTCCTCAGACGAAGAGATCACTGTGAGCAGAAAAACGGGACAGACAACACTAAATAAGACACACAAGATACAGAGAGCGCTTGCTGAAGACAACAGAAGCTAGCGTTCTTTGTTCTGGGTATGCTTTATAGTTTCCTGGTCCGTGACGTCACCCGCCTCTGACGTCTCGTCTCATCATTGGTTGGATACAGAAGTGCTTCACGACGCAATCACGCAGAGGGTTCCCATCACGTCATTCGACGTAGCGTCGATAGTTCCCACGAAAGGGAACCCTCAATTTAAGATCATTCAAAAACATTACATTACTGTGGTGGATCAGTTATAACAAACGGGAATGTGACAATAGGTGTGGATCCATGTGCAGGCTTTATTCATGAGAAGAGCGTAGTCAAACAGGCAATAGGTCGGTCACCAGTAAACAGTAACAGGAAGGCAAGGCAAAAGAGTAATCCAGAAAACACAGGCAACGATCAAGGCAGGCAGCGAACGATCATAAAACAAGGAATAAGTCCAGGGGCAACACCACAGGCTAGGCAAGGCAAAACAAGAAAAAACAGGATTCGAACCTAAGCTCAACAATACTCAGCAATATGTGTGTTTGAGTGCAGCTTATAAAGTGTCACTGATGGGAAGCAGGTGTGAGTGTGTGATTAGTTCCTAGATGGGGAATTGTGGGAAATGGAGTCCATATAACAAAATTGATGAACACAGACCCAGGGCACATGTTACATCAGTAAAGCTCTGAATAATGAGGGGGAAAAAAAGAAAATGGCTTTAGAAGTCAGCCACTATCAGTCTATCTCCAGTCCAGAGTCCTCAGAAATTCATTTTATTTGTCAATCTGTCTCAGGTAGACCAGGTAAGGTTACATTACTGAATGCCGTACACTGTTTATTTAATTGCTGATCATTGTACTGTAAACATGCAAATGGATGGCTTTTGCTGCTGTCGCATCTTGCTGTTCTTCAGCATCTCATGCATTTTTAAGATGCATGTCAAGATAAAACACTTCTTTTAACTGTTCATTCAACTGTTCTGTTGCACTTTGCCCAGCTGGTTTTATGTCCTGATTGGCTCTTAGCAAGTGTTATTTGGTGATATTTGTTTTATTTGAATTAAATCAACTGTTATTTGCTGCTTTGCCTTTAAGACTTCTATATATAAATGACCTCTTCATGTGTGAACTGATACAGCCTTTTGCTGCACTTTTAATCACAACATCCAGTGTAATTTTATAGTAAAGTAAAATTTAATATCAAAATATTGATGAAAATCAATGGGCAGGACAAGGGAGCACCTGCCAACCACAAACAAAGACAGATTTGAACAGTTATACAGTAAACCCTTTAAAAGAACATCTGAAACTGAAATTTATTTTCTGTTACACTTTATTTTGATTGTCTCCTTTAGACATTCTGTTAACTATAAGTAATGTTGCACCTACGTCAACTAACTCTCATGAAAGTATTAGTTAAGTATTAGTAGACTGTTAGGTGTGTGAAAAGACAACGCCTTCCCGCAGACAACCTCTCCCGGTTATCCAGTTTGGATTAGGAAGGACGCAGAAATGCACTGGCCAGCACATGTTTTTGATGGGACTGATCCACTCTTTCTGCTAATTTTTGCCTCCCCCCTATTTGTCTTTCAATCAAAAACCATCCTCCTGGTTCTTCTGTTTTTAATCCCCCTTCTTTCACATCAAAAACTAATGTGCTGCTCCCCAACATTTAGTTAAGATTATCAACGGGCTATTTCCCTTAGGGCCCATCTATGGCCCACTCCTCTGTAAGGGGTAGGTTTTAGTGTTTGTTTCAAGGACAGCAACAGTCCAATTACACTAGAATTAAGACTCCCTCCAGTAAGGGGTAGGTTTCGGTAGGTCGCAGGTACAGGGATAGCCCAGTTGTCTTAGAATCAAGTCCTCCTCCTGGTTAGGGTTAGTAGAATAAATTGATGTACTTGCAAAGTTACTTATAGTATAATGTATGTTGAGGGACCATCAAAATAAACTGTTAGCAGAGATTAAGCAGACAGTCTACTAATACTCAATAAGAGTTAGTTGACATGTAGTTGCAAAGTTACTTATAGTTAGCAGAATGTCTAAAGCCGACTATCGAAATAAAGTGTCAGCAGATATTAAGCAAACAGTCTACAAAAATATTTTAATGGCTGGAAGTTGACATGTAGTTGCAAAGTTACCTATAGCTAATAGAATGTCTAAAGGGGACCATCAAAATAAAATGTTACCATATTTTAGCTGTGCAAAAGTAAAATATTCTGCCTATGTCTCAACTATATGGAATTTTTACATGTTTTATCTACCGGCATGAGGGGGGAGAAAATAAATAAATAAAATCAATCACTTAGATTTCAGCCATATGTTCATTTAGAGTCACTCAAACTATTGTTTCATGAAGTAAATGAAATAGAGACTTAAATATTGTGTAAATGCATGTTTGTTTTTCATCTAATCATTAAAAAAAAAAAAAAAAAAAAAAAACTCATGTAAAGAGACATTGCAAATACATTACAAACAAATCAGCACAACAGCACAATATAAAAACAACTTCTGAAGTACAAAAGCGCAAGTACATGTTGCTTTGAACAGTGAAATACATGGTCTTTTGAACAGACTCATTATAAGTGGAGGAAGAGAATGAGACTTGTCCAACAGTGATGAAAGACCAGTGGTTTTCATTCCAGCAAACTCTATCAAACCCACCCATATGTGAAACTAAAATCACATTCCACCCGCTTGTCTGAAACATCACAAGTCCTCCAGATAGTGTATCTTGTGAGATGTGTGGCACTTCACATTATGGAAGCGATGTTATCCCTTCTGCTTTCAGTGCGACAATGACACTACAAAAGAGCTTATGTAAGGATTCGGCTTCAATACATCGCCAGCATTAATACCATCCTTTAATGCAAAAGAGTTGTGGAATAATAAACCTAAACCCGATCCACTTCAGAGATGAGAGTGCTGTCAGCTCCCAGGTTCAGCTTGTTATGTAACCTTCCAAAGCCAAAGAAACAGCGTTCCTGGCTACAATACCATTTGCTCATCATTGCTGATTCAAAGAGTAACTCAGCCATTAGCAAGGAATATGTCAATTGAGTCTGTGAACTTAAGTGCCTCAAAGATTCAATGTGTGTTGTGTTAAGATTGTGTTCTGCCAAATAATGATCAATTTTCTGTAGTTAAAATGGGAATATGAAGTAGTTCAAATACCAAGCAAATCTTGGCTGCCTGATTGTATATATCATAGCAAAATGTAAACTATATTATCGCCCAGCTCTTTATACGAAGTTGGATATATAAGTATATACAACTTTATTTGCATACATACAGGATCCTCTAGTGAAGGCGCTGCTGATGGCTGCTCGACCTGCGGCTCGACGTTCCGGCAGGGCATCTCCAGAGATGGCGCAGGGCTGCAAGCTTCTAGCAGCGATGGGGCTGGAGCTCTGTGATGATGGAGGTGACACGAGACTGGACATGATGATGGTGAGTAGGGCACAGTCCACACAAATCAAAGAAATGATTGAAGAAATCGCTCATAATGCCGTCTTTAAATAGCAATGAAGGCAGAGTCGCTCGGGGGCTCCACTTCCTGGCTCTGGCTCACTTGTCACGGAAGGTGGTCCCTCAACATCTAAGGTGGGCTCTCGTGCATTCTCCGTGGTCGAAGGCGGTCACTTCGGCTCTGGGTCTGGCTGTGCTCTGAATCGGGGCCGTACACTCTCCGGACACCTCACAAATGCCTCCCTCCAATTCAGTCCGGTGGTGTCTGGGAGGTTTATATGATCCAGAACAGGATCTTCAGGGTCTTGTCTTCGAGTAGACAGATGACGGCAAGACGAAAAAACCCAGCAGAAAAAGAAAGGAAATTAGTGCTCTCCTGAGCCACCTTTATGAACATAGCGTTCCAATCCATGTTTGGTCTGGTCATCTGTGACGGAGTGTGCAGGCAGGCAGACGAAGACACAGAAGAGTAAGGTTCCAGCACAAAGTTTACTTATCATATAATCCAAACAAGTAACAATCCGAACAGGTAGCAGGTTAACCTTTTGAGTGGTACAGTCCCACATATGGGATTTTTATCTTCTGAACTATGATTGTGAAGCAGACTTGGCAACAGTGTATTATTTGATCCAATGTTCACTCGGGAACCACCTTGGGAACATACTCGTAAAGCTATTTACAGTCATAAATCATTTACATTGGGAATTACTTTCCAAACTCATATTTCAAAAGCATATTTCAAATTAGCAACAAAACAGACGTTGTTTCTATATTCTTACTATATACTAGAGCTGCCAAATTGGACGTTCTAATTTCTCACGTGTATTGTAATACCAGTGGTCCATCTCAGTAATAATATCATTGGCTGTGTCCTAAATCGCATACTGTCATTAGTAGGTACTTATTTTTAAGAAATAATTACTTCGCGACCATTAAAAAAAGTATGTTCTATATAGAATGAATGTGTGTAGTATGAATGTAATCTGGACACACTACATTCGCCATATTGTCATTAGCTGTCACACACACTAGACTTTGCCTCACTCCTCGCCGCACATTCTCATTCACAAACTACATTACCCAGCATCACTCACGATTCTCACATGCGCTTACTCATCAAGCACACCTGGTTCCTATCAGTCTCATCAATGCCCTATAAAGGACACTCACTCTGTACACTCATTGTCTGGTCGTCATTATGGATATTGTCTTATCCTGAATACTTACCTGGGTCTTCAATAAACCTTTGTGTTCTTTCAGTCATCCATTGTCTACATTACAGATGACCAGATCATGAACCCAGCAGTCACCACCAACCCTTTTGCACTCCCTGATTCACTCTACGTCCCAAGCGAGTTCCTGTTCAGCCTCACTCAAGATGGCCGCTCACTGGAAGAATATGTATAGGATTTCCTTGAGATCTATGTAGCGAATTAACTCAAAGGGGAAATATTAGTAACTATTCATAACTATTATTAATTATGAATATTTGAATCGGTTAATCAGATTAACTTGATGTAGCTACATTAAAATTATAATCAATCAATCAATCAATCAGTTCATTCTGTGAACACTCAGTATTGATTATTAATTAATTCTAAGAGAAGGGTATTTTTCATGGCCATAGAAAAATAATTCTTTCTTAGCATTTACAGTGCTTAGAGCTGGTAATAGGATCTAAATCATTTAAGAGCCAATTTATTCACAGACCTGAGTCAGAACCAAACATGTATTGTACGATACTTGCATTAGGCCTTTTTGAAGAGCGTCCCAAATATACTGTTGCAGTAGAAAGTCCTGAGGGTTCAGTCCGATGGTGCTGAAGTTGCAATCGATATCTTCTGTGTTGAATGAAGAACTGATGACAAACTTGCATGGTTAGTTTGAATCTTTGTGGGTGTGAGAAAGCCCTAATACGCCCCCTAGTGGTATGTAATATACGCAGCTCATTCAGACGTGGACGTGCAGAATCGGCAGCTGAATCACGAATATGAATCAGGCTGGCTGGACTGTTTATTCCACTTTGTATATGTTTTCTCCCGTGCGTGAATGATTGCTGGTGAGTTTTCAACTGTATTTTGCCTTTGTGGTTGATATTGTTGTTCTGAATGTTGATATTTGCCCGTGGATTGAGCGCATTTGGAACTGCGTCACAAAGTGAAACCAGGGTGTTTTCATATCGGACTTTGATCCTGAAAATAAGTGTTTTTCCATTGAAGTATGGATACTATGTTCACTTACTGGTTGCATATCGCCCAGTTTGTTCAGTGTTTGTTTGAAAATGTTGAATTTGATGACGTTGCATATTTTCTTTGTAATATTGAGCATACGCAACGATCGTGTGATCTGCTTTTCATTGTTTATTTAATTATTTATTAATATAATTAGCACGCAGTTAAACCATGTATGTTAATTAATATATTACTTAATAACTGAATTTTTGTCAATTTACTGATATATTTACAACTGTTTTCCTTGTTTCTCTTCTGTTTATTATAGACCACATGTGTGAAGTAACATATACAAACCTCCTTTGATTAAATAAGTTAAACTGGGATTCCCTCTCCTGTTTCTCTTACCGGTAACACACACACCCCATCTTTGGTGCACTACACCTGAACCCCCTGAGTGTCCCATACGCTCGTATAGTGGGAAAGAGTCCTTTTCTCTCCTAGTTAAGCACATGGCTGGGGTGCAGGACAGGCCCAGGCCCACAGGCCTTGACCTGAAGAGGCCGCCCTGCAGTGCGTCAGTCCATCAAAGAAGCAAGAGAGAGCGGGAAGAGCATTGTGCACTGGCTTTTAACCTCTGGTGCTGGCCTCTCCCCTTCTGGGTCAGTGGGCCAATCATACAGAGGCCTGCATAGTTTCAGCTCATAAAACCATGGAAACCAGTTCTATTACCTTGGGGGTTGGTCAGACACCTTGCATTCGGTGAGGGGTTTAAAGAATATTTGTTAAATATAACAAATATTTGTTTCTGATTTATCTCAGTCGTTACATCTATCATGAGTTGGGGAGGAATGATGAGGCCTTAATTATATATTGGAGCAGGATTGACAACACCCTCGGCCAGATGTTATTGTTGAGAGAGGGTCATCGTTCCCTGGTGGACTTCATCGGTTACACCCTGTGAGTTTGCGGATCTTCCTACACAGTGGGGATAGTGGAGGAGCAGACCCACCAGCCCAGTGCCATATCTCCTTCAGTCATCTCAGAGCTCGCTCTAATCCTTAAACCACCACTACCCAGCAGTGACTCCACTACAGAACCAGAGCCAATGCCCACCTCAGACCCAGAGCCTGTCACAGACCTAAAGCCAGAGCCCACCACAGACCCAGAACAAGCCAAGTCTGAACAGGTGTGTGAGCCGGTCTTCATGTCTGTCCCAGTGGAAATATTGGTGGAGCTGGACTCCCTGGAGTAGCTTATTGATCTGGATGACACCAATCCAATTCTTACCCTTGTTCCCTCCCACCCTTGAGCCTCCTCCCACCCTTGAGCCTCCTCCTTTGCCGGTCCCCTCTGGCTGTCTGGAATTCCCAACCCTGTCTGGAGTCCTTACTGCCTTGTTGGTGCCACCTAGCCTCAAGTGTCCTTCGTCCCCACTGGTCCCGCCAAAGCCTCAAGTCTCCTTTGTTGCCGCTGGTTCCCCCCAGCCTCAATATTCCTTTGTTGTAGCTGGTCCTGTCCAACCTCAAGTTTCCTTCATCACCAGTAGTTCTGCCCAGCTCCAAGACACCTTTGTCACCATTGGCTCTGCCCAGCTTCTTTCATCGTGGATTTACCTACTCTTTTATGAGTACTGTGACTTTGGACATACTACTTTTGTCACATACTGTTTTTCACCTACTTTATAATAGGGAAGTATGCAATTTTGGACACAAAAGACTCTTTACAATCTTTTTTATTTATTTATTTTTTTATTTGTTTTTTTTATTTGTTTTGTAGAGACTATTAAAAATCTGTTCAGACTGCTAAAATGGATCTGTTAGATGTGTAAATACATAGTCAGTGTTATGCACTAGGGTTTTTGTTCCTTCCCCTTTCTGCTATTAGTTGCTGTGGTTTTTTCCCCCCTCTGCTGTTTTTCTTCCTGTTTCCTCGCCCTCTGCTATCTCTCATTCTTTAGGTTCTGCTATTGGTTGATTAGAGTGTCCATCATGAAGAATGTCATTGAGAAACAAGTGGTTTGGGATATAAGACACCCTTGAGATCAAAAGATCTTGGAGTGTGTTTAGCAGTTGTGCCATCTGTTGTTCTACACTGCTGGCTTTGCTTGTGGTTCGCTTGCTACTTGTGTTAAGTCAGAGGACCTCTTACCTGATCTATGCTTCACCAGCCTAGAAAGAAGAGAAAAGGAAAATACATAAAGTAATCTTTTGTTTCTTTTGTATAGTTGTTTATAGTTGTAAATATGTTCATATGTTTTGTGTTTTCATTTGTGTGTAAATTCTATTTCTTTATTGTAAATAAAGCGAACCACATGCTTACAGTTATCTTGTGTCACCCATAGTATTTCCCAGAGACTAAATTTATAAGAATGTTTTTAATTTCTTTTATGTACGTCTTCTTTTACCTCTACGCCATAAGGGGACGTAACAGTCAGAGAACATGCATAAAGTGACTGTGTGCTAATTAAAAACCTACAGTGAGATTTCATTTCATGAACATAATATATTTATCAAATGGTCTATCATATTTCCTCAGTGAAGATAAGGCAGATAGCATGAGTGGCTGCGTATGTTGAGTCTGTATACTTTAATTAATAGCCTCAGGGGTTGAGAGCTGAGATCATTCAAGATCTCCAGAGGAGAGTGCAGTTAATTAAAAAATGTTAATATGTATCAATGGTTTCCAAAAAAAAAAAAAAAAAAAATTCTGCCAAGCCCAGTATGTTGTTTGCCCAAGAGTCTTGATATTTATATCTGTTAGGTTTATGTTTGCATTTTCTTGTTTTCCATGTGCCTTTGTTCCCGCTTCTCATTTGTTGTGATAGTTACCCATTGTTTGATTGATTAGCCCCACCTGTCTCTTGTTTTCTCTTTCAGTCAACTTGTCAGAGTATATATATAAGCTGCGTCTCATTTCGAGGGCTGTGTCCTCTGGAGGTCGCATTTGAAGGCTGCAAATGTCTTTGAAGCGGTCTCATTTAAGAAAAGTAACTGTTAGATTGAAAAGTAAGAAAGAAATTACAGTATTTTACACCTCACGAGGAATAACAGTGAATTTTATTACGGTTACTTTTCTTAAATAAGACATCCCTGATGAAGTATGCAGCCTTCAAATACAACCTCTGGAGGATGCATCTTCCGAAATGAGATGTTTGAGTCATTATCTGTCTGTTCTCATCACCTGTCTGTTCTTATTAGTTGGATTACTATTCTCCTAAGTTTCTCGTTTTCCTGTGTTTGTTATTATGACTTAAGCTGTGATTATTTATATATATATATATATATATATATATATATATATATATATAGTGCCCTCCACAATTATTGGCACCCTTAGTGAATATGAGCAAAGGCGGCTATGAAAATAAATCTGCATTGTTTATCCTTTTGCTCTTTCATTGAAAAAAAATCACAAAATTCTAACCTATCATCGAAGTAAAACAATTGAAAGTGGGGGGAAACTCACATTATGAAATAAATGTTTTTCTCCAATATATGTTGGCCACAATTATTGGCACCCCTAGAAATTCTTATGAGTAAAATATCTCTGAAGTATATTCCCATTCATATTTACATTTTTTAGCACACCAGGGTGACTAGGAGCATGAAATTGTCCAGCCATAATTTCCTGATCCACAAGAGTACAAATATGTGTAAATACAAAGGCCAAATTCCCTTATTCATTTATCACAATGAGAAAACCAAAGAATATAGTTCTGAAGTGCAGCAAAAGATTGTTGAGCTTCACAAAATAGAAAATTGCTATAAAAAAAAAAAAGCTAACGCATTGAAAATCCCCATTTCCACCATCAGGGCAATAATTAATTCAAGAAAAATCCTCTGCTCTCATCCAGAAACAATCTCCAGCATATTCAGTTGTCAGACAAGACTGGAATTTCAAAAGGGACCTGGTTCTATGGTCAGATGAAACTAAAAAAAAGAGATTTTTGGCAGCAAACCCACCAGATGGGTTTGGTGCACACATGCATAAAAAGTACCCCGTGCCCACGGTTAAATATACTGCTGGATCTTTAATCTTAAATTTTTCTGCTGGAGGTCCTGGACATCTTGTTTAGATACATGGCATCATGGATTCTATCAAATACTAACAGATAAAAATCAAAACCTGACTACTTCTGCTAGAAATCTTATAATGGGCCGTGATTGGATCTTCCATCGGGACAATGATCCAAAACAAACATCAAAACCAAAACAAAAATGTGTCACTGAGCACAAAATGAAGCTTCTGCCATGGCCATCCCAGTCCCCTGACCTGAACCCTAAAGAAAATGAGTGGAGTGAACTGAAGAGAAGCACCACCAACATGGAGCTGGGAAGAGATTCTGTATGAAGGAATGGTCTCTGATATCTTGTCAGGTATTCTCCAAACTCATCAGGCATTTTAGAAGAAGACTTAGAGCTGTTATCTTGGAAAAAAGGACGTTGCAATAATTGGGTGCCAATAATTGTGGCCAACGTGAACTAGAGAAAACATGTATTTCATAATGAGCTTTTCCCTCCATTTTCAATTTGTTTTGCTTCAATGATAGGTTAGAATTTTGTGAATTTCTTGAATGAAAGATATTATCACAGCCGCCTTTGCTCATATTTACTAAGGGAGCAAATAATTGTGGCGGGCACTGTATATGTGTATATATATATATATATATATATATATATATATATATATATATATATATATGTATATGTGTGTGTGTGTGTGTGTGTTTTACATTCACCAGCTGGAGTGCCCATGATATCCCACAGAGGGCACTCCTTTCGACTCCTTTGCATTCCTGTCATGAACTCCATCTCCCATAATCCTTTGCCTGGACTTTGTCTGATTACCTCCATCTGTGTGTGATTAACTCATTTGGTGTTGATATATAAAAACGCTGTGTTCTCATTCTCAGTTTGCAAAGTCTTGTTTGTGTATCCACTGCAATTCTGAGCACTTGTATTTTGGTTCCCATGGTTTTGACCACCTGCCTCTTTCTGGACTGCCTTGCTGCTTGTCTGTTTGCTGGTTTGCCTATTTGCCTATTTGCCTATTTCTTGGACTCTCCCCATTATATGGATTATTAGCCTACCATGTGTATCTGACCCATTGCCTGTTAATATGGATTACGATTCTGGATTGCATTTAAGAAATTGCTGCACTTGGATCCTGTAACTCTGTCTCAGAGCAGTGTTTTGTAACAGAAGACTTTGTCCCACATGGATCCAGTCTTCCTAGTCCACCTCACTCACTCGAGGACCACATCAGAGACTTTTCTGGATATTGCTAATATCCTAATATCCACTGACCTCCCGGAATGTGTTTTGATTGACTTTTTCTGCCATGGACTGAACAACCCTTTAAAATCCACATTAATCCATAATGGTCCTCTAGGTTCACTAAGTGAGTTCCTGGACTATTAATTTTTTCTAACTTGTTCCCCCTTCACTGTGGGGAAGGTAGAGGAGGACCCTTCCCCTAAACATTTTTTGGGGGATGTCGATGTGTACATGGCTGTCACACCATCTGCTATGCCTGATTCTCCTGCTGTCATGGCTGCCATGCCTGAGTCTCCTGTTTTCACGACCACCACGCCAGAACCCATTATTGATATGGTTATCACTCCAGGACCGAGATGGACTATCCCAAGGCGATTTAGGTTAATTGGATTACTACTGTGAATGTTGTTCAGGGACACCCAGCCTGTCCTGTTACGACTGCGGATGTCATTCCTGAATACCCTGTCTGTCCTGATATGACTGCGGATGTCGTTCCTGAATACCTTGCCTGTTCTGATACAACCACAGTGGTTGACCCTGAACTTCTTGCCTGCCCTGACATGACCACGGAGGTCATCCCAGAGCTTCCTTTTTGCCCTGACATGACCACGGAGGTCATCCCCAAATGTCCTGTCTGCCCTGATGCGATCACGGAGGTCGTCCCTGAGTTTCCTGTCTGCCCTGATGTGACCACAGAGGTCAACATGGAACACAAGGGTGACCTCCATGGTCATAATGGGACAGCCGTTATGACCATGGAGGTCGCCCTTGTGTTCCATGTTGCCGTGTCAAACAGGCACTTCTGTGTTACAGTTTTGCCTGATCAGCCATGGTGGTCTCTAGTTCCACCAGATCTGCCCTGGGGATCTTCAGCTCCACTGTGGTGGTCTTCGGCTCCACCAGCTCCGTTGTGGTTGTCACCGTTTCCACCTGCTCCACCATGGTGGTCTTCAGCCCTGCCAGCTCCGCCGTGGTGGTCACCAGCTTCGTCTGCTTCGCCATGGTGTTCCTATACTCTGCCGTGGTGGTCCTCTGCTCCCCAGTAGGGATCTTCAGCCCTGTCTATTCGGCTGTGGTGGTCTTCTGCTCCTGCCATGGGGATCTTCAGTCTCATATGCCTTGCTATGGTGGTCTTCTGCTCCTCCATGGGGATCTTCAGTTCCGTCTACCCAGCTGTGGTGGTCATTTGCTCCGCCATGGTGGGCTCCACCCTGGCCACCTGCCTATCCTGCCCATAACTGCTCAGCCGGCTCCGCCCTAGCTCCCAGATTTACCTCAGTCTCCAGTCCTGCTTCCATTCCACAGACCTGGCCCTCCTTCCTGCCCCCCAGATCTGCCTCCGTTTCACCTCCCTCCTGGACGTATGGTATTGTTTAAGGAGCGTCTGGAATCCACTCCTTGAGTGGGGGGGAGGGGGGCTATGTTACATCCACCATCCTTATATCCTTTGGCTTGCAATGCAGTATATGATCGATCCACTCACCAGATTCGCAGCTGACCGAGGATGGTCTGCATGTAGGCCTGTCCTATTCGTGCGTTCAAGTCATGTTGGAAAGATCGTTTTTTACAAGTTGAACGCGCATGAACGACACCACAAAGTTGTAAATGCGAGTGGGAAACTTAGAATTTTCTTTGAGCCCCGAGTTTACAAGTTGGAGGAACAACATGGAGGAGTACACTTATTTAGCAGTGACATTGTGAGACTTTTTTATTTACAAAGAAATAAACTAGTTGCCTGCCAAAATATGATAGCATTGTAATATAACAATATAATGTGTATGATAAAGTTTGCAGTGGCTTCATAAATTAATAGAAAACATAAAAAAAAGCAAATTCTTTGTTCTTCATTTTCTAAAAGTAGAGTTTATTGTATTTTTGTGTAGTTAATTAAGAGAAGGTACAATGCCATCTTGCTTTGGCAAATTAGTGCTATATGTATTATGTATATGCATTATATGTATTGTGGACTCTATGAATCCAACCTTAATGACTTTCCAGCTCAAGTATATGAGAGAGAGGACTGATTAGGATGAAACGATTAGTTAAATTAAATCAGACTTTCCGGCACTACATATGGGAGAAAGGAGCTTTTAGGACGAAGCAGTTCATAAAATTAATCTGACTTCTCAACGTTACATTTGTGTGTGTGTGTGTGTGTGTGTGTGAGAGAGAGAGAGAGAGAGAGAGAGGATGAAGATCTTTTAGGTCTGATTATTCAATCAGGTCTGAGATTAAAAGAGTGCTGTAGCGTTTGGGCTACACTGCTACTCTTTAGAAAAGGCAACTTGTTACTGAAAATGCTACACTGTAAAACAGCTTAACTACTGTCATGCTACTGAAAAATGTAGTTCAGTTAATAATGTTGCAGCTAGCATCTGCATATTTTCTACTCATTTCAACTATCATTCTACAATCTGAACCTCACATAGTCACATTCTGACATGACGCAATGAATCTCTGACAACTGTATCCAATTAATAGAGTAATTGCGCACTGAATGTCTATTCTAACAGACATGTACAACAGACTGATGTGGTGATCCAGTAAAGCTTATGAAAATCTACAACAGACATCTCTTGGAAAAGCTTATTATTTTATTTTATTTTTTTACATAAACAAAAAAGGACCTTGCTGTACATCAAAGAGTATGCTGAAGCTAATGAAGCAAGTGAGTGAAAATGTTTCAGAGGGAAGAGCTGCTTTGTTTCTTCATGTTAAAATGTTGGCATGAATAATTAATTAAGTTTAAATTGGTAGTAGTGCCTGACCAGCACATAATCATTTGACAACTATATTTAACAAAATGAATTTACTTTTTGGAAATGGAAATAAAAATGATTAAATGCAATACAAATACAGACATGTCATATGTACTGTATACAGTGCTGCTTGAATGTTTGTGAACCCTTTAGAATTTTCTATATTTCTGCAAAAATATGACCCAAAACATTATCAGATGTTCACAAAAGTCTTAAAAGTAGACAACGAGAACCCAATCAAAAAACGAGACTATATATACTTTGTCAATTATTTATAGAGAAAAATTAATAAAACTAATAATATAATGTATTGAGAAAACTAATAAAAATGCTACCCTAGTAGTTAATGTCAAGTCCCTGGGCTGATCTTTCCATTTTTCCCTGTCTCTGTCATGTGTTTGTTTGGAGCACATGGGTTTGATTTGACAGTTCACCATGTGGTTCAGTGTCATTGTGGCATCTTATCCTGTCCGACGACCATATTTTAGGAAGTCGAGTTCCTAACTGCTCAGTTGTCTGATCTGAGTACCCAGCTCCAGGAACTCCGCAGGGAGGCTTCATCTAGCATAACGGATGCCACTGCCAGCCTCTCCTCTTTCTGTCAAGAGTCTGAACATCATGCTAACAAACCGCCACACTATGATGGTAACCCTGACTCCTGTCGAGAATTTTTGTCTCAGTACGCTCTGGTTTTTGCCCTACATCCTCATCTGTACACCCTGGAAGAGACCAAGGTGACGTACATCCTAACCCTGCTGACAGGAAGGGCCCGTGACTGGGATACATCAACGTGGGAGGCTCGAGCCCCTCAAGATCCCATATGGCTTTGATAATCTTGTTGACTTGGTTCTCCGTGTGGAGTTGCCTTTGCCTATAGCACAAGCATTTGGCTGTTCGCTCCCCCTGGAGGTTTGGAGAGATGGCTAGCGACCCCACTTTTGTTTTGCCCTCACCTTCCCCAGCTGTCCCCGAACAAATGCAGGTGGGGACGTCTGCATCTCACTCCTCAGCAGAAACAAGTATGACTCACTCATGGCCTATGCTTATACTGTGGAAGGGCCAGGCACAACAAAATGTCCATCAAAAGCCAGGGCCCATCAGTAGCCAGGGGGATACTGGTGGGTGCTTCTCCCCTTAGTTCCTCCCCCTCGTCCCACACTCTTCTTTCTGTGACAGTCCAGTTTGGAGGCTCCATTTACTCCTGCTCTGTTTTGGTGGACTCTGGGGCTGGTGGGAACTTCACGGACAATGGTATGGCAAAGCAGTGGGGTATTCCTGCCACCCCCTTCCCAATCCCATCTCCATTCGGTCCCTCGATGATTCCCCTATCACCACCATCATTCACGTCACCCCCCTGTAAGCCTTGTTGTCTCGAGCAATCACTGTGAGATTGACAAGATGTACCTCCTGCATGGAGGCGGCTAATCTGTCTGGGGTCTCGGCGAGATACCACAATCTTTGACAGGTCTTCAGCAAGTCCCGAGCCATGTCCTTGCCTCCTCACCGGCCTTATGATTGGCATTTCTCCCCCCAAGGGTTGCCTGCATTCCCTGTCCGGTCCAGAAAGAGAGGCTATGGACAAGTATATTTGAGAATCTTTAGATTCTAGATCTCAAGAACCAGCTGTATGTGAAAGCAGAAAAGTGTGTCTTCCACACAAAGTCAGTTTCATTCCTGGGCTACATTATTTCAGCAGAGGGGATCAGAGCTGAGGGTTGAAAGGGCTGTAGCCAAGTGGCTGACTCCAGACTCACACAAGGTTCTGCAGCGGTTTCTTGGATTTGCCAACTTCTATCGGTGCTTAATCCGGAACTTCAGTCAGGTTGCTGCACCCTTGACGGCTCTCACCTCTACCAAGGTACTGTTTAGATTGAACTCAAAAGCTTAGGGGGCCTTTGATATTCTCAAGTCACGGTTCATCTCTGCTCCTGTTCTTTCTTTTCCAGACCCTGAATGCTTCTGAGGTTGGAGTAGGCACGGTCCTTACTCAGCGCCCCCCTAGAGATGGATGGTACACCCCTGTGCCTACTTCTCTCACCGCCTGAGCCCAGCAGAATGGAATTACGACATAGGCAATCAGGAGCTGCTGGCGGTCAGGCTGGCTCTGGGTAAGTGCTTGATGTCCCAGAATCCAACCTCTTGGAGTCAAGTTATCCTGGATTGAGTACGGCCACAACTCCTTGCTGGTGGCTGCCACAGGTATGTCCCAATTTCAATGTTTAATTGAGTTTCAACCTCCATTGTTCCCCTCACAGGAGCCCAATGGTGCTGTTCCATCTGCCTTAGCCTTTGTCCGCCAGTGTTGTTGCACCTGGAAGAGGGCTGAGGAAGCCTTGGCCTGGGTTTCCAGACGAACCATCTGTTTCTGTCCCTCACCCATCCCCCCTCCCACTTCTACTGGATTGTTCCCCAGTCTTCACTGTCAGAAGGTTGCTGAATGTCAGACGTCGAAGTCGGGGCTTGTGGACTGGGAAGGGTATGGTCCAGAGGAGAGCAGTTGGATTTCCGCTCAGGATATTCTGGACCAGTCGCTGGTCGAGGACTTCTACTGGAAGTCTGGTAGGCCTTTCCCTGGGGCACTACTGTCATATCCCTGGGCTGATCTGTCCATTTTCCCCTGTCTCTGTTGTGTGTTTGTATTTGTTTGGATGGGTTCGATTTGACAGTTCACCATGTGCTTCGCTGTCATCGTGGCATCTTATCCCGCACCCTTGTTGTTCCTTTCCTTACCTCGTTATTGTTTCACTCCCTTCACCTGTTCAGTATTGATTATGTCTTTTAATCTCCTATTTAGTCCCCACTCGTGTGCCTTATTGTGCCAGATTGTTGTTTGTACTCCGTGCAAGTGATTGTGCCAGCCTAATTGTCCCATGTTCTGCCGTTTCATGTTGAATACTTTGCCAGTAGATCTTTTAGTTTTTGTTTTCTCTACATCCTCTCCTGATTTCCAGGTGGTTCCCCACTCTATTCAGCCCTGGTCTCACTCTCGCGCTCCAATTTCGGATCTCTTTTGTCTCTGCCCTGCTTTACTTTGCCGCCTGTGCACCGCTAGCCCCCCACCGCACTGCACCTTGTTCTTCATCTTCAGCCATTGTGTGCATCTCCAGAGAATGCTACCCCAGAAGTTTGACTGAAATTGTTCCTATCTGCTACCGCCTTACTTACTTTTTTTTTTTTAATTCACTTAATAAACTGTTTTTGGTGCCTGCAGACTGAGGCTGCATACTGATCTGACATAATGAGCAACTTCTTACCAAATAAAAAATGATCCAATTCAAGTATTTCATCTTTTTTCAGCAATTCACTTTTGTCCTAACTCTCTATATTTTTGTAAACTGTTGTCATTGTTGGATTCCCTTTGCCTTTAGATAAGGTATAGAGTCATCGTTGTCATTGTGCTTTATTCTACAAATACGCATGCATATGTTGTAGTGTTGTAGTTAATGTGATAATGTGTCACAAGCAGCTCTATGTAATCCAAAATGAACGTGTCCTTAGAAAACCTTCTATAAAAGTAACATTCATGAAATTGAGAGAATGGTACAACAGACAGTGGGATTTCTTAGAAAATGCCTTTGTTAAATATATATATATATATATATATATATATATATATATTTTTTTATACATAAAAATAAAAGGCTCTTACATCAAAAAGCATGATGAAGCTAATAAAGCAAGTTTTGAAAATAGTGTTTTAAAAAGAGAGAGCTGCAATATCTCTTTATTTTAACTTGAATATGAATAATCTATGTGGGTTAGATTGGGAGTTGTGCCTGAACAGCACAGAATAGTCTAATCTTTTTTTAAAAGATAATTCAGTCAACAAATAAAGAGATATATTTATTATTATAAATGTTAACTGTTCCTATGGTAGATATGCCATATTGTTATATACTACTACTAGTATATAATAGTTAATAATATTAATAATTATAATATAACTATAATAATAATAATAATAATAATAATAATAAACATTTCCCAGTAGATTATGGGTTTTATTGAGTATGTGTGTGTGTGTATGTGTATATATATATATATATATATATATATATATATATATATATGTTGATAATGATTGATAATGATAATCCAGAAATGATCAGACGGAGAGTAATCCAAACTTGAGTAGGAATCAAACACACAGGATTCCCATCTACGATTTGCGCCGGTGGGTGAACTGGGGCAGGCGGATTAATGGCAGAATGAAAAGTGGGTTTTAATTTAGAAACATGGAAGACAGGATGAATTCTACTGTACGTCGGAGGTAGTTTGAGGCTGACTGTCACCGGACTAAGGATCTTGGTGACAGTAAACAGGCCAGTGAATGAAGATGAAAGCCACACTTTTTGACCAACGACAAAGACGGGAGGCTTCGACCAGTGGCGATCGGCTTGAGCCTTGGTGCTTAAACCCACCTGGAGGAGGGTCTGTCTGTCCTTACTCCAGGTGCATTGACACCTCTGGACAAAGGTGTGGGCAGAGGGAACCAAGACCCGTGGACGTCACTGGTAATGAGTCATGTGCATATTCAACCCATGAGTTATGTTGACTCCAAGAGGACAGATCCTTTGACACCAAACATCGCAACACCTGTTCCAAATTTCGGTTGGCCCTCTCCGTTTGACGGTTACTCTGGGGATGGAACCCAGAGGAAAGACTAATTTGGATACAAACTGGGGTCCCCTGTCAGAGACCACGTTTGTCGAGAGGCCATGAATACGAAAGATGTGGTGTATTACAGCGATTGCTGTCTTTCTGGCAGAGGGTAATTTGGGCAGAGAAATGAAATGAGTAGCCTCTGAGAACCTGTCCACCACAGTTAAAACCACCATGTTGCACTGCGAGGAATGGAGGGCCGTGATGAAATCTAGTGCTATGTGGGACCAGGGTCTTGAAGGAACTGACAACGGTTGAAGGAGTCCAGCAGGGGGTCGATTGGAGGTCTTACAACTGGCACATACCGAGTAGGCCAATACAAAACAATGTGTGTTGCGAGACATGTTTTGACACCAGAACAGTTGCTTTATAAGAAAAATGGTGCAATTAACCCCTGGATGATAAGCCTCCACCATGACTCCACCAAATCACGCTGGACCGCAGACTCTCAGGCACGAATGATCCGGTGGGCACCCAGGCGGAGGCATTACCCCATCTAAAGCCGCGCAGACCTTTCACTCGATCTCGAATTTATCCTCGAAACCACACGTTTTAGTGGTAAGATGGGCTCAGGAGAAAGCGGGCATTCAGATTGGTCAAAAACACGGGACAACGCCTCAGGTTTGATGTTCTTGGAACCTGGACGGTAGGTGATGGACAAATCGAAACGACCAAAAAAAAAGTGCCCGCCGAGCCTGCCTAGAATTTAGTCATTTAGCAGAGCTGATGTACTCAAGATTGTTATGATCGGTCTAGATGATGAAGGATTACCCCCAAACCCTCCAACCAATGACGCCACTCCTCCAAAGCGAGCTTGACTGCCAACAATTCTCTATTACCATTTTAGCAATTGCGTTCGGCAGACGACAAACAATGAGAAAAATACGTGCATGGATACATCTTGCCATCCGCAGAAGAGCGCTGAGATATAACTGCACCAACCCCCACCTCCACCACAAACTGACGGGAAGGATCATGGGCGACAAGAATGGGAGCTGAAACAAAGCAGCTTTTGAGTTTAAAAAATGCAGTCTCGGCTGCACTGGACCACCTGAACATTGTTTTGGTGGAGGTCAAGGCAGTCAGAGGGGTGGCTAGTTGACTGTAATTGCGAATGAAAGGCCGGTAAAAATTAACAAAGCCCAGAAACCTCTGCAGGACCTTGCAGGAATCTGGAGTTGGCCAATCAACCACAGCCTGAACCTTTTTGAGATCCATGTGCACTCCCTTAGATTACACAATGTACCCCAAAAAGGGTTTCTCCACCTTGACATACAGCCCATTCTCTAGCAACCTCTGAAGCACTCGCCTGACATGCTGAATGTGTTTCTGGAGAGATGAAGAAAATATAAAAATGTCATCCAGGTAAACATAAATGAACTGGTTGACCATATCTCTCAGCACATCATTGACGAGTGCCTGTAAAACCGCGGGGGAGTTGGACAGCCCGAAAGGCATAGCAAGATATTCAAAGTGCCCCTTGGGGGTGTTAAAGGCGGTCTTCCACTCATCCCCCTCCCTAATGCGGACCAAATGATAAGAGTTGCGAAGGTCCAGCTTAGAGAAAAAGGAAGCACCCTGCATTCTCTTGAAAGCCAAAGACATCAACGGCAAAGGATAATTATTCTTTACCATGATGCTGCTTAGTCCTCGATAATCAATATAAGGACGCAGGGAAACATTTTTCTTTCCCAAAAAGAAGAACCCCACACCTGCAGGAGAAGAGGAAGGGCGGATGAGTTTGGCTGTTAGAGAATCAGAAATATATTTCTCCATGGCCCCCCTCTCCGGAGCGGAAAGTGAGAGAATCTGTCCTTAGGCGGAAACGTACCTGGCAATAAGTCTATAGCACAGTTGTGAGGACGATGCAGAGGAAGAGAAGCAGCTCAAGACTTACTGAACACTTCCTTCAGGTCAAGGTATTCGCTGGGCATGTTAGACAGGTCCACCTGTTCATCCTGCAGCACAAAACAAGACACAGACGCACAGACACCAAACAAGACGCATGACAATTCTTGCTCCAAGACATGACAGTGTTCTGATGCCAGTTTATGTGAGGGTTATGGAGTGTAAGCCAAGGATGACCCAGGATCACTGGAGCCAAGGCAGAGTCAATTAACAAAAAGTGAATCTCTTCAGTGTGGTTGCCTGATGCGATGAGACTCACCGGCCCAGTGGAATGTGTGATAGATGACAGAAGTTGTCCGCCAAGGGCGTTAACGTATATTGGATAAGTGAGTAAAACCACAGGAATCTTGAGTTTGTGAGCCATGTTAATGTACATAAAATTTCCCTCTGCTCCAGAATCCACTGAGGCTTCACAAAGGTGATGCGTTGTAGCCCATTGCAGTCTGACCGGGAGGAGAGTGGCAGAAAGAGAGGATTTTTCCCAAGGCAATGCCACCCATCAGTAACCTCTTGCCTACTGATGGGCTTTGATTTTTACGGGACACTTATCTGCAATGTGTCCCGTAACTCCACAATAGAAACATAGAAACAATAGAAACATGCAGAAACATGTCCCACTGTCCCTCAACATTCCAATTACACTCCGCTACCAGCGAGCGGAACTCGATGGAATAATCAGTAACATACATGTTACCTTGACGAAGGTCCGCCAATACTCGTGCCGCCTTCTCTGCCTGAGACTGCGCGATCAAACCCCCTTTTGAGTTCGTCGTTGAAGGACTAAAATGATGAGCAACACTGATGACCTTGTTCCCACACCGGCGTTTCCCAAAGCGCTGCTCGTCCAGATAATAACGTTATCACAAAAGCCACTTTGGACTCCTCCGTAGGAAAGGATGAAGGCTGGAGAACAAAACACAGTGAACATTTTGCCAGAAAGGAATGGCATAAATGAGGCTTACCAGAATAGGCAGCTGGAGGTGGCAGTCAAGGTTCAGTGACGCGAGCAGAGTGGTCTGCAGCTGGAACAGCAAGTGGTGGGTTGGGCGCAGCAGAAGTGTGGACAGAGTCGGTCCTTAACTGTTGGAATTGGGTGGTCAAGTCCAAGACATGCGCTACCAAAGCCTGAACTGCATGACCCGTAGCCATGATTTGATCCTCCTGACGTTCCAAACGAGCATTGTTACTTGATAAGATGTCCCTCAGTTCAGCATCACTCGCTGGATCCATGCTGGTCAGATTGTTATGTTAGGGGAAAGAACACAAGATCCAGTTGCAAATGTAATAAACAGTTTATTTAAATAAACAGGAGAAGATAAGCAAGGCAGGATGGTCAGATGCAATGGTGCAGTGATGGTATCAGGCCTTGATAGCGAGGAGACTGCAATGGGCTGGAATCCGTTAATCAACGAAGAGATGATAATCCAGAAACGAGCAGATGGAGAGTAATCCAAACTCGAGCAGGAATCAAACACACAGGAACAGAAGACTTGAGAAATACTGGCGGGAACAAGGTGACAAGACGTGAACACCAGAACAATCTGACATTGAACACAGAAAACACAAGACTACATATAGGAATGATAACGAGCTGCATGTGTGATTGATCAACTAGCTCATCAGCGCAGTTATATATATGTGTGTGTCTGTGTGTGTGTGTGTGTGTGTGTGTGTGTGAGAGAGACCCGTGCTGGCAAAATGAATAGGAATGCGCACAGGCTAATAAAGAAGTAAAAAAAAAAAAGTCAGTTTTGGTTGAAATGGAGGTTTTCACAAAAATGAGTTCATTTAGCTCTTGTCTAATAATCCCAATACTCCAAATAGCAATTAAACATCTAAAAGTATTGTTATTTGTACGTTTTCTGAGAGGAGTACCTTTCCTTTGACCATGGAAAATGCAGTTTTTCTCTGCTACTCGACTACTGGCGCTTCCCTCAGAACAAGTTTGGTATCGTTTTAAAGCACAACATTCCAACTTGTGAATATTCATAGCGAATTTTTGATGGCATGAGCCTGAACTAATGAAATGTAATTTTCAAAGTCATGCTAATGTAAATAAAATGGTCTTGCTCGCACTGACTGACAGATCCGAAGTGCGCGCACAAAGACGCCTTAGCGTGCACAAAGATGATATACGCATATGCACAGAATTACAGCATTTCAAAAAAATCTGTTTTGGGCGATTATTCACACAAACATTATCTGTTATGTCTTAAGTGAACGTTTGGTTAACTGTTGGGGAAAACATCTGATGTGTAACAATATATTAGATCCTTTTGGTACAGTAGGTCTTAATATATAGGCGTTTCATTAATATTAATCAAACAATTGTGGAATCATGGAAAAAGAATGTTGAATGTAATGTGTGTGTGTGTGTGTATGTATATATATATATATATATATATATATATATATATATATATATATATATATATATATTCCTTTTAGATATGGGTTTTGACTTGGTTTGTGCCAAAGTTACTGGTATTACCAGGGATTTTAAGGTATGGTTCCTAGGTGATTTTGTTTTGGAACCTTCAGGAAACTTTAACTCGATTTTTCTCAAAATTGACTTTGCTTACTCTATCGACTTAAAACAGGTGATCAACAAGAAATCATGTATCAATTTGAAGGTTGTTTTAATAGAGAATGTAAGAATAACAATAACTAATTTTGGAAAATTTGCTCATAATACTTTCCTGAAGAAAATTAGCTAGATGCAGGTAAGACACTCGCTTAGTCGATCTCTCCCTCTCATAATAATCTACTCTACATAATACAATACACTGCAGTGAAGCAACTCAGCGTTCTTTCGTTACTAGTTCTAAAGTGATGGAGGCTTGGGCTCATCAGTTAAACTGTCAACTTTGCATTTGTGGTGGAAATAATTAGTTCATAATTAGTTCATTTAAAGACACTTCGTTGTTGTTTCTTATTTGTTTACATGCTTGTGCCATCCAACTGTTGTATAAACACAATATCACACTCGTAGCTGTGCAATATGGCTCTATATCAGGTGTGCTCAAGTTCGGAGGAAAAGAGGGCTTTATTTATAAGACTTTATTTAGGCCTACTTAAGACAATATTTGTAGTACTTACAAGTGCAGTTCATTATCTAGTTAAGTCTTACTAGTCCTTAATGGTTGTCCTATTGAAAGTGTCACTGAACATGAAAAAAATGCCATTAAAAAAGGATTAATAGTTTGTCTTGCTGTATTCTTAATGCAAATTTCTTACTCATGCTCAGAGTATATTCATGCTCAGAGTAAGAAAAAAAATGACAAAATGCATCAAGAAAAACATTAAGCAAATAAACGTAACAAGAACGGACGAAAATAAGTCCTTATTCCTATTTAAAAGTCTGCATTGTTTTCACAAGCAATTTCAGGTCTTATAACATAATGACATTAAGAATAAAAGTTTTGTTTTGCATGCTGTTAAGAGGACCATCGGCCACTTACACACTGCAAAGTTTCAGGAGTGTCAACCGCATGAAATGATGCAGAAATAAAGTTATTTCATTTTTAACATACCGAACAGACTTTTGATTGCATGTGTACTAGAAAGAATCATTCTTGACTCTTGCGCTTTTTTCACTCCAAAAATCACAATAAAAATGTCTTTGTACTCATTTTAAATAGTGTAGCTGTTATAGAGTTGCTACACTCTAAAAAATGCTTGGTTAAAAACAACCCAAGTTGGGTTGAAAATGGACAAACCCAGCAAATGGGTTGTTTTAACCCAGCCCAACCTGCTGGGTAGTTTTATTTAACTCAACTATTGTTTAAAAATCACTGTATTGCTTGCTTAAAATGAACCCAAAATATGTTGGAAATTAACATTTATTAATATGTTTAATAAATGAACATTAGCTTTCCTGTAAAATTGGCCTAAAACGCCTTAAAAAGACATACCCAAAGTAAATCGCATGCTGTTCTTGAACTATTGTGTACCAGGCGGTACAGTGAAATGCTAACCGGTTAATAAGTTTAATGAATAATAATTAAACAATAAACATTTATTAAATTGCTTATTAATAAATGTTCACCTTTTGATTATTATTGTTGCCTCTAGTAATTATGTGTCTGATTTTTAATTTCCAACCTATTTTGGGTTCATTTTAAGCCAGCCATATAGTAATTTTTAAACAATAGTTGGGTTAAATAAAACTGCCCAGCACGCTGGACAAACATTTAACCCATCTGCTGGGTTAAAACAACCCAGTCACTGGGTTTGTCCATTTTCAACCCAACTTAGGTTGTTTTTAATCCAGCATTTTTAGTGTGTAGTATCTTTTAATCCCCTCACATGAGCGCTCGTCAACACAGGTGGCTATTGTGTTTGTTGTTGTTGTTTCATCTTCTCCGTTTCTTTTTAGACTGTGGAACAACAGGCCATTTCAGTGTTGACACCTTGTGGACAAACTACATTAGTGCAAAAACTATTCAAAGCACAGTGCAAAGTGCCGTACATTGTTCGTTGCAGTTAGAAAAACTATGCAGCGTGTGTACACTGTGCGTGTTCGTTGCTAATGACTAAATGTACATCATGCGCAGTGTATGCCTACCCTAGTGTACATGTAAAAAACAAAGTAATATTCACAGTAATTTGAACACAAATTATAAAATACATTTATATTTAGCATGATGGGGGCCACAAATTTAATGCTGATAAGCCGTATGCGGCCCATGGGCTGCCTGTTGAGTACCCCTGAAAAAAACAATAAACAAAAACAGTTTAAATGTATGCTTAGGAAATCATATCTTTGTCTTTTTACCATTTAAGGGGATTTCCCATGACAGCACTAGTCAATGCATGTCAGTTGCATCTTGTAAGATCTTAAGTAAAAACAACGTCTTTGTTTACAACCTTGTTTCAGTCCCTTTCAATTTAAAAGTCTTTGCGACTGACTCACTCACTCAACCTTTGCTGCCATCTAATGGCATATTAATGTAACTTTCACTGAAGTCGAAATTACAATCACTAATCACTAATACCAAATACGGCATGTTATTTATATAAAATATTATTTATTGAACAATAATATTTAAATGAACAACAATAGCCATTATAACAGTAAAGAAGTTGTGCAATAGGAAATAAACACAAGCGAACAGTTCAGTTAAACGTACAAAAGCAGCGGTAGTTAGTACAGGATTTAAGTTCAATGTAAATATAAAGTTATGAAACAGTATAGACCTTAAGCCAAATCTATTAGCTCTGGAACAAGTAATAGATTAATAAAACCAAAGATTGCTGAATTATATACCTCATGTTTAATTATACCTCATGTTTAAACACTATCTACAAAAGAGGTAGCGGCAAATTCCCAATGGACTGGCTGAGATGAAACTGTTCTCGGCGGGTACATGAGCGCTGAATGGCTGCTGAGGGCCTGGAGCTCACATCTCCGAAAGTGTCTAAACAAATTTTCAAATAGGCACTATGTTTACATATAAATTGCATATTTGAGGTCTAAACAACTACATTCCCGTGGTAATACTGGTAGAATATCGCATTGCTGGAAAAACCTCTCAGCCAATCAGATTCAAGAACCAGAAAGAACTGTGGTGTGTATAATATATATAGTAATCTTATTGCTATATCTTTCATAATCCCAAAATGGATCTTTTTTTTTTTTGGAAGTAAATGAAAAGTCAGCTTTTAGTTTTTGCTTCCAGGAATATTATCAGTTTTGACAGTGATTGGTTTATAGGCTGAGATCCAAATGCCTCAATAATTATTTTATTTAAAGGGCATTTAACTTCATTTTATTAATGTGCTGAGTGATTGTCAATAAATGATCTAAATGATAGAGGGAAAACCAGGTCTCCTGCATGAGGCCCACAGCTTGATGTGACTGGACTGGAACATGAGTGCTAACACTTCAGCTCCAGTCAGAGTTCATTTTCAAATCCAATCCTTTTCTCGTCAGGTATGTGCTGCCTTAATAGGGAACTCAAACAGAGGACTAAAAGCTAATAATTGTGATAGATTGGGGCATTGGGGAATGTGGAACTATGACATTGGCCTGACTTTGAAGGCTGGTTTCTGCTTGTGCAATCCAGGCTCCCCAACTTGCTGTTTGACTTATTTCAGAAGCAAGAATGATAAAGGAGAGAGAGTCTGTTGACTGGAATTAATCTGTTGATGCTTGAGGGTGGGCTGCCATGTGGGGCTAAAAGGTCTTTTATGATGCATTGCTTCCTTCACATATTTTAGTGCCTGTTTTGATTGCATGGATGTGAGAGTTTGAGTGGGTGAAACTGTCACAAGGTCAAATTATGAATCCAGTTTTTGATTTTTTGTCCATAAGAGATTCTATTAAAGCAGGTTCCACAAGCATGGACTGTATGTTATTGCATATTATGATGGTATTAGGGAAACTTTCTAAACCCCAAGAACAAGAGTTGATCCTGTGCTTGAAACTAGACAATACTTTGATTGATTGATTGATTGATTGATTGATTTGATAGATTGATTGCAGGTTTTGAACGGTTCTCATGTTCTCATGCCAAGTGAGAAATACTGATGGGAGTACAAAGAGTGCAGTATGTCCCCAATGTGATTCCATTTTACTGTTCTGCACATTTGGCTGAAAATAGCTTGTGGTAGGTGTAAAAAATGACTACCTCCAAAGTTTTGGAAGGCTGCAGATGTCCTGGCAGCTGATGCAGCGGAGACAGATGGATATTGAAAGGACAGAGGTAGTAAGAAGAGAAAGAAATACTAAAAAAATGCAGCGCTGTAACTGGATCTACACTGGACGGAGAGAAATTGAGAAGATGAGCTACTGTGGTGGTCACTGGGTTGGGCGATATAGCTAAAATTTATATCTCTATATTTTTCAAACTTTTAACGATATTGTTGATATAATAATATAGACAGTGACATTTATTGCTTTGTCTTTGTACTGAATGAACAAGAAAAAGCATATTTACTTGAAGGTACCAATAAAAATATGAAAATTATAACAAAGTGAGTTCTTTGAAAAACACATTACATAGAACAAGTTACGGGTCTATTAGGCCATTCAGACTCAGCAAAATCAGATTTTTTTGCATATCCAGATTTTATCCAGATGGGTCTTTGAAAATAAAACACATGAAATCAGATTTTTCCAAATCTGATTCAAACCACATTTGAATACAGATACAGATGCTTCTCAGTCTGGACGTTCTGGCTGCTCAAAAAAGCATGCAAAGACTGCTTCCTTTATAATCACTGAAGTCAATCACTTTAGCATGAGTTCTTTGAACTCTGCACATAATCAATTAAGTTGTCTGTGGTGCACAATGAATCTCTTATTTATTTTGTAATTACAGTTATAATGAAAGGATTTGTGAACAAGTGGAACAGAGTAAGTGAGCGCGCTGAAAAAAAATCTCCAGCATTTTGAGCAGTATTGAGTGGATTTTGACTAATTTAAACAACCTCGATTGGCCATTTTATTCATGTGCTCAACAGACATGTCTGTGATTGGCTACAATGCTCAACACTGCAACACATTATAGAAACCTTTAAATCTCTTTACAAGCTATGTTTCCATCACCCTGTTTGTACATTTTGAAATATTGCATCAGAAACGAGTGATGGAAATGGCAAATTTCAGAAAAAAAATCCCTTAATTTGCAAAAAAGAAAAATTACGCTCGCTTGAGGTGGTTTTTGACTTGTGCGAAAAAGAGTTAATTTGAATAATGGGAGATGGAAGTGCATTTGCTGAATAAATTTTGACGTAGAGAGCATTAAACCCCATGACTAATCGGCTGTTTCCGTTGATGGTGTTTATTTACTGTTGGTTACTAGGTTACCAATACCACCATCATTCGCTCGAACAACTTGATGGAAACAAACCTAATTTACATTTTTTTTTTTTTTTTTTTTGCAAACTTTGAAAAGATTCGCTTCACAATTGGATGGAAACCCAGCTACAGAGTGCTCACACAAATATGCAAGGGAGTGTCTGAAAACAACGTCACTCCTGAGATGAAAAAGAAGAGTGAAATTGGTCTACTGTCCTTATAAAGCAAAACTTTTAACATTAGCTCAATATACACAGTATTTCCCTTCATTTTAATATTCAATGCCCAGCCCTAGTGGTTACTAATAACTGTCCTACCATTACTGTTTTTATATGTGGGATAGCATCTGTTTTTGGTGTGAGAGTTTTAAAGATTTTAAAGATTCTTTTAAAAGCTTGAGGTCTGAAAGCTTGGGTGGAGTTTTTTTTTTTTTTTTTTTTTAGCTTCTAGAAGTCTGTTTTGACTCTTTTTACTCAGAGCTAATTTAAAGATTTTATAATGAACCACACAGGCGTTTCACATAGCTTCCTTGACTTGAAACCAGATTCAAGCTCTGAAAAGGACAAAGGCAGTGTGAAATTAATCCATATGACTTTACTGGTATATCCTAAGTCTTTCAAAGCAACATGGGCACTTTGTATAATAAAATGATCAAAATCTGAGCCTTTATTCACTTTGAAATCAAAACATTGCTCAACCTATGCATTGACTGTTAAATTTGGCAAACCTCAAAAATCCACTAACATCAATCCTCATTGTTTCTCGCAGGTCACACGACTAAATGTCATGCTATTTGAGGTTTGTATCACCATATTTGATATAGTCTGTGTGCCATCAGTGTGGCTTGGTTCAAGGATGGCTTGGTTCTTCTACCGGTTGCCACATTTCTACTACCACAGTGCTTACAGGTGACCTATTATGCTCCTTTTTACAAGATGTAAAATAAGTCTCTGATGTCCCCAGTGTATGTGAATTTTTAGCTCAAAATACCCCACAGATCATTTTTATAGCATGTTAAAATTGCCACTTTTTAGGGGTGAGCAAAAACACACCGTTTTTGGGTGTGTCCCTTTAAATGCAAATGAGCTGCTGTTCCCAGCGTTCTGAAACATAGCTAAAAGATACTAAAGGGGGGTTTATTTACAAATGTGTATAATTAGCAAAAGTATGAGTATAATTATATGGGGATAATTAGACATATACATGGCGCTGTGATTGTCCTGTAATTTATTAATTGCTTGCTCAGTTGGTAAATAAATTTGAAGAATCTTTATTAAATCCTAAACTGGTGTTATTTATTATTATTATTTTTTTTATATATTATTATTATTATTATTATTATTATTTACTACGGAAGCCCTGAACGGCATGGTGGAAAAAAAAAAAAAAAAGAAAGAAAGAAACTTGGTGGAGAGGAAAAAAGAAAAAGAAAAAGTTCTCATTATTTCGACATATTAAGTAGTTATTTTGAGATATTGAGTCGTTATTACGACATATCTCGTTATTATGACATATCTCGTTATTTCGAGATATTAAGTCGTTATTTCGACATAAGTCATTATTTCGACATAAGTCGTTATTCCGACATATCTCGTTATTATGACACATCTCGTTATTTTGACATATTAAGTCGTTATTTTGAGATATTAAGTCGTTATTTCGACACAATAAGTCATTATTTCGACATAATAAGTTGTTATTACGACATAAGAAGTCGTTATTTCACCATAATATCTCGTTATTACGACATAATATCTCGTTATGACATAATATCTCATTATTATGACATATCTCGTTATTTCGACATATTAAGTCGTTATTACGACATAAGTCGTTATTTCAACATAGTATCTCATTATTTCTACATAATAAGTCGTTATTTCGACATAACTCGTTATTGTATATCAATTTAATATAAGACGTGCACAATTCAATGTCTTCAGTGGCGCAAAAGTAGTGTGTTGGCTCGTAATTCCATCTTTTGCTGCGATCGCCGCGGTTTCGAATCTGCCTTTTGCCGAGCTCGCTCTTCTCTATTTTCCCATCACATATCACATCAGAAAGGCATTTATTTTCAATAAAAATGAAAATAATGTTCTAAAAGTGGAAATAACCTGCCTAACGAGTGTTTAATAATAATAAAAGTATATTCGGTAGGGTTAGGGGAAGGTGTTGGGTGGGATTTTATTTTTCTTCCAATAAGGCAGCATCTATATAATAATTTTAATAAATATAATCATTTACATTGCAAATAGCTGTAGATGCTATTTACACTAAGTGACGATAGCAGCATTTTCTCTTTCGATGTTAGCCACTAGAGGGCAGAATAAGACAGGGAATCAATTAAAGAATGCGTTGTAGTTATGTAGTTGCATTGTAGTTGACCTACTGTTACAAATTGGTGCTCCAAAATCCCAGAGGTTTATCATGGGAATTTGCATTCATGACAGGCATGCATTCATTCCAGGCTAACCTTTATTGAGGTTAAATGTATGTAGCCCATAAATTCTACATATTATCGTAAAAGGTTGTCATAAATACTCTATAGGCGTTTATTCTATGTAGTTTTCATAAGACTGGATATTCTACTAATTCATACTTTTCTACTAATCCATACTTCTAATACATGGCCTATTAATTAACTTATTTAGCAATTACATAGCTATATAGTTTTGTGTTAATTGTCAGTATTGCTCTTTCAGCCAGCTTCATAGTTTTATCTGTTAATTTTTACAAGTCTATAATGGAGTGTCTTTTTACAATAAGTGCAAATAGCATCCCTTGTTGAAAACCACTATTTACACTAGCTCCAATGTCTGGTTGGGCCACTCAAGTTTAAAAAGGGACGCCTGTAAGTCAATGTCTTCAGTGGCGCAATAATAGCGCATATAGGGCTTGTAGTTCTGGCTTTTTCGCTGTGGGTTTGAATCCGCCTTTTGTAGAGTTCGCCCAATAATAGAGCTTGCTCCTCTCTATTTTCTCATCACATACATTTTCAATAAAATGAAAATAATGTTAAAAAAGTGGAAATAAACTGTGAACAAGTGTTTAATAATATTAAAAGTGTTTATTGGGTAGGGTTAAGGGAAGGTGTAGGAAGGGTTTTTATTCTCCCAATAAGGCAGCATCCATTTCATAATTTTAATAAATATACTAATTTACACTCTATGATATTATTGCATCCTATTAATGTACAAAAATACTGAGGTGCAAATAGTATCTGCCAATACAATGTACAGCATCTAATTACTATTTATACTTCTTGCAAAGAACTGCTACTTTTACATGGTGTAAATAGAATATATCGCTATTTTCACCTAGTGTAAATTAGCATATCATTAAAATGCTGCTATTTTCACTTAGTGTAAATAGCATCTACAGCTATTTGCACTGTAAATTATTATATTTACTATGGGTTATGGGCTACATAAATTTAACCTCAATAAAGGTTAGCCTGGAATGAATGCATGCCTGGCATGAATGCAAATTCCCACGATAAACATCTGGGATTTTGGAGCACCAACTTGTAACAGTAGGTCAACATAACTACAATGCGTTCTTTAATTGATTCCCTGTCTTTTTCTGCCCTCTAGTAGCTAATATCGAAAGAGAAAATGCTGCTAATCCTACCTAATAAATACTTTTAATATTATTAACCTGCCTAACAAATGTTTATTTCCACTTTTAGAACATTATTTTCATTTTTATTGAAAATAAATGCCTTTCTGATGTGATATGTGATGGGAAAATAGAGAAGAGCGAGCTCAGCACAAGGCAGATTCGAAACCGCGGCAATCGTAGCCAAGGCTCGAATTACTAGCCGACACGCTACTGTTACGACACTAAAGACATCGAATTGTGCATGTCTTTTATTAAACTTGATATACAATAATGAGTTATTATGTCGAAATAACGACTTATGTTGAAATGATGAGATATTATGTTGAAATAACGACTTATGTCTAAATAACGACAATATCTCGAAATAACGAGATATTATGTCGTAATAATGAGATATTATTTTCAAATAACGACTTATTGTATCAAAATAACAAGATATGTCGTAATAAGATATTATGTCGAAATAACGACTTATGTCGTAATAAAGTTTTCTTTTTTTCCTCTCCACCATAAGTTTTTTTTTTTTTTCTTTCACCAAGCAGTGCAGGACTTCCGTAATTTATTTATTTTTTAAAGTGGTGTTACATGTTTTCATGTGTGCAATTTTGGAAACATATGATATAACATATATAACACTAGAAATTCAAGTTTAGAAGTGCTTCTGCAAACTAACAAAGTTTACTGCTTCCTTCACCACAGGAGTTTACAATATTATTATGCTACCATACATTTCGGCAAACTTATTAAATGATACGCTTTAAAGACCCTCAAGATAAAAAAGAAAGATAACAAAAACTGGCTACTTAGGGGGCTTTCACACTAGCAGTTTAGTTTAAAACGGGACACGGTTCGCATGAAAAATCGTTAATGTGACAGCTGTCATGCGAACCTGGGTGCGCACCGGGGTACCGAACCCAAGACTGCCTGAAGGAGGTGGTCCGAGTTCGGTTGCACAGTAACCTGCACATGCGTTTTAGCTGATTACAATGTATTTACTTAAATGGGCTAAAACACATGTAAGAGATGATAGTGTTGATGATTTACCTTGGATTTGAGCAGGAGTGAGCCTGCAGTGTATTTGCGATTTGCGAGTGCAATCAGAGTGGCAAATGAATAGCAATCAACTTCTATCCTCAAAAAGTCTGCTTGCAAGCAGCGGAAAGCCGTAAGATGAACGCAAATGCCATTGTCTCGTTTAGAGTATTCTAACGGCACCTCTGGCAAATCATTGGCTGTAATCATCATATCAAACATAGTTGACACACGACACAAGATAAAACACAATATACATATAAACTGTTGTGCATAAATAACAGTTTGAATATAAGCTTTACTTCATTTAACACTGAAACATATGTTAATTACCTTTATGTAGGCCGAGGAGCGCGGACTAATATTTTCAGTGGCCCTTTAACACAAAACAGTAATCACGTGAATATTCATGTAAGCTCCGTCCAGTGTCACCAAATATTTCAGAACACCAGCCCCCTTTCAAGAAGAGGGCAGAGCTTTAAGAACTCATGTAACAACAAAACAGGACAATCTCATGCACTGAAAATGTCAGAAACTGTCAGTAGTGGTGTTCAGCCTTATGTTTGAACCCGAGTTGGAAAATGATGCCTACAGAGCCAGAGAATATGCTGCATGGAGATAGAACAGGTATAGTTTAGTTTAACCCTTTCACACATAAGTTTAAAATATTCTGGCTGAGCCCCCAGCGTGAGTTTTTCAAGGCGACCGTTATTTACGTATCACTTTAATGTTTCCACGGCGACACGCCATTGCTTGTCATATGACACACCGCAGCCACAATAGCACTGTATGACTAATGTTTTGCTTTTATTTAATTTTTCCTTTTTTTATTCTAAATATTTACAAACTTTGTAACTATAACATGAAATATGTGATATTCCTATTGTCAAATATGTATAAGTGAATGTGTTTTGTTGCCATGTTAGTTTGCGCCGCAGTTCAGAGAATCGCATCTGTTGGATTTACAACACATGAATTCATCCACTTCTCTTGAAATGCATGAAAGTAAGTGAGCCGGTGAACTGGGAGAAGAATAGAGTAAACTTTACAGTTTTTTTACACTATATAAACATTATATCGTTGAAAACACTGCATATTTGTAATATATGACAAGTGCTGAGAGCGTCTTTCTCTGGCTCAGCGCCAGCCAAAGCATGTGATGCACTGAACATTCTAACGTTCTACCGGTGTGATCGTATGCATCAAAGGGTTAATTATGGTTATAACTTATGTTGTCATCTTGCTTTTATCAAGCCTGTTGTAGTGGGCCCTGTCCGAATGATAGCCAAAACTTTACTGATTACTTTAAGTTTATTGTACATCACAAAAAAGGTGAAGCATCTGTTTTCACTCAGTTTTTTTCAGAAAATCAAGAGCTGAATAAAACACAGTACAATAAGTGCGCAATAAAGTCTTATCCATAAACTCTCTCTCTCTCCCTTGCATTATCATCAACATACACAGCTAATTACACAAAAACTCTCATTACAACTAACAGTAAACAAATATATAAAGACTTTATGCCTTTTCAGGGGGTGCTTAATAAACTGATAAACTTTATCAGTTTACAAACCTGTTTTGTATTGTCCCTTTGTATTGACCCTTGTTAAAGCATTCTGGTGTAAAATGATTCACCCAGACATAAACGAATTCAGGTATTTAGGGTCACCTTCAAAAATAAAACTAATCCACTGCATCTTCAGCTGCTCTAAAGTCGGGAGTACATGAAGACTGTTATGTTCACTCTTACATCCAACAACAAAACACTTGAGTTGCTTACAAGACATTCCTGTCACTACAGCTGCTCCGGCCTGGAGAAAATGGCGGACAGTGTACAACTCGCTCAGGGCGGAAACTATGCTAATATGGCAGAATCAATCAGCAGTTGTGGGCGGGGCCTGAGCAGTATGACGTCATACTGCTCAGAAAATGAAAACGGCTTGTTCAGAGACACTGCTTATGATTTATGGTGATAAAAAAAAGGAGGAATTTTGATCACTATAGGGTGGTTGTGTACACACACTGCCAACACACATTTATGTTCAAACACCAGGTAAAAGTGAATTTTGTGTAATAGGCACCTATTACATTTTAAAGCTTAAAATATCTGTGTCATGGTTATATATCAGGTGCACCTGTTATATTACCCCCCCCCCCCCCCCCCTCCTTTTTTTTTCTTCTTTTTTTTCTTTTTTCTTTTCTTGATTGAGAGGATTAGATGGAAATCTACTCTTTAACAAATCACGCTTTATTTAGGGGCAATGTAGCAGAATAAAGATTTGGGTTGTGAATTTAACTAAAAACATCTATTTTGAATTTTTTTTTTTCTCTCTCCCCTTTCATCCTGATTATTTCAAATGAATTAAGCTGCAAGGGCCAAGAGCCTGTTTCTGTGTCATTATCTCTAGTGTCAAGTATGTAGGTCTCCTCCATATTTAATCCAATCTTGCATTGTATGCAAAATTGTCAAAAAGCAAATTAAGAATTCATTTTTCTACTATGTGTCATGGCTTTGAACAGATCAGAGGAATCTTGTTATCATGAATGAGCTTTTCTAAATATCAGTGTAACATATCAAGACTACTTTTAATATTCAATCAAAGCTTTTAAGATAAACATCGAGGCTCAGTGAGTGGGCTTGAAGAATGTTCAAGTTCTTTCTTTTGAACTGTTATCAGAGTATGTGTCAGTGAAAAAAAAAAAAAAACACCCATAACGCACCCTTATCTCCTGGTGTCACAGAAAAATGAAAGATTTCGATTTCAAAAAGGTTGTGCATACAAAAAAGGAACATAACCCTAGCCTTGTCTATCAAACAATAAAGTTTCATCCAAGCACGGGTTGTGATTCCCTCTGCGTAACTGCCCCGAGGTAAATTTATTCTGGCTTTAATCAAATGGAAAGCAAAAAAACTCTGAATCGTCTCCTGCATCTTGGGAACAGGATGGGCATTGAGTCAGCAACAGCAAGAGCTGATGGGGATCCTGATAGAAGTGAGTTCAATGACGGGGGCTCAGTGGGATTGTCATGCACAATCAGATGCAGAAAATTAGATAGTTAAGCTGTGTATTATCTCACCTGTTATGAACCTATCTTTTAAAGCTCCACCGTAGCTTGGCTGTTGAAGATCTATGCTAGTGCTTTGAAATATCCTGTGTGTTGTAAGTGATAATTGGTTTCTCCTTCACTAACACAAAAACAAAAGAAATACAGTTCACCTTCAACACGTAAGTGACAAGTCATGACTTCCTGTTTCACTGGCCTCTAAATACAGTACTCAGCGTAAATGAGTACACCCCCTTTGAAAAGCAACATTTTAAAGCAGTACATCTGTGAATTCATGATGCCATCAATGAAATGCAGCTCCCCGACACCAGCAGCATTCATGCAGCCCCACATAAGGACACTGCCACCACCATGTTTCACTGTAGGCACCATGCATTTTTCTTTGTATTCCTCACCTTTGCGACGCCATACAGTTTTGAAGCCATCGGTTCCAAAAACATTTATCTTGGTCTCATCACTCCAGAGTATAGAGTCCCAGTAGTCTTCATCTTTGTCAGCATGGGCCCTGGCAAACTCTAGGTGGGCTTTTTTGTCCCTGGGCTTTAGGAGAGGCTTCTTTCGTGGACGGCACCCATGCATGCCATTCCTCTGCAGTGTACGCCGTATTGTGTCATGGGAAATAGTCGCCCCAGTTTGGCTTTCTACTTCTTTAGATAACTGCAGTGAACTTGCATGTCGATTTTCTTCAACCCTTCTCATCAGAAGATGCTCCTGTTGAGGTGTTAACTTCCGTGGACGACCTGGGCGTCTCTGTGAGATGGTTGCAGTTCCATCTTTTTTAAATTTTTGTACCACTTTTGCTACAGTATTCTGACTGATAAGTAAAGCTTTGCTGATCTTCTTGTAGCCTTTACCTTTCTGGTGTAAAGAAATTATTTTCTTTCTCAGGTCTTGTGTCATTTCTCTTCCATGTGGTGCCAATTGCTGACAGCATGAAATGGGAAGGGGTTTTAACACCCTATTATAGTCAACTGTCTGCTGGCCACATGTGTAATGAATAATTAGACTCAGCTGTGGTTGAATTCTTGCTAAATTAGACATTTGTAGTCTAAAATTTAGCTTTGCTCCAGAGACTTTCAGTGGGGTGTACTCATTTTTGCATCACCCTAATTTGAGTAAAACTGAAAATTTTGTTCTCTAAGTTATATTATTAACCTTTCATGTTATAAGTTAAACAGATGTTATATACAATTTAGTCTTGTCAACATTTTGGAAATTGTTTTTGTGTTCATTGAGATATTGTTTAAAATGTTACTTTTCAACTTTTCAAACTCATTTACGCTGAGCACTGTATGATGTGACACACAGGCTAAATTCCTATAGTCATCCATATGGGAAAGGCCTGAGAATACAGTAATGATGGCAAAAGATTACAAATCATGAAACATATAGTTTGATTTTTGGATTACTCATTTCCACAATTTGCCAAACAAACTGTAAGGTTCAGAATTGTAGAACTGCAGATGCTAGTTGGGTCTTGGGGTCAGAAATTCTCCAACCTATGATCAGACCTCACCTATATAACCAGGGAAAGTTGCAATAAAAAAATGCTTTTAGTGGCATCAAACAGCAATTCTGTGAGGCTAATTTTCTCCCAAAGACCCTGTACACCTTGTTAGGATAAACTCCATGAAGTAATAGCAGATATTAAATCTTGACATCTGATTGACCCTGTCAGGAAGCTTAAATTGGGGTGTGGTGGGATCTTCCAGCATGGCAATGATCCAAAGCACATGTTAAAATAAACAACAGAATGGTTCACTGACCCCAGAATAAAGGTTTTGCCATGGACACAGCAGCCCCCGACCCAAACCCCATAAAAAAGCTGTGGGATGAGCTGAAGAAAAGAGTCCGCAAGCACTGACCTCTGAAGTTTTATGATAAGATTTTTTTTTTTTTTTTTTCTTTCAACTATTTGAAGGTTAGATTTTTAAATGAAAGATTAAGAAGAGAAATTGTAAAAACAAATTTTCACAGTCAGTTTTGCTCATATTTGCCAATATTTGTGGACCCACTGTATGGATGTGGATGTCAGTCAATTCTGAATCTGATTCTGTCTATTGCCATTTTGTAATTATTTGGAATAATTGGTATAAGCCAGGGTTATTACAGTTAACTAAAACAAAAGCATACAAAAAACATTTTTTTTTTTTTTTTACTTGAAATAAAGTCAAAGTCAAAGTTAACTTAAATAACTAATTTCATTTCTGGTAGTTGACAAGGAAACATTTATAGTTTAACTTAATTTATTTCATTTATTACTTAATTTATTTCTTAATTTTCTTTCATTTAAAAAAAATAATGAAAAATAAAATATAAATGGAAAATATAAAAATTAAAACAAATTCAATAAAAGCTATATCTCAATGATAATAAAATAACACTGGTATAAGCAATACAAAATAATATCTTATTCTATTTAAAGATGGTGTGTTTTCAGACATACTGAGGGCCATACGGTATGTTTTCATTTTTCATGGGCAGCTCTCCAACGTGTAACATCATTGCGCTTTGGCTGATCTGAGTTTGAGTCACCGCTTGTGGTCCTTTTTCAATCCTGTCCTCCTCTCTCTTTCTCCCACATTTCTTGAAGATCTATGGTAGTGCTTTGAAATATCCCGTTTTTTTGTAAGTGATAATTGGTTTCTCCTTCACTAACACAAAAACAAAGAAATACAGTGGGCTCCACAAATATTGGAATTAATTTAAATGTTTGTACATAGTAAACACACTTATTATAAAGTGGGTCCATCATTTCCTGAATTTGCCTGTAATTACTGTATATATATTTACACTGATTTATGCTACATTACCTACAAAAGTAGCCTAAAATAATGCCTAAATGTTACTATTGATTAACATAACTAAGTGTTGTCAGATGAAAAGGAATAATGCTCAGTGCATCCAGGAACATGAAAATTGTTGAACATGAACACTGAAGAAAAACAAGGTCAATTTTCATTTCATGTTGACTTTGGAAAAAATAAAAAAAAAATAAAAATAAAAAAGCGTCCACTTCTCAGATCTACTGTTGAATTCAGTGGTGGCCTGAAGGTACAATTACCTGAGTAAACAGCAGCGTTACAGCACAAACCAAAACACATCCATATGGATGTCAAAAGCCAATCATATTTAATATTAGCAACTTTTCCAAGCTTTGGGAGCACAACCAAAGGTTGTTGGTTACAACTAGTAAAGTATTTTTTTCTTTTTTCTTTTGTGGTCTCGCTAATTGCCTTGTTTTTCCTTTGTGTGATTGATGCCGCTGTGCTCAGAGGACGTGCTGCAGACCCTCTCCATCCCCCTGTGTCTTATTAGTCATGCTGAGTTTGGGTACTTCAGCCATTAGTGACTAGTGGAGCTGAGGATAATATTGCAGCACAGCCAAGAGCTCCTCACCTCTCCGGCTCACACATATCTCCTTCAATTAATATGGAAATCAGCTGATCCTCTCACACTACACACTTCTTCTTCGACTGACCCTTTTTTTTTCCTTCCCCAAATCACTCAGCTTAATTTGAAAATTAGCCTTTTTTATTTCTTACAGGCACTTCAGGAGCAAATTTTTTGACTTTTCTCTCTTTTTTGAAAGCCGTCAGGGGTTTTTGATCTGAATATGTGCACTTGCCTGGTCTTGCCATTGCTGTAGTGGTTAGTCACAATGTCAATTTAGGATGATACTAGTGTAAATGTTATTAAGCTAGACTGCAACAGTTCAAGGGGCTAATCATTTTTTTTTTGCTTGTGAGAAAACTCTCCTAGCGTTCCCTCTCTCTTTCTTTCTCTCTCTCGCTCTCTTTCGCAAATACAACAAAATTCACTCACCTGTTGAGGTCAACACTGAAGGACAGATGGAGGATTGAAAGCAAAAATCTTATCGGTTAAACCTTAGAGCAACAAAAATGGAAAAGTAAATCCCTGCACAAAACGCATAAAAAAAAAAAAAAATCTGGTACACTACACAACAAAACTCATTTTAATCCCTGATATAGACTTTATACCTGTATTAACATGCTTTTTATGATCTGATGACAGTTGGATTGCAGTAAATGGCAGGTGTAAATGTGCCAAAGACGAATCATGATCCGAACATGAGGTGATCGGGGACAAATTCCCAATTTTTAATTTTTGCCTATTACATGCAGTAGATGTTTGCTGCTATATTTCTGCATGTACAGTAGATATTGCCTTGAAAAATTCACTATTAGCATTTTCAATAATTGACAATAAATGACAATTCATACTGTAGCTTATGTGTGTAAGACCCTCTAAACTGTTTTAGAAGTAATCCAGCTTTATATAAGGAATGTCTGACTTGAATTATTGAAAAACAGCGCACACCCATGGTGGTAATGCAGTCACCACAAAAAGCAGATGTACTGTACATTATTGACATGAGGATCATGAACGTACAGTCTGACAAGCAACAATCATAAAGGACTATTATAAATTGCAGAATGTACACCCGGCTTAACCGACCGGCAAGAGTAGCCGCGTGCAGACGGGGAGGAGCTAAAAACGGAGACGTGAAGTCAGACACTTTCTGCTTCCCGTAGTGACGCTCGTGCTGTGTTTGCATACTTTTTCACAGTTGAAGTGAAATAAATGCAATATTTGACTAATACACTGATGTTTCAGAGATATTTTCATTCAATACTTTATGTACTGCTTACAGCTGCTTAAATTTTTTTATCAGTTTTATTTTGATAAACATGACACAATATAACATCGCGACTACATGAAAAGAGTTTTAACTGTTATAAAAATACAGATTTACAAGCATTAATGGATCTAAAGTTTTCAGAATAAACAAACGAAACGCACATGATTGTTGTCATGTGGTGAATCCGGTCAATCACGAAACAACTGTGTCGTCCTCAGAGTTCGTGCAGCCGCTCTTGAGATGCTGCGCTGGCTGACTCATCTGACTGCTCTCGAATCGCTCTTGTGGTACTTTGATGCCATACGTCACAGTCACATGGCGTCGGCGCTGTTTTAAGTCAGACAAAATTTCTTACTGGCATGCACTGCTTCAAGTCAGTCGCCGATCGGTCTGTGCAGCGCTGCATCAAGTCAAACAAGCCTAATATAACACATGAGACTAGGGAAGCATATGACATGATTACATGAGGAGCAGGGAATCACATGACATCAGGGAGCACATGGCAAACATAACAAACAAAGCATGAACATGAACATGAAACATAACACCAAAACAAGACATTACAGAGGCCTATGAGCTTGTACGAGGTCAGAATGCTCTGATGCAAGAAGTTTGCTTTGGGCCAATCATAAATCTCTGTTCCGCTGCTTTTAATAGTTTTTCTATGTACACATGTGCTAGACGGACGTCTGACCGTTGTGCCGCATCTCGGACTCACGACTCTGCCTTTTCTCTTCATCAGCGCTTCAGCTCTGCAGGTATTGCGTACTATAGTGACTGGAGTACTATAGTAACTATTATGCATCTTGTGATTTTAAGAGCAAAACTGTGTTCAGTGTGATCATCCCCTTACGCCTGTAACTCAGAAGTAAAAAAAAAAAAAGGTAACTAAAATGAAATGAAAGTGCTTCTCCACATCCAGGTGCATGGATGAAGAAAATGGCTCAGCGTTTAAAGGTAATTTCCGATGATTGACATCACAGATTTACCGGTACTAATGTGTGAATGGAATCTTACCGGTAAAAAGACGGAATGCCATTGCTTACCAGGATTGCTGTGTGAATGCCATTGTTTAAATGTTGTATTTCAATACATTTGTGACGTGTATTTCTCATGATTCTCATTCCAAATTATTCCAAAGGATAATTTAGTGGGGATAACATAACACAATTGTTACTTTTATCCTATTGTTTGTTATATACAGTACTGTGCAAACGTCTTAGGCCACCACCAGCTGTTTTATTGTTTTAGCAATTTTTTAATGGCCATCCATATTTATTTTTTGGTCTCAAAATAGGATACAAATAGGAAATACAGGAAACATGTACACAAAATGTAAAAAAAAAAAATCAGAATAAATGGCTTCTTTAAGCAAAAATCAGAATTTGTGTGACCTACTGGACCTCATACAGTTTCTCAAAGAAGAAACTCTGAGAAACTTCTCATCAGATTTTTAAAGTTTTCTTGGCCTTCTAGTCCTTTTCCATTCCATTTAAGATTAAGAGAGCCAGGTTCCTGCTGTTGCTATAAGGGGAGGTCACTAAATACTTGCCATTTTAGCCTATAGAAGTCGTTTTTTCCCCCTATTGTTTTTCTGATTATTAATACCGCATACAAATTTCCTGTATTTTCTGGTTATATTTTAATAAAGAGACTGAGAATTATACCATTGCTTAAACAACTTCTAATGGTGGCCCAAGACTTTTGCACAGTACTGTATATATTTTAATCAGTGTCTTTGTGGTTGTTTGATTAATTTGCTGTTGTAGGCTGTAAGAAATTTGAAATAACTGAAATCAATAAGGGAAGTGAAATAGAACTGTATATTGCAGTCAAGACCTGCCTGGAACTACTTTAGCTGTGCATTTACTGCATTTACTTAATTGCACACAGAATGATCATCAACCAATTAGAATCAAGCATTGAAACAACCATACATACTGTCAGCTACAACTGAATATTTACAGAACAAAAAATAATGGATTACTGAAAAAGCATGTCAAATGAAACTGATTATATTTATTAATACACTGAATCTACAGTATACCAAACTTAGTTACACTGAATTTACAATATAATAAACTTAGTTACCGTGTCATTGTTTAATATAATATCGTAATAACACATTGAATTCTTTTAGTCTTGCACTATTTCCAGGCTTTGCTCTCGAGAAAAAAAAAAGAAAAGAAAAAAAAATGGCTTGTGAAAATGAAAATAGACCTCTGGTCTTCTCACCTGATTTAGTGAAAAATACCCCATAAATTATTACACATAACGACATTTAGAATCTCTTATTTCTAAATATTCACTCATGTTTCTCTCATCTCAATTTTATAGGCTTCTTTATAACTTTATTTTCTCTTCTTTTCTTCACTTCTAATCCCTTTAGGAATCCTTAATGTGGGAATGCTTCTAAATTAGAGAAACACAATAGACCAAATCCCTTTTTTTGTCTCTCAAAGTGACGGAAAGCATTTTGTAGTCAAAGTTTTTTAAATTCAGTAAATCATGAAACATTTTCTGTAAATGCAAAATGTTATATGTGGTGTGTGGGTAAGTGTGACTGGCTCTCTATCTGATCAAACTGGAGACGCATTGGAATGCAAGATGTAAAAGCTATTTAGCTAAAGAATATCTAGATAATATCAGTATACAAAACACACATTAGTGCCAGGTGGAAAGAGGCCCATATTCTGTTATTTGCATGAAAAAAAAAAAAATAATAAAAATGCTTATTTGCTTAAATAAATAAAAAACTATCATTATGAGGAACCTATCTGGTCATTAAAGTGTTGCAGTTTCCCTGCTAAAAGTGGGTCCTGCCATCTGGTCTTAATCTGGGATTTTCTCTGCAGTATATGAATCAGCATTAAGCCTAGACATTGACATAATAGTGAGGGCACTGCCTCAGACACAGTTTAACAAAGTAATGGAGATTTCATTGCTGATGTCCATGGCCAGCAGTCTGAAGGGCCTTTGTTTGCAGCTGCGCTCAGCCGGCTGGCCCAATCACTCGTGCTCTCAGTCCAACCTCCTGTTGACCTCCATTTGATAGCAGAGGCAGCCCCGTTCTGGTCCCCTTGTGACCTCTCAACGTGAGCCTTTTACATGATGGGGTAAACCGTCTGTGTACAAGCTAACGCCTGTGTAGGGCTTGCTGGTTTTCCTTGTGCACGCTCAAAGCAATAACTGCCTCAAACTCTTTGATGTGGTCCACTGATTGATTTTTGCTGAAGCTGTTTTTCCCATTTGTCTTTGAAAAAGAATCAGGCTCAGATTTAGTGTATAAAACACAAGCAAGACTGTTTGGTAACACTTTATTTTAGGGTCTTTTAACTAGTTGCTTATTAGCGTGCATATTACTAGAATATTGGCTGTTTATTAGTAATTATTATGCACTTATGATTGGTTGACCAGCATTCTAAGGTGTGCAATTATTTTCAGGGAAACGCACGGCTAAAGTAGTTCTAGGCAGGTCTTGACCACATTGCAGTTCCATATCACTTCGCCAAATGTTTTCAGTTATTTCAATAGGTCCTACAGCCTACAACTGCTAAAGAACCAAAACCCACAACGACACCGACCAAGCAAATAAATATAGTAAACAACAGGACGAAAACAACAAATTATTGTCATGTTTTTTGAAACAAAATACGTTTTATTGTGTCCTTAATGCACATACTCTCTCCCGCTCTCTGTCTCTCTCTCAGTCTCTATAATGGTAATGCTTTTGTTTACAGTCACATGGCATACTGTAATGTAAAATGCTGTATTTGATGCCATCTGTCTCCCTTCTTCTGATGTTACACAGTCATTGACTGTTTCTTTTCCCTTGTACTCTATCCTGCTTTGTGTTCACAAATTTCAAATCTCTCTCTCTCTCTCTCTCCCTCTCTCTCTCTCTCTCTCTCTCTTACACACACACACACACACACACACACACACACACATTGAGTTTCCATGTTTTATGGGGACTTTCCATAGACATAATGATTTTTATACTGTATAAACTGTATATTCTCTCCCCTACCCCTACCCATCACAGATAGTTTTGCATTTTATAAAAATATCATTACGTATGATTTATAAGCTGTTTTCCTCATAGGCACCAAAAAAAAAAAAAAATGGTATTACCATCCTTGTGGGGACATTTGGTTCACAACACAAGGTTTACCAGGACCACACACTTTGAAAATTGTGGTCATCATCTAAAATAAATTGCTTATAATGTAAAAAAGAATTCATTACATTTGGTTATCTGTATCGTAAATTGCAAACAAGTTCTATAGAAACTATGTGTATAGAATCAATATCTATAGAAATCTATAGGTGTACCAAATGATTCATTGATTAACCATTAAGATCAGTTGGATTAAATAATAGACGTATGTATTAAACTGAATGAGAAGAAATGCAAATCAAAAGTTTGTATGTAATAGCATTATGAAAGGCAGTTACTGTGAATGAAACATTTATATAGATGAAACACTTATGTTGTGTTGTGAAAAGGGTACTTTGTGAAAATATGCAGAAATTTTTGAAAAAAGTACACATTTGATGATCTGTAGTGATATTAGTACTAAGAGTTTTGAAAATGCACCAATTGCTTGCGAAAATTGCACCAAAGCAATTAAAAAATATAAAAATAAATAACAGGCACACGAGTTCCCTTCCCCTACTCTTGTAATACAGATATTGAGGGAAACTCAACAAGTGTTCATGTCTGTTCTTTGAAATATCTATGTTCCCCTTTTCAGGTTCCCCTCAATCTCCTAATAATGATATTCATGTGAGTTTGAGTATATACTAGGGGTGTAACACCAAAAAGCAGGAAACTTTGCAGAATTCAGTGAAGCCAGAATAAAAACTGAAAAATAATCTAATCAAACTCGCTTGTTATGATGAACACATTTAATTATGCTTTTACTCGCATGTAAACATTGATCAGCGAACATAAGCAGAAGCTCAACTGAACCTCAATAATGCTCAAGAACAAACCTCTTCTGGAAACTCAAACGTGCTGCATAACACGCAAGAATTAACCTGGTACCCAGCACGATTGAGCTTCCGGAAGAGGTTTGTTCTCGCGCATTATTCAGGTTTGGTTGAGCTTTTGCTTCGCTGATCAATGTTTACTTCTACTTCTGAGTAAAAGCTGATTCATATGGATTAGTTTTCCGATCTCTTTGTGAAGTTTTTGAAATGTCAAAGTGGTAGTTGCAAAGGTAGTCTATGGAAGGAAATCTGACAGCATTCTGTTAGCAAAAAGATCTTAATTTTTGTTCTGAAGATGATAGAAAGTCTTTTGGGTTTGAAACGACATGAGGGTGAGTAATTAATGACAGAATTTTCATTTTGGCGTGAACTGACCTTTTAAGGGGGCAAATATTGCCCCTTTAATGGAAAAGTTAATTTCTGTCACTGCTTATTGGTTTGAGATTATTTTTCAGTTTTTATTCTGGCTTAACTGAATCCTGCAAAGTTACCTGCTTTTTGGTGTTTGGTGGAAATGCTCATTCTAAAACACATTATACAGTACCCTGACACACCCACTCTAACACATATTTTACTTTGGTCAGCAACCATTTAAGACTGTGACATACCAAGTCGACGTCAGAGAACTAGTGGTGACAAAAGCCGACTGTGTTGTTACTTTGGGTCGGCTGTGTCTGGGCCAAAAATCTGTGCTTGAACACACCAAAAGAACTACCAATGACTGCCAACTACAGTAGCATGTGTATTCTGTGCCTGCATGTAAGGAAACAACTGTCTATGTAAGCAGGCATCAATAGTCTATATTCATCATTCATAAAGGGAAACCAAAACTAGGACTGCAGATATACAAACCGTAAACAAAGCAGTGCTTGCTTACGACTTTTTATTAATCATGCTGATCACTTTCTTTATTCCAGGCGGCTCATGTTGTTATGAAATATTTGCTGTATTGGAATGCAAGATGACATAACAGCTTTCTGTCTGTGCCGTCTTGATTTCTTTGCTCACTTTCATCACTTTCGCTTTTATTCTCATGCATTTATGACTCGTTTGCTAAACTGAACAGCCAATCAGAGTGATCTCTCTCACTGACGGCCCGACGACAATTCATCATGCTGAATCGCGCAAACTTCCGCCGACATGAGCCCGACTAGAGTTGATGTGTGGAGCAAGGAATCTAGAGGCCTGATGCATGAAGCTAGCTGAACAAACCCTGAGTTTCAGAGTAGGTTTAGAGTTGACAAATCCATATAGTAAATCCAACCTGGTTTAGATCAGGTTCATCGTGCTCACAAAGCTCGGTATAAACTTTCTCTGTCAACCCAGGTTTAATCAAGAGTATGTGATTAACTAAAAGTGTGACACGTGCGACAAACAGCCAATAACACGGAACATGGAGAGCGTCCGTTTGATTCACTTTTCGCGAGAGAGAGCCACGCAATTCACTTCTCTTCTGAAGATTAAGAGATTGTTATGAAAATATCATGAAATTAAATACATTTACAAAGCAGGAATAAACACTGCTGCTGCACTGAAAGTTTGAGAAGACAGCTTAAAGAAAATATCTGACTATATCAATATATGTGACTCAAACAAATAGGCCTTATAATTTATATTTATTTATATTATATGAATTATACATAATTATAATTCATAGACTATAAATATAATAAATAATTAGCAGCAAAAGATAAGCAATTTTGTCTCTAAAATGTTTTCAATATAAAATGATTTAATTTGGAGCGAGAGAGATACTTTATTGGATCAGATACAGGTCACTTTACTCACAGCTGATTGGTCGAGTTTTGGTTTGCGATCTCTAACCCAGAATAAAACCTGCTCCGGAGCAGGTTAGCTGTGTAGCATAAGTTACCATAGCAATGAAACCCACTAAAAAACAATCTTGAACTTACTGGGGTAGAAACTGAAACCGGTTTTGTGGCCACATGGCTCTCTTTTAGTTTTTGTATATACAATTCAGAGTGGGATTTTCTACAAAACAACCTTGGACCGGAGATTTACAAAACTTTACAAAAAGTAAGCAAATGCTTGGCTAATGCTTCAGTACTCAGGGGTGCAATAGAGTTTCTGTGCCATAGAAGCATTTGTTTGGGCTTTACAGTTATTGTTGTTATATTTGTTTACAGATAGCTTGAGCATATCCTTTTGGGTTCTGTTGTAGGCTACCAACATTAATGAAAAAATGAGTGTATACGTTGTACGTAAATCTTCAACTCAGTTGTTCTGTTAAAAAAAATAAATAAATAAAGCAAAGAACTCTCCACAGTTGGTGATCATATGTTGTTTTTATATGGTCAATATCAAATCTCAGTATTGCTATTTTTATGTGCCAAATGGTGCCTAGCTCTGGTAACCCCCTATTACTTATAGCACAATCCCCCATCCTGAAATGTTTCTAAATCAACATTATTAAGGTCTTTCAAATGTATGCAAATGTCACACCATTACTTAGAGTCTGACAAGAGAAGAGTTGATTTTAAAAAGCCTAATCAAGAGGCCTAGTTCATCATATCGCTCTACAGCAGATAGCCCATGGTTGTGTAAAAGGTATAATTACTACCTTACAATTAAAGCCTGATAGTGTTTCCTCTTCTGTGAATGCACTCCTAAATACACACTTTGAAGTTATAATGATGGTTCCCATGAGTGAGGAAATTCTTTGCGGCTATTGCAATTATCGTTAGAACCTCCATGGACCATTGTTCTTTAGTGAAAGAGAGGAATGCAATGACAGCCCTCCATTACGACTCAAAGAGTTATGCTTCACTCAGTAATTGTCATTGCTCTTGACCAGGGGTTATTTTTTTGTATAAAACCTTAATGCTAAACTAAGAAAAGGGAAGTTTTCTTAATTACACAACCAGTAAATGGCTCATTAAAAAGTAATAATAAAAATAATGTTGTCTGTATTCCCTCTGCAGATGAAAACATTTTTTGTCTATGAAATTAGTCTTCCCTGTCCCAGTGTGGCTTCAGCAGACCTGAAGGTTTTGACTTACTGAATGAGCTTTCTTGACTTAATTTGGCAATGGATAACCTCTCAAAAGCCCCTGATTACAAATGGAAATGAGTAATCTACCTGCTAAAACATGCTCACTAGTAATGGAACAAATGACCTACTGTGCAGCAGTTGACTAAAGTGATTACGTGTTTCGAAACAATGAACATGAGTGTTTTAACAGCTGCTTTGCATTTGATCATCAACATAAACACTTCTTCACCTGTGGTTTTTCTCTTTTCAGCTGGGAAAGGTTATATCACCTCTCTCTGGCTCTACACCATTAAAGGCAATAGCTGTTCCTCTACAAAGCACAATATTGACTTGATTTAGCCATTATATTTCTAATGTAACAGTTAAGCTGTTTTTATCCCTGTACCACTGGCCACTTTAAACTACGCAGATGTCAATTGCTACTGCTGTAATAACAAGAATAGTACCTATTGACGTGAAAATTAAAATAACCAAGTAAATGAAGCACTCTCCAGTCTGCCAAAGTGTTCTGATTCTTAGACTAGATTAATATACTGAGATAGTAAGCTTCAGTGCTACAGGAATAAAGTTATACTGACTCCTGGCAGCCTGCAGTGTCTATGAAAGTGTACGTATGATGTTTTAAAACTCAAACCTTCATTTCCTATCTCCAGTGTTGCAGATAAAAATATGCAATTCATAATTGGGTAACACTTTACTTAAAGCCTTTATTTATAATGCATTATAAGGGTATTCATAATGTATGTTATAATGCATTATACCTTTTCATAATTAATTGTAAGTTAAAATGCATTATAATATTTGTTAATTCCTTGTTATATCTCAAATGGGTTGTTGTTCATTGTTGTAACAATGAATAGATACTGTAAGTATCATAATGTAATATAACTGTGGTTACAATTATTCATAAGACCATACAATGCATTATAAGGAACATTATGATGCATAAGTAGTGCATTAAAATAATTTTATAAAGTAAAGTGTTACCCATAATTACAAATTAAGTGAACTGAACAAAGAATCACCTTTCAATTAAAAGTAAACCAATTATATTTGCAAAGAAGCTTTAAAGCTGCAGTCCATAAGTTTTGCCTCTATGTCGCCATCTATGTTTGAAACCTGCGATTGCAGTATTATCATTATGCGGAATTATCATTTTTATGTGCGTTGTTGATCGGCATGGCTCCTCAGCATGAATGAATAATGTTTGCTGTCAGTCACCACATCGGTGATACTGTACTTCAGAATCTACGTCTTGGAAGTATGACCAAAATAAGAATTTTCACCGGAAAATGTAATCTGAAGGAGTAAGTGACAAATCTGCCACTTTTGTTCTGACCAACTGAAAAAAAAAAAAAAAAAAAAAAAAAAACTGCAAATTATTATTGTTATACTTTGTTCTCAAATTGTTAATGTTAAGAACATCAGTATTGCGTGACTATGTGTATTTAGTGTGTATTAGTGCTACGTATAGATTTAAATTTATGTAGCCACTCCGCAGTCTGAAGTCTTTTGCTTTTGACTACGAGTGAATCTCCAGTTGTCATTTGGAGCTTTCTGGATTACAATCTGCCATCAAAATGATAAGTTTAATTATTATAGCTGCTGTGAGAAAAGGCTATAAATGATCCGCCATCCTCACATGTGATTTAGCCTACTAGCTGGGACTCGTTCTTTCTGTTTACAGACGTGACGTAATGACGCAAAAACGAAAGGCTACATGCTCGAATTTCCCGTGGAAACCCACCATTGTGAATCGGGCTAAGGTAAGGAGATAGTTTTGAACACTGGCTGGTTATGTACTTGCTCAAAAATTGATTGTGGATAATTTTTAACCAAAATAAGTTACAGACTGCAGCTTTAAACTTTAAATCACAACTTTAACACGTTGCCTTAAAAGAAGAAATTATAGAGCTCAATTTCTGAGTCATTAAAACTTACCTGAGGTTGTCAAAATATTTTTCTTCAAATTATGCCAATAAAGGGATAGTTCACCAAAAAAAAAAAAAAAAGTGATTATTTACTCTCCCACATATCATTCCAAACCTGTATGCATTTCTTTCCTGTGTGGAACACAAAAGAATATATATTTAAGGTAACACTTCATTTTAGTGTCTTTTAACTAGTTGCTTATTAGCATGCATATTACTAGAATTCTGGCTGTTAATTTGTAATTAATAAGCACATATTAATGCCTTATTCTCCATGACCATATTCTACATTCTTAATCCTACCCAATACCTAAACTTAACAACTACCTTACTAACTATTAATAAGCAGTAAATTAAGAGTTTATTGAAGGAAAAGATGTAGTTAATAGTGAATACATGTCCCCTATACTAAAGTGTAACCATATTTAAGGTAATTTAAAGAATATACATTTAAAGTCAGTGGAGTCCAATGTTTATTAGACCCCAACATTCATCTAAATATCATCTTTTGTGTTCTGCAGTTGGAAAAAAAAAAAAAAAAAAAAAAAGTTTGAAACAACATATGGGGTGATTACCGTATATAGGGAAAGAATTTTAATTTTTTGAGTGAACTACATATCACATTAAGCAAATGGCTTTTGTTAGTTAGATATTACAAAAGATTATAATAAGATGAAAAATTATATGGAAGACATGTTTTACACTCCTTAACACTTTTAAATTGATTATCAAGTGAAACATATTCCCAAGAACATATCTTCTTGGAGAAATACTTTGCTAAGTTTTCAATTTAGATGTTAATACATGCACCTTGGAGCAAAATAGCAACATTTGCTTAATTTAAAGTAGTAAAATATTTTAAAATCGCCTCATATGTTCACCAAACTGCAATGTTGTGATTAAAACTAAAAACTAAACTAAATATTTAAAGAGAAGTTCAATAAATTGTAATGTAATGACCCAGGATTCAGTACACAGAAAATTTGCATACTTCCTGCATACTTGCATACTCTTTCTCATGAGGGAGGGAAAAAAGAATTATAAAATAAAATTCCTGTCTCTTCCACAAACCATTTTCCTCCCTTTGGCCATTTTCCGGCTACTCCAGAGTCATTAATTACATTCAATTTACTGTTGATGTGATTTGGCCAAAAAAAAAAAAAAATGTAAACCCAAAGTTTCAGAAACCTTAGTGCACATGTGCAAATATGACATAATTCAGACTCATACTTCTGAGGCTGCATGCAGCAGCCAAGCAGCTGCATTTGGGGCCTGATGAATGAATGGGAATGGTAGCAGATATCTATCTCCACTTTCTTATTTCAGTTGATAAAAGGCAGATAAAAATGTATTTTACTTTATTAGTTTCGCTGCATTTCAATTTATTCTATTTTAACCTTTTGAAAGCCTCTGATTACACTTGGAAATGAGCAATCGACCAGTGGTTTTTATTTTTTTATTTTTTTATGTTCACTAGTAATGAATGACGCACTGTGCAGTGATTAATAAACATGAGCATGTTTAATGTATATGAATCTTGTAATGGCTGCTTTTCAATTAGTCATCAACACAAACCCTTCTTTACATGTGGCTTTTCACCTCACTCTGGTTCTACACCATTAAAGGCAATAGCTTTTCCTTTAAACACAAATTTGTCTTGATTTAACCATTATATTTTCCGATATAACAGTTTCAGCTGTTTTTATCCCCGTAGCACTTGCCTTACCATACCGTGGCCAATGCAGATGTTAATTGCTTCTGCTGCAGTAACACGACCAGTACCTACTGACATGAAAATTGATATAACCAAATCAATGAGGCACTCGCCAGTCTGCCAAAGTCTGATCCCAGACTAGATTAATGCATTGAGAGTCAGCTTCAATCCTGCGGGAATAAAGTTATACTGACTCCAGGCAGCCTGCATTTTTTTTTTTTTTCTCAGTTGCTAAGACACTGAAACCTACAAACACTACAAACCTCAAATGACCAAGCAATAATCAAACACTCTCTTCAAAACTATATAACCTTTAATCAAATTTGATCAAAGTTGATTGGATGCACATCCTTTGATGTCAACAACAAAATATACAGTAAGCATTTTCTCTTCCATGATAATTTTGATAAGAAGAAAATGAGAGAATATGAAAAATATTTTCATGAAGGTTCCGAAGATGAATGAAAGTCTTAATGGTTTGAAACAACATGAGGGTAAGCAAATGATGACTCCCTTTCCCCTTTTGCATTGCAACTAATTGTGAACCACTGATCTATGAAAACTATACTTGACCCGTGCTGGCAAAATGAGTTGGAATACTTACGGACTAATTTCGAACTACAGGCAAAACAAGTGAAAAAATGTCAATTTTGGTCGAAATTGAGGTTTTCACAAAAATTTGTTCATTAAGCCCTCGTTCTAGTGATCCCAATGCTCCAATTGCAATTAAACATCTAAAAGTATCTTTATTTGTACGTTTTCTGAGAGGAGTACCTTTCCTTTGGCCATGAAAAATGCTGTTTTTCTCTGCTCACTTCTTGACTATTGGCACTTCCCTTAGCACAAGTTTGGTATCGTTATAAAGCGCAGCATTCCAACTTTATGAATATTCATAGCGTGCACAAAGACACCTCAGACAGCGTACAATCCTGATATACACATTTACACAGAATAACAGTATTTCAAAAAATCTGTCTTGCAGAGTAGTCATGCAAACATTATCTCTTATGTCTTAGGTAAATGTTTGGTTAACTGCTGGGGAAAAACATCTGATGTGTAACATCATATTAGATCAATTTGGTACAGTAGGTCTTAATATAGGCTGTCTGTTTCATTAATGTTAATCAAACAATTGTGGAATCATGGAAAAAAAGTTGAAAGTTTTGCCTATAGATATGGGTTTTGACTTGGTTTGTACCAGATTTGGTGTTATTACCAGGGATTTTAAGGTATGGTTGCTAGATGGTTTTGTTTTGGAACCTTCAGAAAATTCTAACTCGATTTAGCCTGAACTATTTCCTTGCTGGGTTTTCCTGCAGTGATATTTCTGGTTTTCAGCTTCAGTATTGTTTGGAAATTCTCACTTAGTTACCTTAGCATATAAAGTAAAAGGGACCTTAAAAGACAATATATGTCAATTATAGAGTCACTAACATGCCATTTCGTAATGGGTACAGTATAACTGGATACATTGCATCACAGAGCAATTCTAAGAGAATTCTACACAGTAAACTGCATTCTTCACCTCCAAGGAGAAATTGGTAATGTTTCTAATATAGTGGAGAGTGGAAAATTTACTTTTAATCCAATAGTATAGAAGAAGATTTAGAAGAGGAGTTACTAGTGAAACTCAAAGAGGTTAAACAACGGTTACCCATGCATGAAGTAGTTTTCTGCTCATCTCTCTCTCTTAATTCTAATTCAGATCGTATTCTCTCCTTGAATGTAATTTTTGGAACATCTCGGCACCTCTGACCTATTCTAAAGTATGGCATACACAAGAGGCACAGACAAAACCCCATTATAGTTATTGCATTTCAACCTTCATAATCCATGCACAGCTTTAGCCCTCTGTCCTTCACTTTACAAAAGAAGACACATGATGCTTTTTGGGAGATAGAAGGATGTATGCAAACCTAAAACAAGGGCTTTTAATACATTCTTCCATGCCCATGGAATTGAGGTCAGATGAAGGATACACCAAGTCATGCTAAATAATTTGTTGGACAATTCTAAGGTCTGAAAAGAGGTCGTTGATCAGCCTTGCTCTTACAAGACACATCCACTATTTGACTGGCAAGGAATATGCATTATTAGTAGTAGAGTAGAAAGAACCCTTTGTAGAATTTGAGACCATTAAACAACACATATCTACACTTAAGTTTCCTGTTTGACAATCATCAATTGCTCATGGTTATCGTCGATTCAATTGTGTCTTGATTGTGGGGTTAGTGTTAGTAAGAGAACATAGATTTAAAAACTCCTCTGGATCTATTACTATCAGGAGTCTTTTCATTCCTATGAGTTTGTTTCTTGTGCTTCAGTTCAGTTTAGCCTTGATTGTTTACTAGTTTGCCTCCTTGGTTATTTATTATGTCCAGCTGTCGATCATTAGTTCCCTTGTTACCTCTGTGTATAAGTTCTCCTTGTTTTGTTCAGTTCTTTGTCAGTTATCCTCTGGACTATTTGAGTTTAATGTTCGTTATTATTTCTTGAGTATTCAAGTCTCCTATTAAAGACTTTTGTGAGATTTTCTGTTTCAACCTTCTTTGGATAATAGCTATGTGACAGAATGACCAACTTAAACAAGATATGGGACTGTTACCTGCAGAACAGTTGCTCGCTGGAGGAATACATTGAGGAGTTTCTGGAACTCTACAACAAGGCACGCTTGGACAATGAGACCCTTAAACAGCTTTTCTGGAGCGATGACATTCTTGGACAGTTCTTCTCCAAGTTCGTAGAGTATGCCCTATGGGTTTGCAGATCTTCCCTCACTGTGGGAGTCATGGAGGATGATGCCATCAACTCTGACTCCCCGGAACTTTCAACGTCTTTAGCAGCCATCTCCCTGTCTGCTCCAGATAGGGCTTATCATCCCAGTCCAGAGTGTCCCGGACAGCAAGAAAAGACCTCCGCCACAGACCTGATAATGACGACTGAGCCCGCCAAGGAACCAGAGCCTGAGCCAGCGCCCGCCACGGACCATGAGCATGAACCATCTCCAACCATGGAGTCAGAGACAGTCAAAGAGTCGCAGAGCCAGTGCCAGTTGCCATATCCGTCCCTAGGCCGGAGTATATCGCGAGGTCCACCATGGAAACAGTGCCGTTCGAACAGTCCACCCCGGGGCCAGATGAGTATCACTCGCTCATTGATTTTACAACAGAGCCAACTCCCACACTTTCCCCACCCTCAAACTCTCTTCACCTCTGGTTAATCCAGCTATGATTCTGGACTCTCCTGTCCCACTGGTGCCTCACAGCTCTTCAGCTCAGCCCTCGCCACTGACTCCTGCAAGCTCTTCGGCTCCGCCTCAGGCTCCTTCACCACCGTCATGGCTCTGTGAAGCAGATGCCCTGACTACACCTCAGGTCTTCAGGCCCATTTCTCCACCTTGACCTGTCAGCCCTTCAGCTCTGCCTTGGCTCTGCGCTCCCTCAGCTCCGCCATGGTCTGCGATCACTCAGGCTCCACCGGGCTCTCTCGTCCCTCTGGCTCTACCTTAGTCTCTGGTCATCCTGGTTTTGCCACGGACTTCTGGACCTCTGGCCGCGCTTCAGTCCTCCACCCCTTCAGCTCCACCACGTTCCTTCTTCCCTCCAGTTCCGCCTTGCTCCTCGCAGGCCCCCACCTCTGCCATGGTCACTCGACATCGTCACCTCGGCCCTCCAGGCCTGCAATGTTGCCTTGGGCCATCATCCTAAAGGTTTCGATAGGGACTCGACCTCATCCTGGTCCCCCGCCGTAGGTCGATGCCCAGGCTCTGCACAAAAAGACCATCAGGGCTCCGCCTTGGTTCCTCCCTTCGCCAGTTTCACCATGGTATTCCCCTCTGCTGGCTCCTCATGTCTCCTGTCCTTCTCTAGCCTCTCCTCACCCTCCTCCTAAACCCCCTCCACTCCTCCACCAATGGACTTGTATATATGATGTGAGGAAGCGCCTTGCGGGGGTGGAGGGTTGGGAGAACTGTCTTAGAACTGTTTAGTTGTCTTTTTGTTCCTATGTATTTGTTTCTTGTGCTTCAGTTCAGTTTAGACTTGATTGTTTCCTAGTTTGTCTCCTTGGTTACTTATTACGTTCAGCTGTCGATCATAAGTTACCTTGTTACCTTGTTACCTCTGTGTATAAGTTCTCCCTGTTTTGTTCTTTGTCATTCATCGTCTGGATTATTTGAGTTTAATGGCTGTTGCTATTTCCTGAGTATTTGAGTTCCCTATTAAAGAGTATTTTGTGAGATTTCTGAAGTAGCTGAAGTACTAATTTGACCGTTAATCTGAAAATCATAAAAAATTGTTAATCTGAATCAATTAATTTTAATTATTAGGGCCCAAGCGCTGATGGTGTGAGGACCCTATTGTAATTGCTCAGTCAATTATTCTTCTTCTCCGAAATGAATCTCATTTTTGAGGGCCTAAACATGCTCAAAAACTCATGAAAGTTTTCTTTCTCACTACGTTTCACGTACAAATATGAAATTCGCTGGACACATGTAACAGCCCAACACCAGTCCAAGTCCCTGGGAGCAAAATCTGAAAACCCAACAGAAAATGAGATTTTTGCAGTTTTTGCCATTTCCAGATATTGCACTTTAATGAACTCCTCCTAGAACTTTAATCAGATCAACATCATATTTGGTCAGTCTAATTTAAAGGCCTTTGCGGAAGTTGTTGTAACTCGGGCATACAATGTCTGATCTGCCCCAAACTTCACATGTTTTATTAGAATCCTGGCCTGAAGACATCTACATGCCAATATTCAGTTACAGTTATAGCGTCATATAGTCATGTTTTACACCGTGATTAACTCCTCATTGAGATTTAACCAGTACAACATCATATTTGGTCAGTCTAATCTTAAGACCTTAGCGATGTTAAATTGAGAAGATCTCAAGTTTTCATTGAACGGCATGTCTGTGGCGGCCTGACAAAGTCTGATGTTTCGCCATGAAATAGGAAGCTGTTGTAAGTCAGGCATACAATGTCCGATCTGCCCCAAACTTCACATGTTTGATAAGAGTCCTGGAAGACATTTACATGCAAACATTCAGTTAGTCATAGCGCCACCTATTGACAACAGGAAATGGCATGCTTTACACTGTAATTCACTCTTTGAAACACATTTAAATATGCCATGAAGTACCAAACATGCTAGAGACACATTAAATCATGCAACACTTGGCTAAGTGCTAATGTATGCGATTAACGCCAAGAAACAGGAAGTTGTTGTAATTCAGGCATATAATGTCTAATCTGGCCCAAACTTCACATGTTTGAGAAGAGTCCTGCCCTGAACACATATGACAATATTCATTTATAGTAATAGAGCCACCCACTGGCAACAGGAAGTGATGTGTTTAACACTGTGATGCACTACTAGCAACATACTAAAATATGCAATTGAGTGCTAAACATGCTACAAACATTCTAAAACATGCTAGCAACACTTAGTTGAGTGCTAAAGCATGCATGTTATTATCGTCTTGAAACAGGAAGTTGTTGTAACTCAAGCATACAATGTCCAATCTGCATCAAACTTCACATTTTTGATAAGTGCCCTGGCCTGATGACATCTACACGCCAAAATTTAGCTATAGTCATATCGCCACCAGCTGGTAGCAGGAAGTGTGGCAAATACAAATGACTAATGTTGTCCTCTTATATTTATGTGCTTAAATGCATATTGCCCACCGTGCTTTGTTTTCCTAAAGCCACCGGGTGGCGGTGGCACGGGTGCGAGGGCCCTTTCATCACTTCTTGCAGCTTCAATTTTTCCCTTGATGTTACTTTAGAAATGATACACGCATAGACATATTTAAAAGCATTTAATTGTTTCATTCTTTTTGCAAATTTCTTTTTTCCTTTCTACATTTTATTTCTTTAAAATCCTTTTAAATTCTTTTTATTTTTCTATTGGTTAAATGGTTAAATACTTTCTTTGGCAAAGAGTACTTTTATCCATCCCATTTCCATTTTTAGTTTATTTATTACTTTTCTTTTCCCATTTGCTTTATTTATTTTTAATTACAGACTTGTTTGTAAGTTATAGTTTGTTCATTGACTGACATAAAGTGCATGGCAGACCAGTTACACAATATGAAATGAAGTTTGGAGATGTCATTAGATTACAGTAATGTTCCACTCAATACCAAATCCCCCTAAATAGCATGAATGCATAGTAGAAATTCCAAGTTCACTTATGTAGTTCATCAGCTGTAGGAAAAACCTTTGGCTGTGATGAAAAGATGAAAGAAACACTCTTTCGTCTCTCTCTCTCTCACTCATACCCATACTCAATCGTACTTATAGACATCTCACACACAAGCATCGACATCCATTCAAGCATTCTGTTTGGGTGACCGCAAAATAGCAAAGGACATAGATGATACAGAAATATCTTGATGCAGTACTGCTCCTTTTTGAACTGTCGGAAACCGTCTCAGCACCAATTCTTGTAGCTGATTACAGTTTCATTACAGTTCACTTACACCGTGAATGTAGTGTTATGGGTTCAGATGTTTGTCAGGTTTGTTTAGAAAAAGTCTTCATAGCCTTGCCCTCCATTTCTTACCACCATAAATAGCTGTCACCCATTGTGGTCACTCATTCTTTTTCCTCAGTTAAACCTATTCTCTTTCCCTCAGTTAAACACTCTTTCCCACAGTTAAACAATCTTTCTCAAAAGTGTAACAATGACCAAAAAAAAAAAAAAGAAGTTATGTACTGTATAAGAAAGAACCATATTCATCCACACAGTCACGCAGATCCAAAGCACAACCAAAACAAAATGCATGCAGTTTTGTTTTTTAACCGCTAGAAGGCCAAAAGTTACAAAGTGTGCCTCTAAGACAACTGACACATTTAGACATATGATGAATACAAATGTAAAGTTTTAGGATTTGTTAAATGAAATATGAAATAAATACATACATACATACAATTTTGAGCCAACGAAATACACAGCACTTTCAAACACACATCATCCTCTGTGTTTAGGAATGGAAGCACACAATAAAGCTCCACTCTCTTTCAAGACATTGCAGACTTGCACATGCAAATAAAATATGGCAATAACTGTCTGCAGCCATGATAATTGCAGTCAATTTGTAGTCAATAAACAGATCTGAGGGTGAATGGAGGCAGCATTATCAGCAGAGGAGCAGCCTCTTATTGTAACAGTGAGTCGTGGAGTTTAGGGAGACTAATGGAGGAGTGCTGAGACAACAGAAGGATTACTGAGCACTGCTCCGCCAGCACCAAGGACATTTGCCAATAACAACTTTATCAGCCTTCTGCATGTGCCCAGGGTGCTGGCACTCCACTCTTTGCAAATATCGGAAAATAAGAAGGTTGGCTTTCTTGCTCCGAAGTTGCAGCATCCATTTGTTTAGAATAAATGGATGTTTGTGGATGCAAACCATTGTGCAATCAGGAACAATATTTTTGTTTTTTGAGGACAGATTAGTTTTATATATATATATATATATATATATATATATATATATATATAATCTGTCCTCAAAAATCAATCAAAATATTGTTATAAGATGCTTTATCTTGCTCCTGCATTGCATATAAACCAAAATATATTTTCAATTTAGAAGAAATATCACTTTCAATTATGCTCTTTACAGCATATATTTACAGTATATTTAAGATTTGTTATGTCCAGATTTCATTCCTTTTTTATTTTATTTTATTGGCACTGATGAAATGGTTTTACCTTGAGAAAGAGCAAAAGGATCATGAAATGTAGGTTGTTAATGGTAGGGCAGGGAAGTTCCTACTTTTTCCCTGCTGTGAAAAACCAGGTCATGCCTTGGTTGAACAAACATTAGAACTCAAATATGTTCAATTTAGAAGCAATATTGACAGTGGAACCTCATGAAAATATGTCACTTTCTTTTCTTAAGTGTCCTTTCAATTTGTCTTGTTTGGCTAATGCTGATGCTGGTGGCTTGCATACTTTCAAGACTGTCGGCTTAATTTTCCTGTTCAGTGAGTAACCTTGATCAAGGTTCAGAGAGGAAGGGAGGGAATGAGAGAGAGATTGTTTTTAGGGCAGACTAAGCCAGCTAAAATGTCAGTTTATGCCTTTTGTTGCCTTCCTTTCATCCCATTAGCACTAATGAGACTATTGGTCTCAGAGGAATGTGCATTTCATGGCTTTTAAGGAACTCTTACTGCTACATTTTGTGACAAAGTCTTACATTTTCCTGAGTGCTTTAAACTGAAGGCAGAATCTGCTTCCAATTGTTCTGATGATACAGCACAGGGCAGCACCATTTTTCATTTATTTATTCAGTTAATGGTTGACTAGTTTTAGGCTTACAAGTTAATTCCTTAATGAATCTTAGTATCTAATCTAAAGTGTGAAGAGTCCAGCTATAGCCCGGCCAACATTTTAATTAAGAAAACCATCCTTTTCTTTCTTTCAAAGAGATCTTTAAAGACAACATGATCAAAATGGAAACTATTTACTTTCTTAAATCAAGTTCCTGGTCTTATTGTGAATAATTAATCAGTGAACGCTATTCCAAAGAATTGTTTTCTAATCTTTCTATATACATTTCTAATCTTTCTATTGTTAAAGGTGCAATATGTAAGAATTTTGCAGAAAAATATCCAAAAACCACTAGGCCAGTGTTATATATTTTGTTCACTTGAGTACTTGCAATATCCCAAATGTTTGCAACTATTTGTAAATCGTGAGAAAATTGCAATTTTAACCAAGGCTCCAGGACGTGTGAGGAATCGCCTGTCAGTTGCGTCATACCCGCGTTACCCTCGGTTCCCTTTTAGTCGGTCATGTTCGATGTACGAACTAAAACTGAACTAAAACCAATGGTATTGGCGTGTGATATTTGCATAATGTGCACCGCCCCCGCCAGGTGGTATAAATAGGGAAGCAGATGCAATCGCACTCTGTCTTTCGCTTCGGAGCCAACCTGTGTTTTCCTGCTATTAGACTGAGAGTGACTTCTCAAGCCTTTGAAGAGCTTTTCTTCTACAGTGGTGGCGTTAAGGCACCTTACAGCGAGGCCGCAAGCTTTCCCAGAGTGAGCTTCTCAAGCTATTTATACAGCTCTCAACTGCTGTTTTCACAGCATTATTTGCCCCGTTTGGTTTGCGATTTGGGCCGGTTCCTCTGTGCGTGTGACTCAGGGAGTGGTGTACCTGCAGTCACATCGCGGCTGTTCCCTGTGTGCTTCAGCACAAAGAACAAGAGCTGTCTCTTTCCCTCTTCTAAAAGAGCTTCACAGACGGACACTGCGTCTTTTTCAAGACGTCATTCCGTCTGTGCGTTTCTGGAGGCGGTCGTTTCCTGTCCTCATTGACGGCCACAATCACTTTCTCTCATGTCTGCTTAGCGTGCTGAGACTGTTTGTGGGTGGTTCGTATTCTCTCATGAGAGCATGCCCACGTCGGCGCGTTGTTTGTCTTGCCTTTCTCGTGAGGGCTTGAGCGCTCAGCGTGCCGTGTGCCGTCGAGCTGCTGGCCGGCAGCGCGGGTTGCCATGGCAACCCAGCGCGTTGTTCGGCACTCTAGATGCGTGGTCGAGACTCGAGTGCCTCAAATGAGGTGGAGTCTCCTCACCTATTCCCCGATCTAGATTATTTTTCTGAATCAGAAAAGTGCTACTTTGGTGAATAAGCCAGGGTGACCAGAGGATCACAGTGGGACATTACCTGACATTACCCGCCGGGCCAATCTCCAATCTCCGTGGTTTATGTTTAGTAACAACATGGCCACGTCAAGGAGTGTCGTCCACGCTCAGCGCGCCGTGTGTCGTCCAGTTAGACGGCCACGTTCACTGTCCCACATGGCTGGTAGCTTCTGGGTGGATTGCTGGTCCTTCTCATGGGGGACCTAGCGTTTCAGTCAGGGCTCCAGCAGAGGATCAGATGTTGACTGCTACATTGGAGAGAGGGTTGTTGGGCTCTGGAAATGAAGATGAGGCTGAGCGTCCCACGGTTGTGATGTGTGCTCATGCTGAATCAGATTCAGAGTTGACGACCATGCTTTCCCGGGCCCCTTTCCCGGGCGTAGTGCGACACGTACTTGCCTTGCCCCGCCCCCTGTCTTAGCCCGAATGTGTATGAAAAACTTGGCAGTATGGAAGCCTTTTGGTGCCAAATATGGAACGCCAAAAGGCCCATAATCTGCATTAAAAGTTTTTCCTCTCTCACTACCCTCGATGGGGGGGTGGCAGTGCTACGGGCACACCACCTCTGCCCTGCGTGTGTCTTGTCTGTGGAAGGCCAAAGCACTCATTGCATATGGGTAGTTCTAAGTCGGGGATGAGCTACGCATGATGCAAGTCATAGCGCAGGCCCCTGGCCAGACGATGTCCACCATGGTGGTCCAGAAACACCCCTGGCTAGCCTTGCAGAGGTGTGAGTTGTCGTCAAAGTGCGCTTTCTCGATGCTCTCATCTCACAAGCTGGCCTAAAACCCAGCCCGCTCAGTCTGCAGCCAAGCCAAGCCAGTTGGTTAGCGAGAAGCGGTCCTGAAACGGGCGACGTGGAGCAGAGGTACAGTTCTTCGGGAGATGATGCCCGCATCGCTCCCTCCCCTGGAGGAGGGCTGGGTGGAGAATTTTTGGTTCCGTTCTGTTCCGCCGCTGGCTCTCCGGAGTCCAGCGGTACCTAAGAATTAGAACTGTTTCCCAATTCTCCAGGTCCCAAGAGGGCGCGGCTGGTGGTGTGCGTCGCTATGCCATGCCATCCTCAGCCCCCTCTCACCCCGCCAGCAGGTCTCCCATACACCCTGTCATATGTCAGAGTCCGACCCCACTTTGGGCCGCTATGCCGTCCGAGTCGGGTCCCAACACTCTGCCTCGCTGCCCCACGCCGGGTACGTCTGTGGTGCTGTTGGTCCCGCTGGCTCGGAGTCTGGAGGCCTGGTTAGCGCTTCCCAGCTGGCTTATTCGTACTATCAGACTCGGCTATGCAATTCAGTTCGCCCAGCGCCCCCCGGTGTTCAGGCATGTCAGTTACACTCGCGTGTCCCTGGACAGTGCTCCTGTTCTCCAGGCGGAGATTGCTGTCCTCCTGGCGAAGGATGCAATCGAGCCGGTCCCTCCAGGCGATATGAAGTTAGGGCTCTACAGCCCCTACTTCATTGTACCCAAGAAAGGCAGTGGGTTACGGCCAATCCTGAATCTGCGTGTCCTGAATCGGTACCTTCTCAGGCTGCTGTTCAAGACGCTTACGCAGAAACGCATTTTTGAATGCATCTGTCCCCAGGATTGGTTCGCAGCGATCGACGCGTACTTTCATGTGTCGATTCTGCCTCGACACAGACCCTTCCTCGGTTTGTGTTCGAGGGTCGGGCATATCAGTACAAAGTCCTACCCTTCAGGTTGGCCCTGTCACCCCGCGTCTTGACCAAGGTTGCAGAGGCGGCCATTGTTCCGCTCAAGGAACAGGGCGTTCGCATTCTCAACTACCTCGATGACTGGCTCATTCTGGCCAGCTCACGGGAGCAGTTGTGCGAACACAGGGACATGGTGTTAGCTCACCTCAACTGGTTGGGTCTCCGGGTCAACTGGGACAAGAGCTAACTCACCCCCGGGCAGAGGATCTCTTATCTCGGTTTGGAACTGGACTCGGTCGCCCGGACAGCGCGCCTCTCAGAGGAGCGCGTCCAGTCAGTGTTGAACTGCCTGAGTTCACTCACGCGCAGGACAGCGGCCCCACTGAAACCTTTTCAGAGGCTCCTGGGCATCCGCAGCCACAGTCACGCCACTAGGATTGCTTCATATGAGGCCGCTTCAGCACTGGCTTCACGGCAGGGTCCCGAGATGGCCGTGGCAACATGGTACATTCTGTGTCCTCGTGACACCGAACTGCCATCGTACCCTCACTCAGTGGTCTGACCCTTCGTTCCTGCGGGCAGGAGTTCCCCTCGAGCAAGTTTCCAGGCATGCTGTGGTCTCCACAGATGCCTCTGCCACCGGGTGGGGAGCCACGTACAACGGGCATGCAGTTTCGGGTTTCGGGTTTTAGTTACTCGGACAGCACTGCGACCATTGCGTACATCAACCATCAGGGTACATCAACCATTGCGACCATTGCGTACATCAACCACGCTCCCGTCGCATGTCACAACTCGCCCGCCATCTCTTGCTATGGAGTCAGAAGCATCTGAGGTCACTTTGTGCCATTCACGTCCCAGGCATGCTCAACCGTGCAACCGACAAGCTCTCACGGCAGCCTCCACTTCCGGGCGAATGGAGACTCCATCCCCAGGTGGTCCAGCTGATCTGGCAGCGTTTCGGGGCCGCACAGATAGACCTGTTTGCCTCTCCGGACACAGCCCATTGCCAGTTGTTTTATTCCCTGACTGAGGGCACTCTCGGCACGGATACTCTGGCACACAGCTGGCCCCGGGGCCTATGCAAATATGCGTTTCCCCCAGTGAGCTTTCTTGCACAGCTCCTGTGCAAAGTCAGGGAGGACAAGGAGCAGGTCTTGCTAGTGGCTCCATATTGGCCCACTTGGACCTGGTTTTCGGAACTGACACTCCTTGCGACAGCACCTCCTTGGCCCATTCCTCTGAGGAAGGACCTTCTGACTCAGAGACAGGGCGCCCCCTGGCACCTCCATGTCTGGTCCCTGGACGGGACGCGGAGGTTCTAAGTGATCTCCCCCAGTCGGTTGTAGACACTATCACTTCCGCTAGAGCTCCTTCTATGAGGAACCTCTGTGCGTTGAAGTGGAACCTGTTCGTCGAATGGTGTTCCTCTCACCGAGAGGACCCCAGATCATGTTCGGTCAGGTCTGTGCTTTCCTTTCTGCTAGAGGGCTTGGAGCGAAGGCTGTCTCCCTCCACCCTCAAGGTGTATGTTGCCGCTATTGCCGCACATCACGATGCAGTTGAAGGTAAGTCATAGGGGAAGCACGACCTGATCGTCAAGTTTCTGAGGGGGGGGAGGAGACTGAATCCGCCTAGCCCTTCCCCTATACTTGGGATCTCTCCCTGGTACTTACATCTCTCCGGGGTCATCCCTTCGAGCCTTTGCAGTCATTAAACTTAAAAGTACTGCCCCTTAAGACCGTCCTCCTGGTTGCATTGGCCTCGGTGAAGAGGGTAGGGGACCTGCACACATTTTCGGTCGACGCATCGTGCCTGGAATTCGGGCCCGGTGACTCTCACATTATCCTGAGACCCCGGTCTGGATATGTGCCCAAGGTTCCTACCACTCCCTTCAGAGATCAGGTAGTGAACCTGCAAGCGCTGCCTTCGGAGGAGGCAGACCCAGCCCTGGCTTTGCTCTGTCCCGTCCGCGCTCTGCACCTGTACGTGGATAGAACGCGAAGCTTTAGGACCTCAGATCAGCTCTTTGTCTGTTACGGAGGCTAGCAGAAGGGAAAAGCTGTCTCCAAGCAGAGGATGGCCCACCGGATAGTGGACGCCATCGCCTTGGCTTATCAATCCCAAGCGTGCCTTGCCCTCTTGGGTTAAGAGCTCACTCCACTAGAGGAGTTGCCTCTTCCTGGGCACTGGCGCACGGCGCCTCGCTGACAGATATCTGTAGAGCTGCGGGCTAGGCGACACCACCTTCATGTGGAACCGGTATCTTCCCATGTACTCGCGTCCAGTAGCCGGTAAACGCAAAGAACCCATTCTAGTGTCGGCTTGCAATGCCATTCCCGCCCCCTGGGCCGGATACGTGCATCCATTTACTCCAGTAGAGTTCCCTGCTTGGCGAACCCTGTCGAGTTCCTCCGCCTCCCCTTGCGGCTCGGACATTGCAGAGTGTCTGATGCCAGGCCAAATCTCCATATCTGACGTTGAGGTTTGGCTGGGTGCCATATGTTGTGACCTCTCCACGTGAGTGGTCCCATATGTGTATTGTCCACGGTCAAACTTCCCACGGTGAGCCTGTGTCTTTCCCTGTCAGCTCTGTTAGCTCTGCCGTCACCTGTCAGATGAGTCTCCCCCTATATCTAGGCTGGAGCCATCCCAGGGACTCCATATGCGTACTGCCCACGGCCAGTCCATATGTGTATTTCCACGTAATTCCACCCCTGCAGGGTAGGTTGTGGCCTCCGCAGCGTCCCCTACGGGTTTGCTTCCCCAGTGTTGTCTAAGTCTGACTGTAGTAGGTCTTGTGGAACAGCAGTAGACTCTTTCAGTGTAAGGTTGCCCCCTTCTCTGCCCCCCAGGTGCGCCAGGTGGCTGGAGCTTACGCTGGGCGCTAGAAGGGGTCAGTAACTGTGGTGTGCTATTTGGGATCCCAATTCGTCGGTCACTACTGACGTACGTCGAATGTGACCAACTGAAAGGGAACGTCTCGGTTACGTATGTAACCCTCGTTCCCGGAAGGAGGGAACGGTGACGTACGTCCCGTCACCACAGTTCCTGTGCTTTCGCTGTAGTGCAGAATCAAGGTTGTCTCCTCAGCGAAAAACAGAGTGCAATTGCATCTGCTTCCCTATTTATACCACCTGGCGGGGGCGGTGCACATTATGCAAATATCGCATGCCAATTCCATTTGCTTGTTTTAGTTCACTCGAAGCTGATAGGGCTCTCTGGCGAAATCCAAATTCGTCGGTCACTACTGACGTACGTCTCCGTTCCCTCCTTCAGGGAACGAGAGTTACATATGTAACCAAGACGTTTCCAGTTTTATTTTGTAGAAACCGTGGAAACACCAAAGACACTTTAATATTTACATGTTTAATATACAAGGGAACAACTGTTTTGATATATTTATAGACAGAAAACTAATTATTGTTATATAGCTCAACACATTTAGTCTTATTGTTTAAATCTAATTTTCTTGATTTTTTGCGAGTACCATGCTTTACCATGCCTCAGAGAAAGTAGCTAACATAGCATAATTAGATGCAGCTTTAATTTTAGTAACAGTAATACAACATTTTCTCCATCATACAATACGTTTTGACAGCGACTGTGGCATAATAAAAGTTCCGCTGCACGCGGCGGGTGTTGCGCAATCGCTCCAGCGGCCTCGTTCAGCTCCCACAACACTCGGTCCTGCTCTGCTTCATACTAAATTAACGTTAATAATCGCATCCATGAACATGATTTCTTCCCGAGTCCTATCGCAATTCTTTTCCACCGGCTGTGAGGTGAAGACCACATGTCCCAAGATTCCACGCTCAAATTTGGCGTCATCAAGCTACACCTTTGTTTTGAATAGACCTCTAGCGACTTCTAGTGGACAGAAAATCTTACATATTGCACCTTTAATGTTAATGTAAAATCAAGTCACAGCCTACATTTTTCTTTTTCTTCTTGAAAGTTCTGTTTTTAATTAAGTCAAATTAATAGTGAGCATGATGACTCACAGTATTAAAAAGAAAATTAGCTAGTTACAAAAAAATGGCACATACATTTTTTTTGTGTAGTTTTTCTAAATATAACAAAATGCAATAAAGATTTACTATCCTTTACTATATGTTAATTGCGTGAGTGCAGTTTAACTATAGGCTTGGCTGCATGGCACAACATGCTAGTATACATTAGTACACATCAAAGCAAAAGCAAGCCCATAAATGATGGCACACTATTATGTGTAATTATACAGATAGCAAACATTAATCTAATGACATCTCCCACCAATTCCCCACAGTAGCTTTGCTAGTGAGTGTGAAACTGTGTTTGAGGGAACACAAGAATCAGTCTATCAAATGTCACAGACACTGACCTAAACAGTCAGAAAAACATTCTAATTATTCCTATTTTCTCCCCGTAGCTGCTCATCACGCTAATTGTGATGATGCGTCCTCTGGAAATCTGCCTGTAGCGTCAACACGCTGACATCACTGGCCTACAGCTGTTTTTATAGGCTCAGGAAAAGAGTGCATCTTGAAAATTAGCAGTTAAATGGATTCATTTAATTGAACTAATGATTAATTTCTGTTTGCTCAAATGAAGCTTTATGCATGAATAATGTAAGTGTTTGTTTCTGGATTCAAGTGACTTTTAAATATTAAAAACCCTGTTCTATTTTGGTAGCCTGACATATCTTAGAGTGAGAAAGGAAAAAAAAAAAAAAAACCTTCTGGAGTCCCCCAAATACCAAAAGACCTTTGGTATACTTTCAGCCTTTCTATTCCATATTTTCAGATTACTTGTATATTCATTCAGTAATAATATTATTGTTGTCTGGATTATTACCCCAGACAACATTATCCCTAAGATTAGGCAGGTCATTGGTGGTCTATCATAAGGTGACCGGGAGGGGACATGTTCGTTTACTTAGTTTTGTCGTGGCCACGAGATCACTTTGTCGAGGTAACGACATCCTTATGTCGCAGCCACACGAAATAAAGTCGTGGCCTCAAGATCATATGTTGAGGGAACGACATCTATTTCTCATGGCCATGAGTTAAATGTGTAAACAACCTGCACGACCATGGCAATCTGGGATTAGAAATGGATAGGCCTAATAATATTTATTCTTAATTAAGATTGATAAAATAAGGGCGGAATTAAGAAATTATTGTATTAATAGGCATATTATTTGAATGCTGTCTCAATAGTCAACATCGCGCGTAATGTAATAGGCTAAGCTATAAATAGCCTATTATATTGAGCGCAATGTTGCCAATAGACAGCATTCAAATGAAGTTATTATCAGTTTGATAATAACATGTATGCTAGCTATATTTTGTAAATACGTTAAATCTGGCATTTAAAGTATCTACAAAATATAGCTAACGTAGGCCTACAGAAAGGTAAAGAGATACAGGAAATGAAGGGGAAAATAAAGCAAATAGGGCTACATAACAATGAATAAAAAAATGTAACCATTAATGATAATAATAATAATAATAATAATAATAATTAAAATAAATAAATAAAAATAAATAACAATCAGTGAATGGATTTAAAAGACTGTTGGATGTGATAAAAAAATACACAGCATATTCTAAAATTTATTGATAAACTTCATTCGAATGCTGCTATATTGTAGGTTATTCAACACGATAGGCATGTTAATATAATCATTTCTTAATTCCACGCTTTTTCTTGATTAAAAATAAATATTATTATTGGCGTTGCCATGGTTGCTCAGGTTGTTTACGCATTTAACTCCTGGCCATGAGAAACTATGTTGTTCCCTCAAAATAAAGAAGTCGTGGCCACGAGAAAAATATAAAGTTCCCTCACCATATGATCTCGAGGCCACGACTTTACATCACATGGCCACAACATAAGGATGTCGTTACCTCGACAAAATGATCTCGTGGCCACGACTTATTATCACATTCCCACAAGTTAATATGACGTTCCCACGAATTAATAGGTGGCCACGACATATTATCACTTTCCCACGAGTTAACATGTTGTGGCCACGACAAAACTAAGTGAACCGAACATGTCCTCTACCGGTCACCGTACTATCATCCTCTGACTGTGGTGACATAAGAAATTTGGGTGTCATTTTCGACAGATCTATGTGTTTTAACAGTCGTGTAAAGTCTGTAGTTTGTTCCTGTTTTTTCCATCTCAGGAACATTGCTAAGATTAGATCTATGGTTTCAAAAAAATAAATGGAGATGCTTGCTCATGCTTTTATTTCTTCACGGTTGGACTATTGTAATGTTCTGTACACTTGTTTGAACAAATCTCCTATGGATCGATTACAAATTGTACAGAATGCAGCTGCTAGGCTTTTGACTAGGTCCTGCAGGAGGTCACACATTACTCCTTTGCTTAAGGCCCTTCATTGGCTTCCTATTATTTTTAGAGTGCATTTCAAAATTTTAGTTATTACTTACAGGGCCTTGCATGGTCAAGCACCCTCTTACATCCAGGATCTATTGCATGCACACACCCCCGGTCGGTCTCTGAGGTCTTCAGGCCAAGACCTTTTAGCTTTTCCCAGAACACGTCTTAAGACAAGAGGTGATCATGCCTTCTGTGTAGTGGCTCTGGCCAAGGCTCTGAAACTCTCTTCCTTTAACGTTGAGAACTATGGGTTCTATGGAATCTTTTAAAAAACATCTAAAGACACATCTTTTTGGACAAGCTTTTAATTAACAATATGGTTTGCCTGTTATTAAATTTGTAGTGATGGTATTTGTATAGTATAATAATGTATATTTTTTTTGATGTTATTTTTATTGTAAAGCACTTTGTGACCCCTCCTTGTCTGTGAAAGGTGCTATATAAATAAACTTTACTTACTTACTTAATAATAATAATAAATTGTTGTATTATTATTCTTACACATACGTTTGGGGTGTTACATCCCAGAATAGAGGTAGAAGATAGAATAGATTTTAATCAAGGGGTTGAAAAATAAAAGGGATTTGTGACATTAGACAAAAAGTACTGTTATTTCAGAGGCGTAGCAAGTTATTACATTTTGAAGAAAGATTATGCAGCTTTCACTGATAAATTGTGCAAAAAAAAGGAATTGGCATTATAAAGTAAATAGGATTTAAAATGTACCTTGAAAATGGTTGCATTTTTTTTTTTGCCAAAACTATTGTTGTTTAATGTGAGATACCCTGAACACATTTTTTTCTCCATACATCTGAGAAAGTGTACCATATTTAAAGTTTTCATTGGATTTCTACATCTCCGTTGACATGAGCAGAGTGCTAGTCTTTCAGACGCGCCTGAGGGAATACCTGACATTACAATAATTCAGTTTTTCGCAGGTTCATGTTTAATATGTGAGAAGAGCCCTTTCGCTTAAATAAAGGTCTGCTCTCTAAATCCACTTCTTTTTCATTTTCATGTTAATATGTGAAGATATCTACTAAATTAAAGCTGCCCCCACGCATGCATGTACATGCTCTATATTTACTAAGACATATTAAAATTGCCTCTGACTGTTGGGTTGATCATTTGAATATATCAAGTAGAAAAGTAATGGCTTTCTCAACCTCCTGTCTGGATAAGACTCATTTTCCGTGTCCTTTATACTTTTTTCCTCCCAAAAAGCCCCTGATTAATTGCTTAGTGCTTTGCTTTTTGTGCTGAGATACCAAAGAGGAATTTATTGAACGTGCTTGAAATTCTTACCCCATTTTCAGTTGCCATAGAAACCATAGGAAAGGTCAGGCACTGTTGCTCCCTTTTTCTAATATGGATAGAAACACTGATGAAAAAATGAATACCATACGGTTAATTAAAATCAAGGTTTTTTTTTAGGTTTTTTTTTCCCTCTATTCTCTTACTGCCAAATGGTTTAGTTACTAAATGCACTGAAACACATAGTAAAGTGTGAATCATCTGTGTTTATGTGATATTTAATGTGCAATGCAGTTGCAATACAATATGTGCGGCGAGAGGCATGTGTGGACGTCTGTCTGCGTGTGGGCTGTATCTGTCTATACAAATACGATTTTGCTTCTAAATGTTTGTACAGCAGCCTTTAAGGTTTAGAACATGAAGAATATGTACAGAACTGGTGATAAAATTAAATTCAGTGACCAGTGTGCGAAAAGCAAAATAAATATGATAAATAGTTTGAATCCATCATTCCATGATGGGCTTTGATGTTTCCATAGTCATGGTGAAAGCTACCAGGGAGATTCAATTAGATCACCATTTTCATCCCTTTTTCCTCATGAAAAGCTCAGTGCCGGGCTGGAAAATTGCAGTTAAGTTTACCTGGAGCTGCTGTTATTTTATTATTTTCCATGGCTGCTCTGGTCTTCTGTGCTAAGTGGGTGTCTTCCGTTAATCTGAGTGTCCTTTAATAACAAACCTGCATAAGAAAGAGGCATTATGGGTAAACCAGATTCATGTCTACACATTCCAGTCTAATTTCTCATTATAGCACATGATTTGTGCAGCATAGGAGAGCTCTCTGTGAGAGAGTTGAAAAGGATGTTGATGAACCACTTCATTTCTGCTGAATCTTTGCCAGATTTGATTATTCTGATAGTGGTTGTTAATCAGAAAGGGGAAATATGCACGTTCCCGCCACAGGATGAGACGGGAAATCTTGGTTGCATGGCTATTTCAGTGTGTGCTACCATTGGGAGTCAGTCTTCGCAACATGCCACAGGACATTATTTCATGCATCGCTGCAGTCCCTTGAAACCAATTTAGAGCCATAATTCTGTTGCAGAGGCAGACTTACATCAAAAGACTCTGCTCTCGCTCTCTTGATATTTTACTCACCATTTCCAGAGTCCCACTCAAAGTCGTTATTCCACGTTATTCTGTGATGTCACGGAACTGATTGCCTCTTGCGTCACAACACTGTTTAAATAAACATTTGAATAAGTCTCATTGCATTGTCTTGACAAACCAACATCCTGAATTTATGCTGTCAATAGATTGTCAAATAATGATCAAAATAATGATATGCTTATATGATGTGATATGCACATGTTGATTAATTAACTGAATTAATCACAATTAGTAACAATATTTTTTTTAACATACTGTAAGCCCCAAAATTCAAAGACATGAACCTGATGTGGCAGATAAGAAAAGTCAATGAATAGACAAAAAGTGCCTTTAGAAGTCAAAATATTGCTCTGGATTCATAGACAGAGCTTAGATTAAGCCAGGATTAGGCCTTAGTTCAATTAGTATCTATTCTGCAGGCATACCAGGCTGACCTGCTAAAGGACATTGATGAGGGCAGGGAGGTTTCTGTGGACGCAATTCAAGAATTGCATTGCGCTACAGATCTGTCTCTCAGGGCCACCAAGGAGACGGCCAAATCTGTTGGTTGCTCTATGGCAGCCCTGGTGGCCACATAGAGATACCTGTGGTTAAATTTATCTGGAATAAAGGACAAAGGTAAAAGCTTCCTTTTGAATGGCAAACCTTTTGCCTTCTGGCCTATTCAGCGAAGCTGTCACCTCAGTCGTAGATAGGTTTCAGGAGGCAAAGAAACAAGCGGCGGCATTCCAGGAAATTCTTCCTCGCCGACCTCACGTGTCCGAAGCTGCTGGGCAGGAGCAGCAGAAGCCGTCTATGAGCTCCTCACACAGAGCACAACAAAAATTAAGCATCACCACTCTGGCTCCTCCTCAAAAAGGAGGAGGATGGGGATCTGGGTGGCGTTCACAGCTGAAGTTTTCAAAAGATAAGGTGGATCTGAAGACTGTCATTATCTCTAAGAAGGCTTCGGTGAAGAAGTCTTGATGCCAATGGTGCCAGGCTTCTGGGAGCAGTCCCCTCCAGGGAGAAGTGGATTACATCTCATTATACGGTGCCTGGTTCTTCTCAGTGCCCCCAGGGGGCCATTCTGCTAACCCTGCCACCTTGTGTGTTTCAGGGCGTAACGGTCTCCAGAGATCCTCCAAGGAGGGTCGCAGAGCAGTCGCATTGGTTGTTCCCTGCCGGTTCCCTTAGTAGATATTCTGGCAGAGTGGAATTTTCTACCGAACATATCTCAATAACTGCTGCATGTAATAGAAAAGGGCCACAGAATTCAGTTCCGGTCTTGCCTGCCCAGGTTCAACGGGGTCCTGTCTACAGTAGTGAACCCCGAGCAGGCTCTGGTTTTGGAGCAACAAGTTCTGACTCTCTTGCTAAAGGGGGCTATGGAAAGGGTTCCTCCTCAAAGCAAGCTGTCAGGGTTTTACAGCCGTTACTTCATTGTTCCAAAAAAGGATGGAGGGTTGCATCCTTTTCTAGATCTGCGCCTTCTAAATCGCACAGTTCAAAAGCTCAAGTTCAAGATGCTTACACTTCAACAGATCATGTCACAAATCAGGTCCGAGGACTGGTTTGTCACGATTGATCTCAGGGACGCATACTTCCACGTATCCATCCATCCACAACACAGAAGTTCCTGAGGTTTGCTTTCGGGGGCAAAGCATACCAATATCGGATACTTCCTTTCGGCCTAGGTTTATCACCCCGAACTTTCACGAAATGTGTGGATTTTCAGCTCTTGCTCCTCTGAGACTCCAGGGCATTCACGTATTAAATTATATTGACAATTGGTTGATTCTAGCTCAATCCGAGCTCATGGCAGTTTGGCATCGAGATGTCGTTCTCACTCATGTGCGAAAGTTCCAGTTGAGACTCAACGCCAAGAAGAGTGTGCTTCTGGAAGCTCAGAGAACCATTTTTCTAGGCGTGGATTGGGATTCGACGACGATGCAACCGTGTCTTTCTCCTGCTGATATCGCATCGATTCTCTCAGCCATAAATGGGGTGAATCTAGGCCAGTCACTCACTGTCAGACAGTTCCAGATACAGTTAGGTCTGATGGCAACTGCGTCCAACATGATACCTTTTGGCCTGCTGTACATGAGACCTTTACAGTGGTGGCTCAGGACCAAGGGATTCTCCCTGAGGGGAAATCTGCTTCGCATGATCAAGGTCACGCGGTGATGCCTTTGTGCCTTAGTCATGTGGAAAAAACCTTGGTTACTTTCCCAAGGGACTGTGCTGGGAGCTCCTTGTCATTGCGTAATGCTAACGACGGATCCATCCCTCACAGGTTGGGGGGGCGATCATGAGTAGTCGCTTGGCTCAGGGTGTGCGGCAGGGCCATCTTCTTTCCTTGCACATAAATCGGCTGGAAATGATGGCTGTGTTTTTAGCTCTCAAACACTTCCTCCCAGACCTGAGAGGCCATCACATGCTTGTCTGTACGGACAACATGTCGGTGATCTCCTATATCAACCATCAGGGGGGTCTGAGGTCATGTCACCTTTGCAAGCTGGCCCATCAGATCCTCCTGTGGGCATCAAAATCAGGGAGCAAACGTCCTTTCAAGGCAGGGGCTGAGGCTGGGGAATGGAGACTCCAACCCGAAGTGGTGGAGCTCCTGTGGGAGAAATTTGGTTGTGCCGAAGTGGACCTATTTGCATCTAAAGAGACGACACACTGTCCAATGTGGTTCTCCTTTACTCTTTCATCTCCCCTCGGACTGAATGCTATGGTACAGACGTGGCTGAGGCTATGTCTGCACGCTTCCACCCCGATCGCTCTGCTCCCGGGAATTCTGGAGAGGGTTCGCTGGGGTGGGGTCCGTCTTTTGCTAGTAGCCCCATTCTGGCCAGCACTTTTGTCAGGTTTTATAACCTGGACATGGGCTCTACTCTGGGGTCCACGGTGCTTTCGTCTTGATTTACTTCAGACAGGCACTTGATACTATAGCGTCGTGGGTATGAGGTTCCCACAGCGTCTCGACGCAGCTCGAGTTCCCATGAAAGGGAATGTCTCAGGTTACGTATGTAATCCTGGTTCCCTGAATAGGGAACGAGACGCTGCGTCGCCTTGCCATACTCCTTGCATGCCTGTGAGTGCCTTGCTTCAGCCTATAAAAAGCTAGCGTTCTTTGTTCTGGGTATGCTTTATAGTTCCCTGGTCTGTGAAGTCACCCGTCAATGACGTTCCGTCACACCATTGAACTGATTTCACATGTGCTTCATGATGCAATCACACAGAGGTGTTCCCACAGCGTCTCGACGGAGCATCTTGTTCCCTATTCAGGGAACCAGGGTTACATACGTAATCTGAGATGTTTTCCCTTGTTCTCAGTTTCCTGCCAGTAGTTTGTCTCCTTGGTTACTCATTAATTAAATCCTACCTGTTTTTATTCAGTTCATTATTCTTTGCATATATGCCCTCTGTTTCAGTTTCTTCATTGTCTGGTGTTAAATGTGTTTAAGTGCACAGTAGAGCTTTTTTGTTGAACGATCTGTGGATTACGTGTACTTACTTTGGATTATTGAACCTTTATTTGAAACCTTCTTCATCTGCCATTATCAGCTTTGGACCTAAAGCATTACAATGGATAGGGTTAAGGGCTAAAAACTATAATTACACAAATATAAAGTATTCATAAACTTTTTACATTTCTCAAGCTGTGCATACGTAAATATGCTTATGAATATGAGATCTAATTTGTATTAATGCTGTTGTATTAGTGCCAAGCATATACATTAAATTAAACCCTAATTTGATTAACTTGTCAAAGCCACATATTGTTATGGTACAAACATTTTCAAAACCCCTGACCTGAGATCAACATTACTGTTTTTAACATCTTTCAAGCTATACATCTACCAAACTTGGCCTGTTCTTTGCACTCTGACTTTTCTAATTGATTAGACATGCCTGTAGTGGCCAATCAAAAATCCAATAGAAAGCCATTGAAAATTTTATCTCTGTTTGGCTCTTCAATACTGATTGGAGTCTCATTTATTTGTTAGAAACAACTCGCATGCATCAGTCTAGAACATTTAACCTTATGCATATGAATGACCTTTGCTAATTATGTTAATTTAACAGCAAACTGGCATCTGACGGGCCGCCTTCTCATCATGCTTTACTGCTCTACTGCTGAGGTATGAGAAGAGAACATTGCATAAGCCCACCTTGTCAGCATAGCAATGAAGTCAAAGTGATTGGAGCATCGCAGAAGAATAAACAATGACTCACAGGCAGCGCTCAGCAAACGACCACTTTACAGTTAAACTTAAGAGACTTTCCTTCCTCCGGTAGCATGAGCTGGGGTTCCAAGGGTTGAATATTTCAGTGTTATTCTACATAATGATAAACTATTCTACATAATGATAGACAGAAACATACAGTAAATACACCATGTTAAGCACTTAAATCTAGAAATATTGGCTTTGCATGCTGTGTTCTGCACTTCCCATTGAAAACTGTCCTGCAGCTATTTTCTCCCTGCTGCACTGGGTGCCCTCAAAGTGATGGAAATCACCCAGCAATGTTGACATTACAGTGAATATGTGATTCTAACTGTAGTATGTAAATATACATGGAGGGTAAAATATGCGTGAGAGCCCAGGGGTACATCAGTCAAAGAGGGTTAATGCTGTCGTTTTGATTTGACTTGGCTATTTTTTGCTAAGATGGTATTCTGAGCTGCAGTGATGTTACAGGGAAGAACTGCCCTCAGCAGATACACAGAAGCAAGTATTTATTTGCTTTAGATGAAAGATGAAGAGGAATGATTCTGAAAAAATCACCTGGTGGAAACCATTGTGTTGTATTTATAATAGAGCGGCAATGAGGCCTACCGCAGGTTAAAGCACCTGACAAATAATATTGTTTGCAATCACTGAAATGGCACCACTTGAACCACTGAAATTAGTTTTGTGTTTGTAAACATACGTGTGGAGTCACCATACAGCAATGATTTAGAAAATTGATCCTGCAGATGTGAAAATTGAAGCAGTTATTTGTTCTTTGTATTTCTGTTGTTATAAATATGTGCTATTACTCAACAAAACCTACTGCTGATATTCTGCTGATAAAAAAAAAAAGAAAAGAAAAACAATTGAAATCAAAGATTTGTGGCTTTTTGTCCATGTCTCCTAGCTTTTCAGGCCTTGCCATCATAGAGTATCAAAACTGTTTGTCGTACAAATGTAACAAAGATGTCTTTAAAGGGATAGTTCACCCAAAAATGAAAATTACCCCCATAATTTACTCACCCTCAAGCCATCCTAGGTGTATATGACTTTCTTCTTTCAGCGAAACACAATCAGAGTTATATTACAAAATGTCCTGGCTCTTCAAAGCTTTATAATGGGAGTGATTGGAAGATGAGATTTTGAAGCCCAAAAAAGTGCATCCATCGATCATAAAACGTACTCCACGCAGTTCCGGGGGGGTTAATAAAGGCCTTCTGAAGCAAATCCATGTGTTTGCGTAAGACAAATATCCTTATTTAAAACTTTATAAAGTAAAATAGCGAGATTCTGGCGTGACAGCCATATGCATTCGACTTGTGTCTAAAAAAAGGGTTAACTTCCGAGATGTAGTACACAATGACATGACGTACTATGTGTCTTAACGTAGGACATAGCGTAGTATGTCATGGCATAGCATAGAACATAATTTTTGGGTGAACTATGCCTTTAAAATAAAACACTGAATCACTGAAATTTATATTTCTATGCCCTCCCATAGACCCAACTTAAATATATAGTATTTAAGGCCACCTAATGTAGAGTTTGACCTAGTGCACTTTGTAGTAATGTCTAATTAAAAGTTTGGCTCTAAAGTAAATTTTAAATCATTATGATTTAATAATATTTTGTCATGCTTTAGTGTGCTTATTTTGATGTGTTCACTAACTTACTAAAGCATGTCAAGTCCTTGATTACAATTTGAAGTGTAGTGAGTTATTCGATATTACATTTAAAGTTAGTATTTTAAATGTACTAAATGGCATGTTCATCATTACAAATGTAAGTACAAATATGTTTTAAAAACATGACATACAAGTTTTAGTTTAGTTTACCATAAATACTATAGTATTTAGTATTTATATTACCATAGTACATTTTAACCATTTCAAAGATGATAGAATAAATTATGAAATGACATATGAAGATGCACTAACATCATTGACACTCAATTACAGTACATTTAGTTCACACTTACCCTATTCCTTTAATTGTATATTATTTCTGTAATAATTACTCTTTTTAAAACTATGTCGTGTTGTTATTTTTCACAAGGGTAACCATCACCCTCAAGGGGATGAGAGCAGGTCATACGAAAATCTACAAACGAGACTGCATGAATTCATCACCATTTTGCCAAATACTTGTCATTAGAGTATGTTGGATCATTTTATGTTTTATGAGTTAAAATAACTTTTTGATGTTTTAATACTTCTGTGTTCTCTGCTACACTTTTTATTGGCATAATTCCTCCTCTTTTTGTTTTTACCAGGTCTGTGGTTGTAAGGCATAGGTGAACAGTTCAACCGCTTCTCTTGAAGGAGAGTCAACATCAGAATTGTCTGATATAATGGTCTGTCGGGCAGAGCAGCACAAGGAGCAAATGGATCTTGGCTTTGGTCACTCAAACGGAACATCTAGATATTTCTGTGCCTGCTAGAACTGTCTTCACTGCAAGAAGAGTTCAGGCTTTCAGTTGAAGACATACTTGACTTCACTGTGCAGTTCTTTACAGTACATAAGAATCGCATGTTCAAACTATACCAATGCAATAAAAAAAAAACATTTTTGCACATTAATCCATCTGAAACGTTCAAAATAATATTCATCAGCCACTTTGAAACAAGTTAGCTGTATACTAAGAAACAAAGAACATTTTTAGAGGCAGAATGTCAAATAGATAACATTTTAGTATAGTGTCCAAATCTTACTATTAACTAGTTGCTCATTAGCATGCATATTACTAGGATATTGGCTGTTTATTAGTACTTATAAACCACATATTCTACATCCCTTAATCCTACCTAAACTTAACAACTACCTTACTAATTATTAGGGATGCACCGATACCGATACCAGTATTGGTATCGGGCCGATACCAAGCTCGTGTACTTGTACTCGTACTCGTAAAAATACCCCCGATACCAAAAACCGATACCTCACGTGACGTAACTGACAGAATTTTCCGCGCACAGAGACACCGGCAGCAGCAGCAGAAACAATGTCAGCCTCATGGGTGTGGAAATACTTCAAAATTAATGATGACAACCCACACATTGCGACCTGCATGCAAATCGCGCTGAATGACAGACCAGAAGCGCTCTCTCTGGCGCGCGCTCCCTCTCCTTCTTGCGCGCTATCCCAGTTCTCTCAGACAGCGCGCGATCAGTTCTCCTTGCGCCTGAATGATCAAATGCACAAATACTTGTCAAAATGTCCATCATATGGAGTATCTCATGTAAATATAGTCGGTTATGGCTTAAGTGGACGCAAACAGGTGGGTGAAAACAGGATATGTGTCAGTATATTACATACACAGATTCGGTCTTAAAGGGAGAGTAGCCTAATTAAATATTTGTCTGTAATTAATGTTAAGAAAACAACAAAAGATGTTAAATGAATGTGTGTATATATATATATATATATATATATATATATATATATATATATATAGTGAAATAAAATTTCTCATATTATGGTCATGTTGCCCACTCGTCCCATATGAGAAATCTGGTCACTAGTTTGTTTACATTGGTTCACAGTGTTATGTTATAAATATTTGGTCTGTAATATTTGTTTAGCACTTTTTGAAAGGCAGGTTAAAAAATACTTTTTTTACTTTTTATTATGACTGTAATAATTATGCCCTTTGAAGGTTATTGGACATTGTGAAATTTGTGTTTTAAGTTTGTAACAAGCACATAAAAATTATTACTTTTTTCATTGGAGTAATAATAAAGAAGCTGTCCTACATTCATTAGTCTCACTGTGTTGTACTTGAAAAACTGCCCCATCACCAAAAAAAAAGAAAGAAAGAAATTAATAAATGTATAGGCATCGGTATCGGCGAGTACCAGAAAAAACTATCGGTACTCGTACTCGGTCCTTAAAAAATGGTATCAGTGCATCGCTACTAATTATTAATAAGCAGAAATTGTGAGTTTAAGGCAAAATTTGTGGTTAATAGTTAGTGAGATTTGGACCTAATCTAAAGTGTGACCATACCATTGTTCTATCATTGTTCTAGAGCAATTATGGGTTACACTTTATTTTAAGGTGTCCTTGTTACAGTGTAATTACACAATTAAGTATTGAATAATATTAAAATATTAATATTAATATTAAAAAAGGCACATTATGTAACTTTTTTTGTTCAAATTTAAGAAAATTTAAATAATGAGCCTTCTTTCCTTCTTTCAAAATGTGTTTTTGTCTTACCCTGATTCACTATGATAAGCTAATTATAAGTGTTTATATTTTAGACCTGACTGGATTGTTTTCACAGGAAATTGCGTATACGTCACTCATGTCTCATCATATCTGTAAATAGAGAAAAGTTGCTCCGGCTACTTTGACAGTGTGGAAGTGGCAGAGGTTAGTTGTCATAATGAGTGAGAAAGGTTGACATGGAGCAGCTAAATCTCCAACCTCCGTAGAATCACCCGCTTCAAACAAACGCCGAACCGAGGAGAGTATGCTGGCAAAAATAGAATGCGTCAGAGCTCGTAATAAAACCAGAATCAACACTAACTTGACTTTCCAGAGATGCAGAGAACTGAGGGATTTGAAGCGACACAGAGATGATTTTTATGGTTTTTATTACTCAACAGGTGAGTAAGGTTTATTGAAAAGATAAATTGAAATATGTAGCTCTCTAACAGAGTTCATTGTAAAGCATTATCTATTGTGAAGGATGGTTGTTGTAGTGCTGTGCTGGAATTTATTTTCAAGGAAGTACTCTGTCTATTAATGGGTAAAGCTACAGTAATGTCTTCAGCTAGTCAGCTTGAGATCATTTCCATCTAAACTGGTTATATCTATTAAGACTATAGTAGTTAATGTTTTATGAGCAGTAGGATTATCTCTCTCTCTCTTTTTAGTTATATGAAAGAACCATATTCACACACACAGTCACGCAAAGCTGAAGCACAAACAAAACAATGTTTAGTAACGCTTTCTATGAAGACAATGTTTATAATGAATGATAGCCCCATTTATACTTATTCATAAGTATTACTATTCTATAAATATATTTATAAAGACTCATTAAGACCTGTACTGCATTATAAGAACAGTTATACTTACATTTATATTATTTTTATAATTACTTATAAGCCATGCATTTGCCTTTTTAATGTGCATGCTCATAATCCATTATACACTGATTTGTAAATGATCAAATATAAAATAGTTCCAGAGACACTTGTTTGCTGTACCAATTAGTTATTAAATATGCCTTTAATGACTAATGTTTGCATTAGAGGTCATGAATAGTCATTTTGATTTGTTAAAATCTATATCTCCTCAGCCATATGCATGGTATTCCTTATAGCAGTTAAGAATTGTACTTTAAAAAAATATTGTTGCAGTGTTTTGCTAGTATGTAACATTAAAAAAAGATACTTTTTTTTGTTTCAGCTGTTTGAATTGATTTCTGACAGAAATAAATATGAATTACTGAATAGTCATTGTAACTATAATACACTGTAAATTAACGTGTTACCGTAATTATGATATAAACAAGGTATCTACACAACAATATAATGAATGTTGTATTTATAAATTGAAACAATTTAATTATGCAGTTTTGTAATGAAGTACCAGATGCAATGCTATATTGTGAATATAGTCACAGACAAAGAGTTTTGTTAGGCAGGACACGGAGCAGCTTCTTGTAATGTATTGCTTAAAAAAATAAATATAAAATTGCATTCATTTTTCATCTGTTCAGGAACCATCAGCTTGGAGAGTCTGACATGATGCTGAGGGACGGAAACATGCAGCATACTCATTTGATAAAGCATATGTCTTGTGCCAGTGTGTTCATGTGTGTAAAGACATGGGTCGTTTAACTCGCTTTCCTCTGAGGTGTTTGTTTTTTAGACTGAGGGTTGTAGGAAGCTTGAAACTGAATCACCAGGGAGTCTAGAACTTTTATCCATACCGTCTGCCTTTGACTGATTTTTAATTTTATCTATGAAACAAAGCTAGATTATGGATGCTGACAAAATAGCCACCTGAATACATAATTTGTTTCAGTATCCTGTCTTAGTTTTTCATGTGGGTCAAAATTTGGGTAATTAATTATCAGATAAATAAGTGGCAGTATTGTGATGGTATATATATATATATATATATATATATATATACACACTGCTCAAAAAAAATTAAAGGAACACTTTTTAATCAGAGAATAGCATCAAGTCAGTTAAACTTCTGGGATATTGATCTGGTCAGTTAAGTAGCAGAGGGGGTTGTTAATCATTTTCCGCTGCTTTGGTGTTAATGAAATGAACAAGAGGTGCACTAGATAGGAAACAATGAGACGACCCCCAAAACAGGAATGGTTTTACAGGTGGAGGCCATTGACATTTTTTCCCTACTCATCTTTTCTGACTGTTTTTCACTAGTTTTGCATTTGGCTAGGGTCAGTGTCACTACTGGTAGCATGATGCGATACCTGGACCCTACAGAGGTTGCACAGGCAGTCCAACTCCTCCAGGATGGCACATCAATACGTGCCATTCCCAAAGTTTTGCTGTCTCACAGCACAGTCTCAAGAACATGTAGGAGATTCCAGGAGACAGGCAGTTACTCTAGGAGAGCTGGACAGGGCCATAGAAGGTCCTTAACCCATCAGAAGGACCGGTATCTGCTCCTTTGTGCAAGGAGGAACAGGATGAGCACTGCCAGTGCCCTACAAAATGACCTCCAGCAGGCCACTGGTGTGAATGTCTCTGACCAAACAATCAGAAACAGACTTCATGAGGGTGGCCTGAGGGCCTGACGTCCTCTAGTGGGCTCAGTGCTCACTACCCGGCACCGTGGAGCTCGATTGGCATTTGGGACATTATGGGACATTATGTTTCAGTCCATATGACGTCGCCAGTTTGCACCTCAGACTGTCCAAGAGCTCAATGATGCCCTGGTCCAGATCTGGGAGGAAATACCCCACGACACCATCCGTCGTCTCATTAGGAGCATGCCCCGACATTGTCAGGCATGCATGCAAGCACGCACGCGGGGGCCATACAAACTACTGAGTACCATTTTGAGTTGCTGCAATGAAATTTCAGCAAAATGGACTAGCCTGCTGCATCATTTTTTCACTTTGATTTTCGGGGTGTCTTTGAATTCAGTCCTCTGTAGGTTGATCATTTTTATTTCCATCAAACGATGTGGCATCCTTTCATTCCTAACACATTAGTCCATATCATTATAGATATCCAGCATGATATTTTTCCCCATTGAGATCTGATGTGTTTTCAAAGTGTTCTTTTAATTTTTTTGAGCAGTGTGTATGTATACATGGGCCACTTTTGGGGCGGGGTGTGGGGGTGGGAGTCACTGCTGGGGAGTCAGGGCTCCACAGACAGCATGTGTACTGTGCGAGATCCATTTCACAGACTCAAAACGTCTGCAAACTTTATTGACATTGGGCCATATCAACCAGTAATTTCATTTCCAATGACTGACGGTAGAAAGTTCCGAAAAGAATGGTATAGGTTTTATGAATAGCTTGGATATAGTCCCACCACTGATCAGGTTTTTTTTTTTTTCATGTGTCACGCATTCGGTGGCAACAAGTCTAACATCGACACATTTCAAGTGGTGGGATTTGCCAACTGGAAAAAAGCCACTGAAAAATTCAGTGAACATCATAAAAGCAGCGTGCACATTTATGCTGGGTTAAAACTGAAAAGTCATCAACAGACACTTACAACAGAGAAGAGTAGCCACGCAAATCAGCAGTGAACAGACAAAGAGAGTTGATGGGAACAGAGAATATCTGAAAAAAAAAAAGTGAGACTTTGCTCTTCTGTTGTCACTCTGGTGGTCACGACGAAACGGATGAATCAAAAAAATCAGGGAAATTTCTTACAGTTGATGGATTTAAGGGCCACTGATAACCAACTAATTAACCGGCTATTCAAAAAGAGAGAGAGATTTTTTTTTATTATGTTCATAGCCAGCACCAGAATAAGTTGATCAATATAATAGCCGGTCAGGTTAAAAGTGACATCATACAACGAGTGCATGAAGCTGGGATTTTTTGCCCTTATTGCAGATGAAACGCATGACATAAGTAGGCATGAGCAAGATGCAGTGGTTTTAAGATCTGACGACAGACCTCGCTATCCATGAATCATTCATCGGATTTTATCGAACTGACAGAATAGACAGTGAATCTTTGGCCCTTCTTTCAAAGAATGTACTGACAAGTTTTGATCTTGATATCTGCAACTTGAGAGCACAATGTTACGATGGTGCGGCAAATATGCGAGGAACCTACCATGGTGTACTCACTCACTGGCGATGTATGACCATTGTCACTTGCATATCCTCAACCTCTGCATTGTGGATGTCTGTTGCACCAATACAGCTGTGAGACATTACTGACCAATGTTCAGTCAATCTATAACTTCATCGAAGGGTCAGCAAAATGACATGCTGTTTTTGAGTGACTTTTCAGCTACATTTACCACACTGAAATCTCTTAGCGACACAAGATGGAGCTGCCGCGCAGAGCCTCTCAGGGCCATACTTGATAACTTTGAGACTATCGTTGACACTCTTAGTAAAATTTCTGAAAATTATGTGTCAGTCGGCAGACAGGCAGGTAGTCTGCTGACATCAGACCAATTTTCACTATTTCTTCCCTTGCATTTTGAGGAGACAAATTCTCATACAGTGCAATGTACTGTCCAAAGCGCTACAGTCATCCACCTTCCATTATGTCAGAGTAAAAAGCATACCATCTTCCACAATTTCTGTTCTTTTAGCAATGTGCAATAAGAACAGCAACCCGGCCTGCAACGTCCATGGAGGAGAACAACCAAAGCAATGGTGCCTGGACTGAATTCAGCCTCAGCTCAGGACTATCACAAAGAATTGCATTTCGGCGTACTGAACAACACTTTTAATTAGATCCGTGAGCGATTTCAGGAAAATGACATCAACACCTTGATTGCACTTAACCACATCCTCAGCTCTAATACGGACATCGAAGAGGACCTGATATTTATTTGTCAGTGTTGTCGAATACAGAATTGTCACTTTTCAACGCTATGTCAACTGGAGAAGCAAGTTTTGAGCAAAAATTGTCTCTCTTCAGGAAGTCAACGCTAGTCCACAGTCTAGTAAACGTTGGCAACCTCTTTGTTCTGATGAACACCACAGCCAGCACAATCGGGGCAATTGCAGCTGAGTGTTGGTTCACTTGGCCATGTTCTGGCAGTGGCTCACCAAAAGTGAGCCAGCTCTGGCCCAGTAATGGTTGGCTAGGCTTGCGGATTTGGCCCGATTTGCACTGAGATTTGACACATTTAGCCACATTCAGCCTGATTACGGACCATAAGGGCTGGTCTGATTTTTAGGTAAGACAAGGTCATACAGACCTGGACCAGTTTAGTTTGAATGCTGGGGGTGGGTCTCCTTTTACAATGTGATAAATTGTCCCCCGGTTTCACAGACAAGACTTAAGCTATTCCTAGACTAAAATGCATGTTTGAGCTGTTTTAACTGAAAGCAACTTGCACTGACATATCTTAAAATATGTCAGTGCTCAGTTTCAGTTCCCAGACTTTAGCCAGTACCAGCTAAGTGTACCATTTTCGCTGCCGTGATTGTGGCCCAGTGCCGGCTCAGTTTCAGTACCCAGACTCGGGCCAGTACAGAGTACGTGTTCAATTCTTGTCGGTGTGATTGCCCAATGCCAGCAGTTTGGACAGCCGGACATGGGCCAGTGTATTTGGGCCGATTCTGCGGCACCATTCATCCCTCGTCCATTCCGAGTCTGGCAACCACAAATCTGGCCTGCTGGATCTGGACCATTATTGGGTCGAACTGTTTTGGCTACCTGGGTAGGTGTCCGTCATTTCACATAGTGCCAGAGAGACACTCTGTGCTGCATAAACACGTGTCTGCTGTGTGTTGTAGGTTTCATGTGTGGTTTCAATACCTTACAGCAACCAAGACATGAGTTGTGTGTCATCTGAAGGTTTTAGATACAGTCAGTGTTATCTACTGGAGCTGCCCCTCGTCAGCAGTTTTGAGTTCTACTTGTGATTCAAATGCTCCGCCTAGATATGAAAGGTGCTGTCGTTAATGAAGATTTGACAGATGAACTTGCGGCTCAATTGGACATTTGTAGTATCAAATGTGATAAGACATTTCAGTTTCATGGATGTCGCCATACTGACACTACTGTAATTTGCTGTGTGAACTGGAAATTTTGAGACTTACCTGTAAATAAATGCAGTTGTCAATCCAAAAAAAACTGACAGTGTGAACGTACAAGTCAAAATCTGCTAAGGGGTTATGATGGAACAATAGTTTTAAAAAGTGATTTTTCACTATTATTTGCAAGAGGACCTGCATTTTCATGGATTTAAATAAAAGATTTTTGTTATAAGAGACAATAAAAACAACTTCAAAACCACCCCTTTCCTGCTAAAAAATGAACTTGATTTTCCTAAGCCAATGAATTTGTGACAGCTGAATGTAACATTTTTGACAAGTCTCTGAGTAACATGTAATTTATTTAAGCCATGAAATAAACTCATAAAATAAGTATAATGAACTACCCATAAAGCATTTTGAACGTCTCCAGCACATTTTACAGTTCACCCCTCACATGTTACGTCCATCAAAAACTTAGGCTAGCTGTCGGTTGGAATATTAGAATTAAAAGCACCAACATAACTCACTCATGGGCATCAATCACTTCACTGAATACTTGCTGGCTAAGAAATAAATAATTAGTACTTTACGATCCATCTGTATTCAAATCTACATCATTTGAACATCACAACATCATGTCTGTCAAAAAACAAAGTGCACAATACACAGTAGTATTTACGAGAAGCAGAGGTCCAGTGAGTCACACATATCCTGGAAAACCCACACTACCGGATGTTTTGACCACGTCATTGCTTTCCAACCAGAGGGAAAAAATAGCGGCCTGAGCAGCTTCAACATGCTGTCTGCCAGAGACGATAACATACCTAATACGTGATGCACATGTGCTGGTGAGCCAAAGACAAATTTCCACCTCGGTGGACAATAAAGATATACAATACAATACAAGAAAAAGTTGCCGTTCTAAGGGGCCATTCACATATCGCGTCACATAAGCGGCCGCGCCACTTTCTCCTTCTTTCCAAAGTGCTTGCGCTCCCGTGGTGTTTGTCGTTGCTATGCAACCATGAGCTGCGCTCTCCACGAGGACGAGGAAGTTTCAGCAAAAGGAAAATTGATTTCTAGTCCTTGCATTAGCTCTACTACTAGATATATTAATGGAGATGAGAAATAAAAACCAGCCCTGTACATCTATGGTCAGCTGTTCGGTTGAGCTTTCGATGTTGTTAAGGAAAGGCCGAAGCTCAATGGTTGGTCCTTGTCACATGACCTGCGGTGCGCTTGCGGCATTCTGAAAAGTTGAGATGTTTTCATCTCGCCGCGGCATAGGCGCGCCTGGAAAAACGAGCGCGCCGCACCGCATGCGCATTGCAACAGCGTCGCTTCTATTATGAGCGCGCTTGCCTAAATTACAGTAAAAGCACTCGCGCAAGTCGCGACCGATGATTTAAACCACCGAAACGCGCCCGATGCTACGGATAAACGTTACCAATGCTCAAACGGCATCTTGGGCAAATGTGGCTCAGCTATGTGAGCAGAAGCGTTGCCAGGTGCCTGGCAAGAAATAGAAGTGTACAAATGTATTCAGGGATTGCATTTGTTCAGTACAGTGTTGTTCAGTGCAAGATTTTGATGTTATTTAAAGGGTTAGTTCACCCAAAAATGAAAATAATGTCATTAATTACTCACTCTCATGTCGTTCCACACCCGTAAGACCTTCATTCATCTTCAAAACACAAATTAAGATATTGTTGATTAATTTCCTCTCTCAAGATCCATTAATGTACTAAAAACATATTTAAATCAGTTCATGTGAGTACAGTGGATCAATATTAATATTATAAAGCGACAAGAATATTTTTGGTGCATCAAAAAAAAAAAAAAAAAAAAAAAAACGACTTATATAGTGATGGCCGATTTCAAAACACTTCTTCATGAAGCTTCGCAGCGTTATGAATCTTTTGTGTCGAATCATGATTCGGATCGCGTGTCAAACCGCCAAACTGCTGAAATCACGTGATTTTGGCTCTCCGAACTGAGGATTCGACACGCTGATTCATAACGCTCTGAAGCTTCAGGAAGCAGTGTTTTGAAACCGGCCATCACTATATAAGTCGTTATTTTGTTTTTTTTGGCACACCAAAAATATTCTCGTCACTTTATAATATTAATATTGAATCACTGTACTCACATGAACTGATTTAAATATGTTTTTAGTACATTAATGGATCTTGAGAGAGGAAATGTCATTGCTGGCTATGCAGGCCTCACTGAGCCATCGGATTTCAACAAAAATATCTTAATTTGTGTTCTGAAGATTAACGAAGGTCTTACGGGTGTGGAACGACATGAGGGTGAGTAATAAATGACATTATTTTCATTTTTGGGTGAACTAACCCTTTAAGCTAAAATAAAGTAAGGGAAAATATTTGCACTAACTGTTAAAAACTAATACTGTAACAATAATAGACACTGCTGTTTACATATTTTGTTAAGTATGGCAAAAATATTTTAGTAATGAAATTTGAAGTAAATAAGAAATAATGTGAAGGAAAGTACATTTTCAGAAATTTTGCGCTTTCATGTGCTTGAATGTTAAAATGGCCCTCCTATGAGGTGTCAATCACAGCAACGGCCCCCAGCCAATTTGAGTTTGAGACCCTGCTATAGAGAATAAACGGCAATCCAATTTAAAAACTTCGCCAGGTTAATGAACATCGTTCAACGTATGTTGGTTTTGATAGATTTTTTTTTTTTTTTTTTTTTTTTTTATGCACAAACTACACATTCTGATTCTGTCATTCCTGATTTTAATATTTTCAATAGTTTTCAAATCTTGATACTTTTTTTTTTTTTTTTTTGGATAATTTTGGCAATAGATGAATGGTGGTTTAATGAGTGATCTTGAAAGAAGTCCCTGGAGTCATCCAATTTGACTGATATGACATGATTGACTCATATACTGATGTAATATATATTATAAACTTGAGAGGTGCTTTTTGTAAAAGTGAAAGTGACATGAGATCATGTGCTCTGCATTTCACCCATCCAAGTGCACACACAGCAGTGAGTATTAAACACACAAACACATTGAGCACACATCCGGAGCAGTGAGCAGCCATTTTTGTTGCGGCACCCGGTGAGTGATTGGGGGTTAGGTGCCTTGCTCAATGGCACCTCAGATGTGGGTAATGAGAGTGGAAGAGAGAGCACTGTTCATTCACTCCCCCCAGTTTGATAATGTGTTGTTTAATTTTCCAATACAAGATAATATTTTACATGATTTTTACATTTAATTACCCCTAGCAGATAGCAGATTTTGACTATTATTATTTTTGAGACCCTAATTTTTTTCAACCTAACTCCTCCTAGAACTTTTAAGCTACAACACCAAACTTGACAATGACCTTCAGGCTGATCATATTTTTTATGCTATATCAGACTGATCTGTCTGATCATGGTGTAATTTTTCTACCCCGCTTGTTGTTTTTGGCATTTTTTTCCATGGTTATTCATTGTTTGATTAAAGCACCGCACCTGTTTCTCATGTCTTTCATTGGTTTGCTTTAGTATATACTGAGCCTGTTTTCAGTTAGTCTTTGTTCAGTTCTCATCTGCACATGATGGTTATGTTCATGTGTTTTTGAGATCTACAAGTATCATAAGTACTTTGTCATTTTGATTTTGTAATTATTAAAAAAAAAAAAACTGCTCTTTTGTTTCTCTACTGCAACCATTGGTGACAAATACAAATTCAACACAATATGTACATTGCACCTAACATCTTTTTTTTTTTTTTTACATAGTGGTTAAAGACCTAATATAAAGTGTGACCATTATTATTATTATTGCAAGATAATAAGATTTTAAATAAAGACTAATGTTAAATGTCTCATTTTAAATCTTCACATTTATGATTGTATTCTTCTGCTTAATAACAGATCAATGATGAGATGTGATGTGAAACCACTGAAATGAATAAATATGCAATATGAACCTCAGAGCAGATCTCATCCTGCAGAGTAGGTGCTGTTATTTTGTATATTTTGTTATATTGAGGTTGAACAAATGTCTGCATATCAGATTTATCACATTTATTGTGGAAATAGCAGCAATCACACTGATCCGAAGGAAAACAACTCTAAAAGGTCTCCATCAAAGCGCAATCCACGCACAGCATTGCAATTGAGGTGAATTCCCATATATATATCAGTTGAACAGCATTTCCTAGAGCTGACAGAACTTTTAAAGAGGACAGTAAAGATACACAAGCGAGATGCCGTGTGGACTGAATACGGAATAGCTGCTTCTACCAATCTCTTTCTCGCCTTCTGCAGCACCACAGGCCCGATGAGACCAGTTCAGATAAAAAGCCCTTCAATTAGTGGGAGAAATATTGATTGCAGTGCTTTTCATGTGGCTATTGTTAAGCGAGACACGTTTCCCTGGGTCGAGCAGATACAGGCGTGATGCATTTCTGAAGATCAGCCCTGGCATCACAACCCCCTCATAAGAAATAAGTAATTGATAAACAGCTGTCATGGCTGATTGTGGAGGAATGCTGATTGCTAGTTAGTCTTTTCACTTTCACATATAAAGTGTTTAAAGTCATATTCAGTTACAAATAGATCTTGTTTTGTTTTTATTTTTATTTTATAACAGTGATACTGTGGTATTATCAGTCACTGTAATGCATGACATCAAGTGGCAGATTGCGTTAATATGAAACGGTTACAGCAATATTATGAAAGATACCATGAAGTAATTAGATTTATTAATAATAATCGCAATACTAAAAACCACAATAAACAATTCTTCCTCATTAGCTTATTAGCTTATCCAGGTAACCACACACAGTATTAAGAATCAATGGTTCACAAACTTTTGAACTGGGTCATTTTAATAAATTCAGCTATTTTTTGTCTTGCGAATTATATGTAAACATCTTTTATGTAAAATATCTTAATCAGGACAGTACTAAATAAAAAATAACATGCATTTTGTATTATCTCTTTTATTTTGTTAAAATTTTTCACATTTTCACGGATTCTGCAAGGGGTTCACAAACTTCCAAGTGGCACTGTATATGATAATTATGATGTTTGTTGCATCATTCAGTGAACAAAGCTGTGCTAATGTTGTCACAAGCAGTGACAAATCAATAATGTATATCTGAAATTAAGATAAACCTATTTTGTTTAAACACTTTTTAATTCCATGTTCATAATTCCATTCCAAAATGAATTGTCATGATTGACAATTGTCAAGAGTCTGAATTTTTATTAATATTGCCTAATACTTTCCACTATTTGGAGATACATGGCCTCTTTTAGACTCAAATTTGCTATTGCTATCCTGCTAACAGTGTGACATTCTCCCATCATCAAAGAAAAGTGTGAAGATATACAGACGGCCCTCTTTAATCAGGGCTATCAGAACATGAGCCCTTTTTTGTGGCGGGTGGGCGGCCAGGACAGCCGACAGCAGTGACTTTGTGCTAGAGGTTTAATAAATGACACAGGAGACAGTAAAGATCCGCTCACATTGATGCGCGTGTCAGTGGGGATATGCACCTCATTACTCCTATCAAGAGCCCAGTCTGACCCCTGTGGCTCATCCCTTGCCTGGTGCCTCTCATCCAAGCTCCCTGTCCCCTCCTCTCCTCCTCACCCTCTCCATTTGTCCATTCCCTCCACGCTTGCCTCTGTGTATTAAACAAGATGAATCTCTCTGATCTCCAAAGAGGCCTCAGATCCTGACAGATTACAGGAGGGCCACTCACTCTGGCCCTTCATTTTTTTTTTTTTTTTTTGCTACTTTCCTTTCTCCAAAGAAATGTCAGCTGTGTTTTTTCCAGATGCCTGATAGTGTCTGATGATAAAACGCCCATTCATTTCTTCATACCTATTTGTGATATTTGCATTCACCTGGCGTTTTACATTTATTATTTTCCAGCAGTACCAAGCTGACCAGTTTAGAAACCTGTGGATGATTCCATCTATGAAATGATTGCATACTTTGTAAACCCACAATGCTGCAAAACATAATGGAATGTTGTTTGTTCATTGATGTTAATAGCATATTGATGAGTTTTTAAACTTGGAGAAAGTTAGCTTTCCCATTCATATGAATGGCAGTTGCTTGGCTGGCGCAATACCCTCTGGAAGCACATGATCTGCATTCTGTCATCTTTCCTCAAGGTCAAACTTTTGAACCAATCAGCTGTAAATGTCATGTGACTAAATGCTTTAACACTGCAGGAAAATTACATTACGGTAATACTCATTTGCTGATGGCACCACAAGAATGACCACAACTCAAAGCCCTTCACCCTGTGGTGAAAAAAAATAAAATAAATAATAATAATAATAATAATACACAACCACGTATATAAGACTGTAAAAGGATGTAAAACTCACCGCCATGATGCCAGGGTGTTGTTGTTGTTGCTTAGGCTGTACTTTTGTGTTGCTAAGGTATGATTGGTTTTTAGAATTATGCTAGATTATATATACTTCTGCCATGCCAGTACATCAGAGACAAGCCTAAAAGACACTAGTTAATGTTTGAGTTGACATTGTTTAAATTGTTTAGCCAGGGGAGAACTGGCTTCCCCGGTGTAGCCTGGGTTCTCCCAAAGTTTTCGTTCTCTTTCTACCAACAAAATTGAGTCTTTCATTTCTTGCCACTGTCATCTCTGGCTGCTCACTGGGGCATTAAAGCATTATGTGTTGACTTTCTGGTAGCTCCCTGTTTAAACTACCTAGAGGTGGCTGATATGATCAAAATCTTTACCATGATACATTTTTAACCAAAATCTTTACCCACTTTATATTAGGTGTCTTTAACTACTATACTAACATTTAAACTAATCATTTGATACAATGCACTTATTGTGTACTTATTATTTGTACTTATATTATTATAATTACCTGCATGTAATTACATATATAACTATACTGTTGACCATTCCCTTACCTTTTAACCCATCCTTAAACCTACCCATACCACCAAACCTGTCCCTAACCTTACCCGTATCCCACCTCAATAGCAGAAAAAGTGTTTTACATCAACGCAATAAGTGCATTGTACTTATTTTTATGTAAATACAAAGTAGTTAAAGACACCTAATAAATTTTTAAACAAAATCCTTAGCATGATATAAATAATTATAAGCCATAATCCACAATATAACAATATACCACAAAATAAGTAATTTTAAACCACAGTAAGGAACGACATCACATTATGATAATTCTACCTGAAGAGAAATTACTAATTGAAACTAAAAACATACGCTATATTTCTCAACATCTTCACTTTTGACTGCTAATTACATTTGGAAAATGTTGAACTCATATCAGACTCTTTGACAACTGGCTAATTTTTCACTTAAGTCAACCGAATTGTATCTTCATTGATGTTTTCTGAAAATTGTACACTCTTTCTTAGAACCAAACTACCATTATCTAAATCTCATAATTACTTTTGAACACTTAGGCTTTTTCCCGAGCATCAGACTTTTCAGATTGTTTCACACTTTTCATCAGCGACAGCTGATCTTATTTTAATACTTTTTGAGAATCTCTTACTCTTGCTTAGAACAAATCCGACCAACATTTAAATCTCTTAATAGAACAAAGCCGACCAATATTTAAAGGTGATGTATGCAATATTTTTTATGTTAAAATACATTCTTTTAACCCAGTTTATTGTTCATTGTATTAAAGGAAGGAAAAGCTGGCACACCACAGCTCCAAAAATAGAACAAATATTTATTTCATGTTCTCACCACAGGTGACATTTCAAGCCAGGTGGCCCTTATGTACACCACAGAACTACATCACACACAAAAAATGACACATATGACACAACCAAAAAAAAAAAAAAAAAAATCAATCTGAACTCAACATAAAGATAACGAACAAAATCACATAACTAGAATAAAAGTAAAAACATCAATTAACTGAAAACAATAAACATATCAATCAAAGAATACCTGACTACAAAAGAAAATGTACCAACACCAAAACAAAATATTACAAAATAATACAATAAAGCATACAAATCAATACCATTATTAAAGAAAAGGGTGAATATTAAATTCTTTAAGACCATTCGGTTATAATGTGTTCAATGTGTAAATCCAATATGCTTCACATTTTAAAAGCAAATAGTTAATATCACCCCCTCTTCAAGGTAATCTGACTGCCTCAACGCCAATATATTGCAGTGTAAACACTGAATGTCTCATTTAAAAAAGTGTTGTGCTACTGGATTTTTAGGGTCATGATGCCTGTTAGCACTTTGATGTTCTGCAATACAAATTTTAAGCTGTCTGCTTGTTTTGCCCACATAATAAAGTCCACAAGGGCAACACAACATATAAATGACATTAGCAGTTTTACAAGAAATCATTTATCAGATCTTAAAAACAGATAAATCAGCTCTTGCCAGCATATTACATAGATTTTGAGGTCTCTTATAGACCACACAAGGTGGTTTTGCAAAAATCAATTGCAGATTGGGACACTCTCTACAATGTGCCAGTATTTCTGAATTATAACTTCAATGTCTTTTGCCACTGAAGAATATTGGATAAAGCAATTAACTCGCTGTTCTTTACATTTAGATCTCTTGACCAGGCAACTGTATTAGTATGTCATTCATGGGTTTATCTCCCTCAAAAGTGTAAACATTAAGCCCCCCAGGCACCATCAAAACACTGAGAGTGGTCTCCTCAGATTCGTCAGTCTCTTTCCAGTTCAACCAATAGCATGAGTTTGGGGCGTGGCTACTGTAACAGGCGGAGCCAGAGGATGTTTAGCTGGTGTGGAACCATGACTGACATGTTACATGGGAAAAGACAAATTAGCTCAAAAGGGAAATATGATTAATTAATTATAACTTCTTCTGATTAATAATAAATATTTGCTATCAGTTGTAAGAATTAACTTGATGTAGCAGAATTAATATTACTATCAATTAACCTGTTTGTTTAGTGAGCACTCAGTATTAATCTTCCATCAATCAACTCTAAGAAACCATTCTCGTGGCCACAGGGGATAGCCTTTTCTTACTGTATACAGTATATATAATATTATGTGTCTGTCTTACAGTGAATGTCCACTACAACGGCAAAACTTAGTTCAGTGCCGCTGACAATGCTAAAATGCCTTGGTGCATGTTTGTTACGTCTGTTTCCTGGGATAAAAGGCATTCACAGATTGGAGTAAATGTGTCTTATTAGATCATTTCTATTAGCTAAAGTAGGAAGTGGCTGCTAAGCGTCAGCAAAGGTTTACGTTTGAAGTCCACAGATTCCAATTATAGATCTTTTCTGTTCTCTGTTTTTATCTTTTTTTCCTGTGTATTCAACTTTGAAGTGCACACAGCTATTTTCACAACTGAATTGCAAAGTAAACGAACACTCCCCATATTCCATTCATTAAACAGACAAAGCTTCAGCAGCATCAGCAAATTAACACTTGTGCAGAATATCACAGAATAAAATGCAGTGAAGTTCATTATGAGGCACACATTTAGGGGAAAAAACTTAGTAAACCACACGTGTTTGTATTGTAACCAGTTTATTACAGTAATGTTTATTACCAGTAATGTTGAAATTGAACTTGAATTGCCTGTGAGCACAATATTATCCGAAGGTATCTCATAATAAAGAAGTGTGCACTCTGATTTCTAAATTCTTTTCAGCTTTTGCATACTTCCATCCAATGCAGGGCTTTCTTCTGATGGCCAGTATATAGAGGACTATATAGAGGACACCACAGCATGGGGTGAATATTCTACAAAACTTAATTTGCATTGAAAATCGCAGGTTACTTATGGGATTTTTCCGCTTGAACACAATGACCAATCACCTCTCAGCAGCTCTTTAAAGAGGGAGACGTGATTGTCGAAGAAACTGACAGGTTATTCCTGTGTTCAGAAGTTTTCTCTGATTTTTTTTTGCTGACGTTTTGAAAGGTATTACAAAGAAAACTGCTCTAGTTTGTATTATGAAATAATAGACCTTTGGTCATTATATTTAATAGTTGTATTTTTTTTTTTTTTTTTCAAATAGTAATGCCTTTTTCTCTGTAATTTTCAAAACTTGATAAAAAGGCATAAAGTTTTCATACAGCTCACTGCCTCACAGGCAATAATGTTGCTTGCAGTATTGTCTAGACAGACAGTTCAATATGTGAAATGACAGCACAGTTAAATACAGTGCTATCTGAACATGGTCCTGAAATGAAGATTTTTAAATGACTCTTGTGGTACATGGCACCTTTCCATTTTCAATCTTAATCTCAAACCTTGAGGATGGTTTGTGTCTTTGGATAGAGAGTTGAACAGAGAATTGTTATCAAATCTTTTCTCATTTACATTTATCTCATCTTTTATCATTCACCTTTTATTCTACGTTCAGTTACAGTCCATAACTGAACACTGTTCTCTGTGATAGAGCTATGACAGTCTAAAGAGAATTGTGAAGACCTGCGGAACAAAAGGATGACTAGAATTAATAGTCGTTAACCAAACAATGAGAGAGAAAACTGGTAAGAAAATTATAAATCTTAAGTCTTAAAATCTGCCAGTCTCTCTGGTGTTCCAAATTGTTCCTAAGCAGTTCCAAATTTCAAAATATATATTAATTATTTAAATCTTGTATTATAATATGTTTTATAATATCAGTTTCCAATCCATCAGTGTTTTGGTGGACAGTGTTGAGCGTAACATATCACACGGGTTACGTAATCAGATTACTTTTTTCAAGTAACTAGTAAAGTAATGAATTACTTTTAAAATTACAAAATATCTGAGGTACTTTTTTCAAATAAGTAATGCAAATTACTTTGTTTTCCCACTTATTGACTGACAGCTGTCCTGTCCCTATGTTGAGAGAAATCGTAAGTGCAGAGGCGTTGTGTGCGCTGTGTAATGATGGTTATTGTAGTTCTAGACTAAATGTGAGCATGCATTTACTCATCACACTTGCATAAAAACAGTTTTGGTGTTCCTCACAATGAATAAAAACAGTGAAATGCAAACTTGGATTATTACTCAAACCTGCTATAATTAAATATGTTAAATAACACACACACACACACACACACACAAATTATTAACCAGTGTCTTTGCTGTTGATCTTCGGTGATCCAATTCAACCATACTAATAAACAAAAATGACTTGATTTGTAAATGAATATATTTTGGAGTTTGCATCACTTACCCAGCTCCATATGTTCAGTTTTACTGACGTAATAAGCTCGCTCGGTAGCTCAGTTGGTACAGAATTGTACTTGAGAGGCGAAGAGCTCAGGTACAAATCCCGTGAAAGACAAGTCATGGTAAAAGAGTTCAAAAACAAGCTAAAATGCCTTGGTTACGATTGCGTTTTTATGTCACATTTGCTTTTGTTAACACTACCGTGTAGGTTTAGGGTTTACTGTAGGTATACGTTATTAAACGTGATGGAGCATTAAGCTTTTAGTGCCACTCACCGGGCATTTCAAATCAGAACTGCGGTGATACGTACAAACTCCAACATAATAAAATGTTGCCATATTTACGTTCATCTGTTACTGGAAAAAAAAAAAAACTAAACACGCTTTGAGCGCCACTCACTGGACATTTCACTTTGAAACTTTCGCAAAACATGCATGACACAACGTATCTTGTGTTTTGCAAAAATGTTGACAAGAGAAGTACGTTTCCCTTTCGTGGGAACTATCGACGCTACGTCGAATGACGTGATGGGAACCCTCTGCGTGATTGCGTCGTGAAGCACTTCTGTATCCAACCAATGATGAGACGGGACGTCAGAGGCGGGTGACGTCACGGACCAGGAAACTATAAAGCATACCCAGAACAAAGAACGCTAGCTTCTGTTGTCTTCAGCAAGCGCTCTCTGTATCTTGTGTGTCTTATTTAGTGTTGTTTGTCCTGTTACACAGTGATCTCTTCGTCTGAGGACAAGAGTTTCAAAGCACCAAACAAAAAGACACGATATATATATATATAAAACTATGGCGGAAAAAACGAACAAGCAGCAGTTCATCAAGTGTGTGCCTCCCTGCACGAGATTCATCTCGGGTGGGGACACACACGAGATGTGTGTTGTTTGCCTGGGAGTTGAGCATGCACAGGCAGCTCTCGAGGGGGCTGTCTGTGTACACTGCGAGCGGCTCACTCTCAGAGTATTAAGATCACACCGCGCGCTCTTTGAGGAGGGTGCCGCGGCGAGTGTTATCGGGACCAGCGGGACCTGATCCCGCGGATTCATCCCCCTGGGGCTGCTGAGCGGGAGCAGCCTCAGCCGATAGCCAGCTCCTCGGCGCACAGAGCGCAACAGAAGGCCAGTGTGGCCACCCGTGCTCCCCCGCAGAGAGCTTGGGGACCGGGGCAGCCAGCACAGGCGAAGTCTTCCGGGGGTAGGGCGGATCTGAGGACCGTCATTATTTCCCGGAAGGCTTCAAAAAAGAAGTCCTGACGCCAGCTGTCCGGGACTCACGAGGGCAGCCCCTCCCGGAGGGGTTCGGGTATTAAAAAATCTGGTACCTGTTCCCCTTCGGCGCCCTCAGGGGGCCGTTCTGCCAACCCTGCCACCCAGTGTGCGTCAGGACGCAGCGGCCTCCACCGCTCCTCCGAGGAGGGTCGGTCATCACTTGATTCGTTTGTCTGCCGGTGCGCCGTGTCAGACCAACGAGCCAAGTGCTCAGAAAACATCAGAGGCCAGTCTCGAGAGACTGGTTCCCTTAGTAGAATTTATGGAAGAATGGAAACGTCTCCCGAACATTTCGAAATGGGTGCTGCTCATTGTAGAACAGGGTTACAAAATACAGTTTGGCTCTCGGCCGCCCGGGTTCAACGGGGTTCTTCCAACAGTGGTGACCCCAGAGCAGTCTCTGATTATGGAACAAGAGGTTATGACACTCTTGCAAAAAGGAGCTATAGAAAGGGTTCCTCCTCCCAGCAAGCTGTCAGGGTTTTACAGCCGCTACTTCATTGTTCCAAAGAAGGATGGAGGGTTACGTCCGATCATAGATTTACGTGTGCTAAATCGATCTGTACGAAAGTTAAAGTTCAAAATGCTTACACTCAAGCCTTGGTTCCTGTCCCAGGGACCTGTGCTGGGGACTTCTCGTCGTCGTGTAATGCTTACGACGGATGCTTCCCTCACGGGCTGGGGGGCGATATTTCTTGCATTGAAACACTTCCTCCCAGACCTGAGGGACCATCACGTGTTGGTCCGCACGGACAACACAACGGTGGTCTCATATATCAACCATCAGGGGGGTCTGCGGTCTCGCCGACTTTGCAACTTGGTCCGTCGGATCCTCCTGTGGGCCCAGGGAAAGCTCCTCTCATTGAAAGCAGCGTATATTCCAGGGCATCAAAATGTGGGAGCGGACGCCCTGTCGAGGCAGGCGCCGACGCCCGGGGAATGGAGACTCCACACCGAGGTGGTGGAGCTCATCTGGAAAAGATTCGGTCAAGCGGAAGTAGACCTATTTGCTTCGGGAGAGTCAACCCAGTGTCCACTGTGGTACTCCCTAACGTACCCAGCACCTCTGGGGCTGGACGCTATGCTACAGACGTGGCCGAGGCTACGTCTGTATGCATTTCCCCCGGTCGCGCTGCTCCCGGGAGTTCTGGAAAAAGTACGCCAGGAAGGGGTCAGCCTAATACTGGTGGCTCCGTACTGGCCGACCAGGATATGGTTTGCGGACCTAATGTCCCTGTTAGACGGCTCTCCATTGGAGCTTCCTCTCAGGCAGGATCTCCTGTCTCAGGCGGGCGGCACAATACTCCATCCCCGCCCAGAACTATGGAAACTGTGGGCCTGGCCTCTGAGGGGGCAAGGCTCATAGATGCTGGTCTCCTAACCGAGGTTGTGGAGACCATCCTTCACTCCAGAGCTCCCTCCACAAGGAAGCTATATGCATATAAATGGAAGTTGTTTTCTACTTGGTGTAGCCAACGAAATACGGACCCTGTCCAGTCATCTGTTAGCCTTGTGCTTCAGTTCCTTCAAGAAAAATTCTCGGAAGGATTATCTACTTCAACATTGAAGGTTTACGGAAATTCCTCACTCTAAAAACGATATTTCTTCTGGCAATCTCGTCTCTTAAAAGAATAGGAGATTTACAAGCACTGTCGGTTGCTCCTTCGTGTTTGGAATTTGCGCCTGGTATAGTTAAGGCTTTCCTACACACTAGACCTGGCTACGTGCCAAAGGTCCCTACCAACGTCCCGGGTCCTATTGTGCTCCAGGCTTTTTGTCCTCCTCCTTTTGTAGATCCGGATCAGGAGAAACGCAATCTGCTTTGCCCCGTCAGGGCCTTAGATACATATGTCCACAGAGCTGCCCTGTGGCAAAAAACAGACCAGCTGTTTGTATGTTATGGGTCCCCTAAGAAAGGGGGCCCAGCATCTAAGCAAAGGATGAGTAAGTGGGTGGTCGAGGCTATCTCACTTGCCTATGAAGCGGCCGGACAGCCATGTCCTCTAGATGTCCGTGCTCACTCCACCAGGGGTATGGCGGCCTCCAAGGCATTAATGTCAGGAGTATCATTGAATGATATATGTGATGCAGCTGGTTGGTCGTCCCAGCACACATTCATCAGGTTTTACAACCTAGACATGAGCCGGGTTCCTCGGTTCTGTCTACAAGATCACAGACAGGCACTCGGTGATACGGCGTAGTTGGGACAGCGTTCCCATCACGTCATTCGACGTAGCGTCGATAGTTCCCACGAAAGGGAACGTCTTGGGTTACTGGTGTAACCCTTGTTCCCTGAGTAAGGAAACGAGACGCTACGTCATGTTGCCGTACCCCCAGCGTACCTGGGAGCGTCTTGCTTCAGCCATAATTCAGAAGCTAGCGTTCTTTGTTCTGGGTATGCTTTATAGTTTCCTGGTCCGTGACGTCACCCGCCTCTGACGTCCCATCTCATCATTGGTTGGATACAGAAGTGCTTCACGACGCAATCACGCAGAGGGTTCCCATCACATCATTCGATGTAGCGTCTCGTTCCCTTACTCAGGGAACAAGGGTTACACCAGTAACCCGAGACGTTTTCTAATGAGCCTGGACTGGAAATGCAAAGACACTTACAAGACTTTGCAATGAGCAAGTAAAAACATAGAACGTATAAAGGCAAACACAAGTTAATCAAACACAGGTGGAATGAATCCAGGAAATTAGTTATGGGAAATAGAATTCAAAGGAATGCAAAGGAGACTGGAGGAATACCCTCTGGTGGAGATCATGGGCACTCCACCTAGCAGATATAACAAAATTGGACCACACCAATTTTTTTATTTTTTTTTCACTTGAGCGTTTCGCAGCTTTCTTACTTTAATGTATCTTAAACACAAATGAAATCAACATTTGTTGATACTTTCAGAAAAGTTGGCCTTCACAAAAAAAAAAGAGTTCTTGCAATGTTTGCATTCATTTGAGTGTTTCATGTGTCCCTACATGAAGTCTCTTACTGCTAAGTTCATTTGAACATTTATTGGTGCCAGTTCACATTTACCCCTTTTCCACCAAGGCAGTTTGCGTGCTGGTTCAGAGCCAGAGCCTAGTTTCAAATCAGTTCTTGTTTTCGACACCCAAAGCACCAGCTCTGAACCAGGAAAAGTGGTTCGTTAAGTAGCACCAAAACTGTTCTAGAAGTAAGAAATGCTCGCGACAGGGGCTGAGGGCGGGGTTACCGTGACCAAAATTTTTGAAATAGCAGCTAATCTAGCTAATAGCAGCTCGATTGTAATCTCCGTCTATACAAATTGGATTCGCTGTGTTTGGATGCCGATGTAGGTTCGCAAAGCCATGAGCATCAATAGTAACGCAACGTCCACCATTGTTGATGGAAGGCTTGTTCGAGATGCAATGGAGCTACGCGGACCAATCGGCGTTGTGACATCGGAGTGCCGCGGGAGTGTTTGTAGAGCATACGACACATGACTCCTTGTGCTTTTGGATTGCTTTCGCGGTGCTTTGGTGTCGTGCACCGATCGGTCTGTGCAGCTCGGATGCATCTCGAACAAGCTTGGTGTGTCTGTGCTGGTTCTCTAGCCCGTGGAAAGGCAAACCAGTTCTTAGAAGGCTGGTCAATTGAACCAACTCCGAACTGGCATTAGCACTAGCTCTGAACTAGCACCCGGTTCCTGCCGGTGGAAAAGGGGTAATTGATGCAGTGATCATCCCAAACTGATAAAGCAGTCAGCAAATATTTCTGTCTGGGTTGGCCTACTTTTATGTTTCAGAATTGATTTTGAATTCCTTTTACATGGTTTTTAGAGTCTTGACAGGTTCTGCACTGCCAAGCATGGAATAAGTGTTACAGAACAGCAACCATAGCAGCCTTTTGACAGGGCCATGATTGTAAAAAAAAACAAGAAAATAAAGGACTGAATTATGTTGTAAGCTGTTATTGACATAACAGCACAAATTATATTTTGCTCTATGGTAATGCGGCAGTATTTTATCATCTCCAACGCAACAGACTTTGCAGCCTCAATTACATCACTGTGAAACACCTCCAAAGGTCAGCACTGCCAGTGGTGTGGAGTTAATTGGTTCAATGTGCTGCAGACCCTTCCTTGTTTCCTTCTGCAAGCTGGAGCTGCTGTCCTCTTTCTGATGAGTCACCCACACTGCAGTGTGTAGGAACAGACCACAGGGTGAGGCACATATTATATAGGCTACATAACAACTACTGCTGTTGGAAAGAAAAAGTTGGAACTGTGTGAAATGTGTCTGTAGGGAAGAAAATGACAAACAAGGTATCTTTAATATGTCAGTGGTTAGACAGCAGAGAGACAGCCAAAGTCTCATTTTACTCTTTATTTAAAGGAATAATTCACCAAAAAAAGTACATTTTCTGTCATCGTTCACTCACCTTTGTGTCACTACAAACCTGTATAGCTTTCTGTCTGCCTCACAAAAAAATGTTGAGCAGAATGTTCACACATGAAATGAAAGCATATAGTGACCAGGGGATGTTATGTTCCAAAAAGGATGAAAAGCATTGTAAAAATAGATCGCATGACTACATTTCACATTTCGTGAAGCCATGTGTGAGAATCAGAATGAAAAAGTCATTATCCACTGAAAATCTTCCTTTCTAGCATAACTCTTAAAGGGACAGATTTTTTTTTTTTTTGAAGAATGTTTTTTTATTTTCTATTCAATGAAAGTCAATAGAACGACATGAGGGTGAATTTATGATGACATAATTTTGATAACATAACTATTCTTTACCAAATGCCCAACTTTTTTCCAAAATGTTTAGGAAAAAACATCTGAGAAAAATAATACTTGAACAAAACATGATTCCATTAAGCCTCCGAAGCTCTGAAAGAGCAACCTCTGTAATATAAATATAATGTTCTTTTGGGGCTTAGCAAAATGTGTTTTGACATACAGAACGATAGCACTTGTTTTGTACTCTATAATGAAAAAATCTAGAGGTACACAAAAGCATGCAGTACATGTTAAAAACACAAATGTACATAAACACACAATGATGACAAAAGGGCATACATGCTATAAAAACCCTGGCGAAGAGTTCATCTTATGGCAGCATGCTCTCAAGCTGAGGAGAGAGCGCAGTGTTGGCCTACATGTTGTTTACAACCTGAGTCTCTCATCTCTAATTATCGAATAGGAAACTTCATCTTCTGCATCTGTGGGAGGACAGCAGTCTCTTCATGCATCAGAGCGCCGTCTCCCTCCCAGCCTAACCCAATATTGACTCAAATGTGAATTTCAGAGCTGCTGTAAACAGTGAAACGCTTGACAAGAACACTTCCTATTTCACAGATATGGTATTCCAAATCCACAACAAAACAATCTACAATGTGAAAAATGTCTTTCCTTATAGCTGAGCACTAGCAATTGATGATGGATAGAAAGCACTTTGTATTTTATCTTTGTAAAAGGGCAGTTCACAGATCCATTAAAGGATTTCAAGGTTCTAATGTATGCTCTCATTCAGAATGTTTTCAAAGTGCTCGTAGTAATAATGCATTTTAAAGAAGAGATTATTATTTTGATTTATCTAAAGTGTTACAGTCAATATTTGAGGGTGAACATGTCTGTCAGTTGTGTGAATTTGTGTATTTTCATGTCTCGATCTAGAAGCTGGAGAATCTTTAAAGCGTCTTTAAATTAATTTCTATTAAGCGCAGGTTCAAGCTCAAATTAAAATGCAAATTACCTCTAGAATGAAGCATTAAAATGACAGATAAGACCCAATTCACATATTTTACTGTAAGTGCTTCAAATCCAACATTAAAACAAAAGCACAAGCTCTAGCAAATGACAGAGCACAAGTATTTTGTGAAGTTAATATTTTATTGTCTTTTATTCCATTCATATTCCTTTGATTGACACCATTCAGAACTGTTTTGTAATCTTTCTTTCTGTATTAAAAACATAAACTAGAAGCTTCTATCAGTTAAAACAATAGTTCATCTAAAAATGAAAATTCTGTCACCATTTACTCCTCATGTTCTTCCAAAATTATGTAGTTTCCAATGGAACACACATTAAACAGCTAAATGCTGTTTTCCATACTGTTAAAACATAAATCTGCAGGGCTTTAATGCACCAAATGGGATGAAAAAAAAGCCCTAAGAGCAACATGTGTTATATAATTCTTCTAAAGCTGTATGATAATAACAAAATTTAGACACAGTGTGTTGCAATTGGCCATGAGACACATGAGAACCAATGGCCTTTGATGTCACTGACATCAAACCTGACTGTTCAGGTCTCGAGGCATCAGATTTATGTACATAAGATTTGAGCTATGGTGGAGCAAAAGATTTTCAGCCAAATCCTATTGCCATTTGAATGTGTTCATATGTGTGACTTTGTGGATTGTTGTTGAGTGATTGTTAGTGTTGACTTGGATTTGTCAACATCAAGGCTGCCTTATTAACTTATCAAAAGTAAGGCCTTGCAGGTGAGAATGGTAATAGTAAGAAATATTTTATCCAACTGTAAGGAATGTGTTTTATTGAGAAGGAGAGGCCAGATAAGACAGCACTATTGATAAATACAGATTTTGAAATGGATGACTTTAGTGGAGTCAAGAGCAGAGCAATCTCAGGCCCTGTTTACGCCTGGTATTAAGAAGCGCTTTCAAATAAGGTGTAAACGGGGTCTAAAAAGTGTGGTAACACTTTAGGATAGGGAACATGTATTCACTATTAACTATGACTTTCCCCTCAATAAACTCCTAATTTACTGCTTATTAATAGTTTGTAAGTTAGTTGTTAAGTTTAGGTATTGAGTAGAATTAAGAATGTAGAATAAGGTTGGTAACACTTTAGAATAACTCACACTATGAAGCATTAGTTAAGAATTAGTAAATAGTTAGTTCATCATTTATAAAGCATTAATAGACATTAGTAAGCAGTTTATAAATACACCTATAAATGCTTTGTTCTTGATTTATAAGCATATCCATAATGAGTTTAATAAATATATTTTCATACTTTATTAATGATCAATTTATCATTTCTAAATTAAGTATTACATTATTTACAAACCAGTTATTTAGGAGTTGTCAGTGGTTCATAAGATCATTTAGCAAATGTAAGTAAATGATTAATAAACTATTTAAACATACATTTATACATATTATTTAGACATATAGTAATAGTTACTCAGTGTGTTAATAAATGCTTTATTAACACATATTCCTACTGTAATTCATGATTAATTCAGGTAGTTATAAAACATTTAGTAGTTGTCAAGTTATTTTTGCGAGCTCATCTAAAGTGAGGACTATTTATGCCTCGTAAAGCTTTTATAAAGGAGATTTAAAGGATACAGAACATAGAAATATTTATTTCAAGGAAAAAAATGAAATTAAATTAAAAATAAAAGTAATAGTAAACCTCTGCAATTTCACAGAAAATAAAAATCCCTGTACTCTTCCAGAAAACATAACTGTGCAGTAAAATGAAACTAAGCTTTTGCAATCTGATATAAAAATAAATTTCTGTAAAGTGTAAACATTGCTGAATAAAATTTTACCAGTGCCAACACTGGATTACAGGAGTGCAAAATACAACAAATTATGTTTTTATAAAACAATAATAATGTAATAAAATATTTCACAGTGTTAAAACTACCTCAGTACTAACTTTAAAACATTAGAGAACAGCAGTGCAGAAGATCACTGAGCCTTTAAATCTCCTTTGGAAAGCTTTACGAGGCATGAATAGTCCTTAATTTAGAAATGATAAAGTGATGATTAATAAAGTATGGAAATACAATTATTAAACACATTATAGATATGCTTATAAATAAAGAACAAAGCATTTATAGGTGTATTTAGAAACTGCTTACTAATGTCTATTAATGCTTTATAAATGATGAATTGACTGTTTACTAATGCTTAACTAATTCTTCATAGTGTGCAGTTATTATAAAGTGTTACCGAGTTTTTTTTTTTTTTTTTTTAAAGCAACTTGCACTGACATATCTTAAAATATGTCAGTGCCATCATTTTGTCTCAAGATGCACACCAGTAATGTGTTTTTCTAAGGCATGTTTATACAAGCTACTTAAATGTCCTAATTGAACTAAGGCCTAATCCTCTGTGAAACCGGGCCTTAGAGTTCCCCTTTAACTCAATGCTGAATATCTGTTTACAGAATTAGTATAAGTACCATGGCAACATCTGATACCATAATGGTATCACCACAATAGTTATTCATGTGGCACAATCATGTATGAGCCTGTTACTATTTTTTTTTTTTTTTTTTTTTTGAGAATATTGTAGACACTGTCTTAAATTTTCCATGAATTTTCAGCAGCTAACAAGTGCATAATTTGAACATATCCTCTTCTAACAAACTTCTTGTCTAAGTTTTTAAATGTATTAATTTGAAGTTTTCCAATGTAACCAAAGAAACTGTTCAAAAAGAGCTCCTTTTATTCAATTTGAGCATGAGAAGTACAAAAATAACACTTATCTCAGCGCATGCGCTCTCTCTGTAATATTCCGACTCTTCCACTCCCCTGCGTCACTCCTCTCTGGCTGCTCATATTACGACACACGTTCATAAGCTCTGCTTGAATTGAATAGATAACAGCCTGAATTGAATTCAAGCATATTTCCATGTATTGAAAGTCACGTGCACCACAAAAGAGATATTATCGATCAATCTGTGTATATGTGAAGCTCTAGCGGGGGATTGCCTCGAGTTTTGTCGCTACTCTTTCTTGCGACTTCTCCTTTGCCTCACCTCTCCCTGATACCTCCATTATCATTTCTGAAGCTCTGACCTTTAGCTCCCATCAAAAAAGAGAGAGACAGCATAATCTCCAACGCCGCCGTCCTCCCAAGGATGATTAGCAATGCACCATGGGACGTAAGTGGTGATAGTGGCCGTTTAATGGACGCATGCATAGCAATGAGAGAACAGACAGGCAGAGTCTGAGCACATGTGTGAATGTAGGTCAGTGCAGGCCCTTAGGCTGCTGTTCCCATCTGGGTTTGCCTCTTTAAGACTTGTGTGCGAGTGTGTATTATGTGCAGTGTCTACAATAAATAAAACAAAGCCAGACTTGGCATTCTATAAGGTGAGAGTCTTTGAATAAGCAATTTTTATGTTAGAAGTATGGTTTTGAGGGGCCAAAATTCCTCATTTGAAATTATCTGCATTTTTTTGTAAAAAAAATAAATAAATAAAAATACAACCTTCATCTGCAGTCTCTGATTGCAACTGCTTAGGCAGCATAGAAAATGCTGATTATTCAAAGTACATGTTAGTTTAGTATCTATCAAATTGGCAGAAGTACAAACAGATACAGCAGAAAGAAGGGGCAATACGATCATGGCACATCACAGGTCAGACTCGAAACTACCTCATTCATATGAGTGTCAGGGCTCAAGACGTCAGCAGAACCTGCCACAGCTCCAACATTTTACAGTTTCACATTGCCATATGTTTACTAAGGCAAGTGTCCCTATTACTATTGTTCATACTATTGAATGACACCCTAAGTATTAAATTTGGTGCATACCTAGTCAGTTTGTGAGTTGAATGATATTGTGCAGACTTAATTAAGTGTGATATTGTGATTTTTGTGCTATTCATTTTACTGGTGCTTTCAGGTTACACTCAAAATTGCTATCCCATGAAAATGAAGGCACACCAATGCTGCTATAACCATAGATATCTCTGGGTACAGTATGCATCACATGAGTAAACATGAATAATTTTAAAATAGCCTACCTCACTTTTCACAGACTATGCTACAACACAAAAACCTGGGACACTAGGGTTGACCCTCCTCACGGAGGCCCCAACCAGAACTAACTCTGGTAGGCAAAGTGAGCCCTTTCTCAACTCAAGGGTCAAACTAAATCATAGTCACAGGGAAAATGAAAAATCATACACATACATAAACACATAAATAAACTCAACAATTGAATATCAAATTCAAAATGAATTTTAACATCAATATTACTCAAATAAATACAAGAAATAAACAAAACAATACATTTGTACATACATTCAAATAAACACAATGAAACAATGCTCACACTGGTAAGTAGACTATGCCTACACTACCCATAATTCCTCATGATGGCATAAAAAAAGGAAACAGGAACAGGAAGGCTGCACTTCTTCTTAAACCTCCACCCCTGGAACCATGCTGCAGCCATGAACCCAGAGACAAAAGGAAAGAAAATTAAGTTGATAAACTCTAAATAAAATAAAGAAAGAAGCCTCGTGGTGTCTTTTTTCTTTTGTCTAATGTGCACCATAGACTAGAAAAACAACCCAAAATTATTTTTAAACAAACAACAAGAAACCAACAAACATTTATACAAATTAACCAAACAAATATAAACCAAACAAAACCACAAAACAAACAGCTCACATACAAGAATTAAGGGTAACTTTTGAGATCTTCACAGCCACTATGAGGGGCTAAACGGCATCCACCAGGCATGGCATCAAAGCGATTAACTGTTTTATACAAACCCACATGCATGGCCCGTTCAATGTTCAGTAGCCTACTACTGCAATGTCCGAGATGTTCATCAGCAAAGTTAAGAATAACTTAAAGGGGTTGCCAGCTTTTATCTGCCTTATTATACTTAATGGGAACAAGTTCACTTCAGGACTAAAAATCCTTAGCCTTGTTCAGTAGCAGTTTTTAAACACATTAAAATACAAGATACAAATCTCTGTTCTGATTGTTACATTAATACAGACTTTTTTTTTTTCTTTTTTTTCTGAACAGCTCACATATTCATGTGAGTTTAGGACATTTTTAGATGACACACTTGCAGTGGAAGCTTATCACAGACAGCCCTATCTGACAAAGATATGACTTATAGAAAGCCTGCGATGCTGCCCTTGCACTGGAATTAGCACACTGCATGCGACATTGCAACTAGGGGAACTGCACAAAAATGGAATACATGAATAAAGGAGAAGCACTGTATAAGGATGTGGAAGTTTCCCTACTAGTACCACAAACACCTGCTACCAATGTGGTGGAGGTAACCACCAGTTAATACAGCAATGAGAAATGCTCTATTTGTGGTTAAACAAGACATTTGCTTGTAGGAGTATGTAGGAGTTATACGGTACACTGGCAGGCTCAGTATGCGACAGATTGTGTACATGAGGGAAAATGCACAGGGGACAGTGAGCTGTGTGAGCTATTTACTCTCTATTCAGCCCCAGATAAGGCTTATGATATCTGCATTGATCTACAGATGATTGGAAAGGAAGTTACTATATGGCTAGACACAGGAGCTTCCCTCCCTTTGGTCCCTGAATATATACATGGACAAACTGAGAGACTCAGTCTCTCAAGCCACATCAATTCACCTCACATCATATGCTGGGAACTAAATCCCAGTATTGGGTGAACTCCAGGTCCTGGTGAAGTACAAAGGACAGTGGACACTTCCATTGATTGACCTGCTCAGCTAGGGCTGCGGTGGAAATCGGTAGCCTGAAAGAGAAGCCAGTGGGAAATTCATCCCTCTCTGAAATAATAGCCAAAAAAAAAAAAAAAAAATCCTGTTTAGAAATGGATATGAAAGGATCTGTGGCTCCAAAGTCCCAAATGCTTGACACAGTAGAGGAGGTGGCTCAACTGGTTGAGAACAGAGGTATTTCTCAGGTTGAGATAAATGTCCTCAGAGAGCGGGATTGGAGAGACAGTTGATAGGATTTAAGAGCTAAGATCATTCCCAGGTCAGCTAAATTGCTTTTGTAAGGTTTGTAGCCAATCTCACAGGATCCTCTCCATCATCATAATTGCAAGCTGATGCAAAATGGGTTTGGACCAGGGCCGTAACCACCATAGACATTGAGGGGGACAAGTCCCCCCCCAGTAATTAGAAATGGCCAAATCACCCCCCCCCCCCAATATTTGAAATTCTTGCACTGTTCTGCTGCACTTCATTACAGCACTCTGCATGTTGTTAGGATGACAAAAAGGTTTAGTCTGGTCTGCCTCAGCGATCTAAGAACGCTTGTCAATGTCAAAATGATTGAGATGGCCAATCAAATTAAAAAGTAGGCGGGGTTTACGTTCTCTTTTTGCTCGTGCACACAGTCTTCATAGCACAGACGGGCGCGTCAATCGATCGCTTAACGCCGTTGCGGAGGTTCTATTTTTCCAGTAAAATCACAAAACAAATGCACACAAACGTGTCCCTGCTCTTGATATACAACCATTGATGGACATCTTTGATTTTAATGAGGAAAAAAAAACTATGCGAGGGCGGATTAGAACACGCAACCTTTGATACTGTTAACAAAAATTCTACCCTTAGACCACTAGGAAATTCGAATGTCTGTTGCGGATCGATATTTATTCACTAAATTGAAGAATCTCAGAACTAACAAATTGTATTATGAAACTATAACATTAAACATGAGTTCTCAATGTAGGCTACTATTGAAATTGATTTCTGGACATCGTGATGTTATTTTTTTTTTTTTTGTACAATTGTTATTGTACATAATAACAATAACAATTGTTATTATGTACAATAACAATGTTCAAGACATGGTTGGCCTTGGTTTGGACTTTACAATTGAATGTGCCTAGTGTTCCACTCTTTACAACATTGTAAACATATGACTGTATATAATATATATATATAGTGTGTGTATATATATATATATATATATATATATATATATATTAGGGCTGTCAATAGGTTTTTTTTTTTTTTTTTTTTTATCGCGATTAATCGCGCACCCTTAATACACCATTTATCTTGTTTAACACTTCCATTTTGCCATCATTGCCTATATCCAGCAAAGTAATCATCAGATTGAAGTGTGATTTTCCAGCCTGGTCTCATTGTTAATATGTAGGTATTAATATGTAACTTTCAAAGACACAAAACGTACATTTTTGTACGTTTAGAAAGGTGCTAAAACGTACAATATTGACGTAATTATGGCACTAAAACGTAAAAATACTTACGTTTTTACAGCGAAAAAACGTAAAATATTTACGAATCTTATCATGTCTTAAAGATATATGTATAATTTCCCTTTTATCGTTTTGTAGATAAATGTAAGATCCCTAAACTCCATCCCGAACCTAAACGTACCCTTTTTATACAGAATGTTAAAAGAATAATACATAATGGGCAGAAATGTGTAGGAAAATGACAATTTTAGTAAAAATATAACATTAAAACGATATTTTGAGCCACTAATCCTACACCTACCCCTAAACCTACCCATAACCATTTCTTTAAACTACCTACTAATATAAATAAAAGAATGACAGACAAACAAGCGTAATCACAATCTTTTTTTTTTTTTTTTTTTTTTTTTTTTTGCGAAAATGTCAAAAGTGGTACCAAAAGTAGTTCAAATGATGATGAGTTCCAGTCATAGTCCTCTCTGGCGGTAATAGTTTTTTATAGGGTACAGAGCAGAATTTAACTTATTAATCCATGAAAATATGATAAATCCGGCTTCTCTCCGTGAAGGCGCGCACTCATTTCAAATGTCAATCCACTGAAACACGGCATGTCGTAATCTGTGACGAAGGAGAGAACCAATGAGCGTTTGATATCAGTGCCGTAAACCATGTCGTAACACTTCTCGAGGGTGGCGCTACTTTCAAATTTGAATCATAACGAGCGCGAGCTTAGACTGTGATGGTCACTGTTGTTGAGAATCAAAATGAAGATCAATGGATAAAGGGCTGAATTTGGATCTGTTCCTTACAAACATATGGATTCTAAAGATATGGAGTACAGTGAACAAATAAAATTGATGTGATTTGTGAATTTATGTTGTGTTTTGGTGTATCTTATGGTTGTATTGTAAGTCACTGCATAGGAGAAAACGCCTTCTGTGTCTCACAGCAAACAAACTAAATATTACAAAATGGTTAAACAATTACAGAAAATGTATTCATAAGGTTTTAAATTGTAGTCTTGTTTAACATTATGTAATCCTCCGAAACGAGCAGCACAAGTCACGAACAGAAATTTTATTTCATATTAAGTAGATGAGTAAACTGCTTTCAATAAATTCGACTAAAAATAACATTAAATCATTAAAGCCACGATTTTAATATTAATACATGGGAATTCATATACATTCACACTTTACGTTACATGATTTACGTTTTTATTGCTGTTAATACGTAAAGTATTTTTACGTTTTAGTCCTCTAAATACGTCAGTGTTGTACGTTTTTGTGTGTATGAAAACGTAAGTAAATGTACGTGTGGTAGAACCACAATTTACGTAAAAATACACAAGTATTCTCATGAGATCACGTTGGATTTTCACAAAACTGTATTTTTCAGCTTTTTTCAAGGTAAATTTAGGTGTCTTTCCAAAAAAGGACACCAAATAACCAAATGATATGATTTCATATAATTCATAGGCTACATTTATGGACACCAAAGCACCCATAAAAAAAAAAAAAAAAAAAAAAAAAAACGTTTTAGAATTCACAGTGTATAGTATGTGAAACAGCAAAGAGCTTGTTTACATTTTAGACAAGTCAAGTTGCGATACTGAACAGGACCACATGGAGAAAAAAAAAAAAACGCCCTGACCTGCATATATACTAAAGTACACAGCAACATACACAGGAAAAATCCAAACATTATCCTGAATGTGTGTGAAAACAACGAGAATGTACTGAAATGTATCTGTGCATAAATACAATGTGCGATCAGAGCGTCGAGAGCGCTCAGACATGATTTGTTTGCCCATCAATATAACGGACTCACGCGGGCTTCTGTACGTCACCGCAATCATTTTTACTTTGATTGCAATCCTCATCCATCAAAACTTTCATAGCAAGAAGCTGCTTTGCTTTCCAGCCGAGAAACATAGTTTTCATATCATCTGGCCATACAGCGGTGGGATGTCTCGACGTTCCATTCAGACAGGAACAGCGCGATGCGGGAGGGCTCGCGCTCTTCAGATACAATGACAGAATATGACAGAGAATTCGTGTTTTAAAGCGAAACATACATTGTAATGAATAATTCTCTCTGCCATCTCTGATATAATCAGCATGGACTTTAAGATCATCTAACTGCGTTACGTAAATTACGTTATGACGCAATTTCACAGGCTTCAGTAATTTGAATCTTTGGACTCTTGGCTTCCGGACTTTGAATCGCACGCGTTAACGTTGACAGCCCTAATATATATATATATATATATATATATATATATATATATATATATATATATTAGGTATATATATAATGTGTGTATATATATATATATATATATATACACATTTTCTCATGGTGTCTTATTGACTGTCAGGTTTTTCTCCAGGATTTCCCTGTTTGTTGCTGCATTTTTAAGTCTTCCAGGGTCTGCTGCAGAGAAACAGCTTCTGAAGAAGCGTTTCTGATGATGCGTTTGTCAAACAAGCTCACTTTTGATCTAAAGAACCTTCCTTTTTTCAGCTGGCTTCAGTCTTATAGTAAATTTCCATCAAATTCAATTCAATCAGTCAATCAACTTGATTTATATAACACATTTAAAAACAACAAACGTGCTTTACAAGAGAGACAATAAAAATGGAAAAATCCATCACAGCATATAAAAAGAACAAAAAAAGCATACACCATCTCAGCATATAAAAAAGAATATTCAAAATCTAGAGAATAAATTTATGTTTTTAAACCACTGTTTAAAAGTGGCGATTGATAGAGCTAACCTTACACAGACAGGGAGCCCATTCCAAAGTTTAGGACCTATTTCAGAAAAAGCACGGTCACCTCTTGATTTATAATTACAACGAGGAACCTTTTAAAGCAGTTTATCAGAAGACATAAGTGCTCTAGAAGAAGAGTGAAGGAAGAGGAGATCACTAATATACTGGGGCACATGGCCTTCTAGTACCTTATCAACATAAATGAGAACTTTAAAATCAGTCCTAAATTTTTTACAGGAAGCCAGTGTAAAGATGCTAAAATGGAAGTAATTTTGCCAAAAGGACAATTGTCAGTAACAGTGTTCAGCCTTACATTGTTCAAACTGGAGTCAGACACTGATGGAGAGACTCAGGAAGAAGTTACAACTTTTAGAATGAAACTGGACGTTTCTGAACGGTTAGTGGATAAATTTATGTAGCTGCTGTGGAGTTGATTCAATTCATTGACTAGCATGTGCCGTCATGTTAAACTTTTGTGCAAATCCAGAAATCCAGCAAATTGTGCAAAACTTCTCTAAAGCAGCCCAACATGGCCTCACCCCCTTTGTTGCATGTTCTCGGGGGCAGGGTTTATGTAAATTTTAGGGTTAGTGATGTCACTAACCCAGGAAGAAGCTCGTTGTAGTCCCTACCAGCTGTTTGTTGTAGTCCTTAAACAGAGAATTATTTAAAAAAAAAAAAATCTCCCTTTGCATTGAACTTTGAGCGTTGTAACTTTGCAGATGCTGTTTATCCTCTAACAGCAACATTTCACACTAACTAAAGGCAATAAACACACTAAAAAAATGAAATCATAATCAACCACCCCTTTAATAAATTTTCAAAATTATTATTTTAAAAGTTATTTCACTAACTTTTTATATTTTTTTATTTGCTTTTGATTATGAGAGAGAACACAGAAGGTTAAGGCTTATGGGTCCCACTTTTTTATGATTAATTGAAATGATTAATTTCAATGATTAATTGAAATGTGTAGTGAATTAACTCAAAGGGGAAATATTAATAATTATTCATAACTCATTATGATTATTAATTATGATTAATTATGAATATGTGAATCAGTTAATCAGATTAACTTGATGTAGCTACATTAAAATTAATATTACAATCAATTAACCTGTTCGTCCAGTGAACACTCAGTGTTAATTGTTTATTAATTCTAAGAAATGTTCATTTCCAGGTTATGGAAAAACAACATTCTTATTGTACAGTACTACTCAGAGCATGTAGTCAAGATCTAAATCATTTATTAGCAGACGGAGTCAGAACCAAACATGTATTGTGCACAATCTTTATTAACTAACTCACAAACACATAACTAAACTAACAAACACGTAACATACACGCAGGTCACACACATATGTAGGTAAAAATGAGCAATGATAGAGTTGAACCGGAAGTGGGACCGGAAATGGAGCTATGGGAAAAAGTCAAAGACAATCTGGAAAAGAATCATCAGTTTCCTCAATAATAAAACACCTTTGCTGACACAGGTGGTTTACAAATTAATACTAAATCGCTGTTTAGTGTTCAAATGTACGATACTTGCAAGATGCCTTTAGGTCGAGGAGCATCGGATTTGCAGGCTGAGGAGTCCTTGATGATTCGGTCCGAAGTTGTAGTCAGTATCTTCTGCGTTGGATGAAGTAATATGAAACAACTTAAGCTGTTAATTTGACTCTTAGTGGGGAAAGAGTTCTTTCTCTCTCTCATAGATGAGCACATGGCTGGGTTGCAGGCCTAGGCCTACAGGCCTACAGGCCTTCCAGGCCCACAGGCCTTGACTTGAAGAGGCCAGGAGCAAAAGGGGGGCTCTTCAGTTGTCCAAGAAGCAAGAAGGAGAGAGGGAGGGGCGTTGTGCACTGGCTTTTAACCTCTGGTCAAAGTCACACCTCTTAGGGTTGACCTGACCAATGAAGATGTTGTATTTCCGGGCGACAACTCGCCTCCTGTCAAGGCTTTTACGACCGAGCAAGATTAACTGGCTGAGTGTCTGGCTATGTTTTATGATACCTTAAATGTATCATAAAACATGTAAATACAATACTGAGTACAGTACAACAAACAGTAATAATGGATACCATTTCCTGGGGATATGCATGTTAATTTATAGAACAGTCTGTCTATAAATTAATGTAGGAAACATGCAGGAAAGATGCAGGTTTTCTGTGTGTCTCTTTGTCTCTGCTCTTCTCTGTTCTTCCATGTGGCAACCAACATTCTTTAGCGCAATAAAACTTGTAACTGAGAACATCTCGGGGGATGGGGGACAGACCCCAGAGTGAGCTTTAAACCATTATTGGTTAACTATAACAAATAATTGGGTCTGATTTGTCTTAGTCGTTACAAATGTAAGTACATAGTAGTTAAGGCCACCTAATATGGTGTACTTAATGCCCTCCGAAATGCTTTCGATACGGATTTAAATCAGATCGCTCAAATCACTACAGGAGGTGGTCTGAGATGCATTCCAGATGAAACTGGACAAGTGTAAATGCATCTAATTGTTGAAACCACTTATGTAAGTTTTACTCCTCCCAAAATGTTTAAAAAATACATGTGTGAGCGTGTTATAGGCTATGTGTTACAGCCAGATATGACCACACTACTGCAACATGCATCGCCGCAGATAAGTAGATGAGTGAAACTGAAAGTAAGTCATTAAGTGATCTTACCAGTGCTGATGCCGCTCTTTCTTCTATTGCAGTCTTTGATCTTGAAATTAGCTGATGCTAAAAAAATGCTGCACATATTGCTTTCGTTGACGTGAACTCCATTAAATTTGCATATAGCGTGGGAATTGAAGATCGGATTTATATCTGTTTTGCGGAGACACATTTATGTAGCCAAGTGTAAAGGGAACCATTTTAACAAATTAGATAGCTATCTGATCAGTAAAAACACATGAAGTGATCAGGTGTAAAAAGGCCCTTAGAATGACCGTGCTACATACACTATATTGCCAAAAGTTTTGGGACGCCTGCCTTTATGTGCACATGAACTTTAATGACATTCCATTCTTAATCCGTAGGGTTTAATATGGAGTTGGCCCACCTTTTGCAGCTATAACAGCTTCAACTCTTCTGGGAAGGCTTTCCACAAGGTTTAGGAGTGTGTTTATGGGAATTTTTGACCATTCTTCTAGAAGCGCATTTGTGAGGTCAGGCACTGATGTTGGACGAGAAGGCCTGGCTCGCAGTCTCCGCTCTAAATCATCCCAAAGGTGTTCTATCGGGTTGAGGTCAGGATTCTGTGCAGGCCAGTCAAGTTCCTCCACACCAAACTCGCTCATCCATGTCTTTATGGACCTTGCTTTGTGCACTGGTGCGCAGTCACGTTGGAACAGGAAGGGGCCATCCCCAAAATGTTCCCACAAAGTTGGGAGCATGAAATTGTTCAAAATATCTTGGTATGCTGAAGCATTAAGAGTTCCTTTCACTGGAACTAAGGGGCCAAGCCCAACCTCTGAAAAACAGCCCCAGACCATAATCCCCCCTCCACCAAACTTTACACTTGGCACAATGCAGTCAGGCAAGTACCGTTCTCCTGGCAACCGCCAAACCCAGACTTGTCCATCGGATTGCCAGACAGAGAAGCATGATTTGCCACTCCAGAGAACACGTCTCCACTGCTCTAGAGTCCAGTGGCGGCGTGCTTTACACCACTGCATCTGACGCTTTGCATTGCACTGCACTTGGTGATGTAAGGCTTAGATGCAGCTGCTTGGCCATGGAAACCCATTCCATGAAGCTCTCTACACACTGTTCTTGAGCTAATCTGAAGGCCACATGAAGTTTGGACGTCTGTACCTATTGACTCTGCAGAAAGTTTGCGACTTTTGCGCACTGTGCGCCTCAGTATGCGCTGAACCCGCTCTGTGATTTTATGTGGCCTACCACTTTGTGGCTGAGTTGCTGTTGTTCCCAATTGCTTCCACTTTGTTATGATACCACTAACAGTTGACCGTGGAATATTTAGTAGTGAGGAAATTTCACAAAATGATTGATTGCACAGGTGGCAACCTATCACGGTACCACGCTTGAATTCACTGAGCTCCTGAGAGCGACCCATTCTTTCATAAATGTTTGTAGAAGCAGTCTGCATGCCTAGGTGCTTGATTTTAAACACCTGTGGCCATGGAAGTGATTGGAAAACCTGAATTCAATGATTTGGAGGGGTGTCCCAATACTTTTGGCAGTACAGTGTATGTTAGTAGTCAGAGTGTTATCACGGCTGTAGAAGGTTCAGCCTAGCATCATCAAATTCTTTTCTTGACTGCGATATTCATCTACACTTAAAATAACTGCAACCCACATAAATTAATACTCAAAGGCCCGGTTTCACAGACAGGTCTTAGCTTAAGCCAGGATTAGGTCTTAGTTTAATTATTTAAGTGGCTTTTATAAATATACACTAGAAAAAACATTACTGGTGTGCATCTTGAGACAAAACATTGGCAGTGACATATTTTAAGATACGTCAGTACAAGTTTCTTTCAGTTAAAACAGCTCAAACATGCACTTTAGTCTAGGACTAGCTTAAGCCTTGTCTGTGAAACCAGGGGAAAAAGTCTTCTGGTGCACCTCTTTAGTCTTGGATCAAATGGGAAGCTGAAAACGCATTTATGATGACTCTGATACAGACAAACAGCACTTCCTTGTGTTTGTTAATTTGCATTCAAAGAGGTGAAAATGTTTTCCTCTCAGCCGACTAATTCAGAAACAACCATTAATCTCTTGAGACAACTCTGGGCTTAGTATGGCTTTCCAAACAACTGGTGTGTGATATCACCCATGATTTGCTTTAAGAGGGTTCTGTGAATTTTGTGTGGCACATCTATCCCTTTCCTTTTCGCAGAGAAAACATATTTCCTTATATGAACAATCAATATATGAAATTATTTAACATATATTGAAAATATAAAGAAAACAGTTTTTCTCAGTCACTTTGGTACATTTCTTGAATCATCATTTAGATTTGCAAACCAGTAAGAGCATTTCTCAAAACAATTCGTACACACAGCACCACACAATTGGATTACCTGCAAAAGCCTATATCTCTCAAAAGTATGTATGTCAATAAACAAATCAGTGCCATCAGAATGACAAGCCCTCGTGTCATTGTTCACAAACAAGATAGTCAAAATGCTTAGTCATGTTGTCAATATAAAATGTACTCTGTCAGTATTTTCATATGTAAAATATGGTTACGATTTTGATGACAATGACTGAAAATGCTCAAGACTGCACTTTATCTGTATGGCATATATACATTTCAACATTACAAATTTACACATTAATCTATGTGGGGTATTGATTGCAAGACACTGAACAGGATTCAGTTACGCTTTTACTGTTTGTCTGTCAACAAATTACAGTACAATCACATTGCGATATAAAGAAAAAGACAAGACTATATTTATTTACATATGTATGTATCTTTAAAGTATATTTACTGTATAATGTAAAATGCAAATGAACTACTGTAATATATAATTACAGTTAGTATAGCGTATTACAGTATAGTGAACATTGTCTGATTACATACCTGTTACAGTATGTCTACAAACCTTTGAATGATTGAGGACATGGTTGTTTCCCCAACATTCGGCTGTACTTTTTGACCCACCTTGACCATAAGGTCATGATTGAGAACATGGTCCAAAACAGTGGCCCTTATTTCATCAGAAACATGTCTAGAATCTTGGCCTCTTCTGTCTCTTCTACTGCTTTGCTACCGTACCCTTCGACCACACATCCTTATTCCTACTCTTTTTCCCGGCTGTTGACCCTGTTTGTTTTCTTTGTTGTTCTTCCATTGTCAGAATTTGTAACACTGTGTTGTGCTCTGTTTATATGCTTTCCAAATGAAGCTTCATGAGATGAGCAATGAGCTATTTTAGAGATCTGGTTGATCATTGGTTGATCTAGCCCTTTACATTTTCCTCCATTAGTGAAATTCAAAATTCACTTCCATTGTCAGAATTTGTAACACTGTGTTGTGCTCTGTTTATATGCTTTCCAAATGAAGCTTCATGAGATGAGCAATGAGCTATTTTAGAGATCTGGTTGATCATTGGTTGATCTAGCCCTTTACATTTTCCTCCATTAGTGAAATTCAAAATTCACCTCTGCAATTTATCAATTCAGGACACATTTATAAAAAAAAAAAAAAATCTAATAGATAGTCTATTAGAAATGTATAGAAAATATGAATGCTGGATCCATCATTATGCCTCAACTTAAAGGAATAGTTCACTTTCAAATAAAAATTTCCTGATAATTTACTTACCCCCATGTCATCCAAGATTTCCATGTCCTTCTTTCTTCAGTCAAAAAGAAATTAAGGTTTTTAATGAAAACATTCCAGGATTATTCTCCTTATAGTGGACTTCAATGGTCTCCAAACGGTTGAAGGAAAAAACTAAACTGGCGCTGCGTTCGTTCCGTAAGTTGAATAAGGAAGGCGTAGGACATACAGCGTAAGCTTTTTGAAGAATACGGAATCGCGTTCTGGTGGAAGCACTTGTGATGCGATCATTTGTGCCTATAAAGCATATACATTTTGATTTTTTTAGAAAATGGCCGATCGTTTCGCTAGATAAGACCCTTATTCCTCATCTGGGATCATGTAAAGCCCTTTGAAGCTGCACTGAAACTGTAATTTTGACCTTCAACTGTTTGGAGACCATTGAAGTCCACTATAAGGAGAATAATCCTGGAATGTTTTCATCAAAAGCCTTAATTTCTTTTCGACTGAAGAAAGAAGGACATGGACATCTTGGATGACATGGGGGTGAGTAAATTATCAGGAAATTTTTATTTGAAATTGGACTAATCCTTTAAGACTTACTTGGTTGTAGGGGTTGCGATCATATACTTTCCATCTCCAAGAGGAGAATATGCTGGAAGGAACACCATCCTGAAATGTGGGTGATGCTCAAACCACTCTTGCACCGGCACTTAATGGTGAAATTGACCTTTTGTCCCACACAACTACACAATTTCACTCAGTTTGTTCCTGACCACCCTGCAGAAAGTGGATTTAACTGAGGGAGTTTAAAAATTTAGGAGCCTTCCTATGTTGTGCTCCCCAAGACAGCGTTGTGTGCCAAAACACCAGTGGATTGCCGCACTCTTTTGTCCAGGGGCATTGACTGTGATACGATGTTTATATTAGGCTGAACTCTCTCTCCAGCTTTTCTCAAGAAAAGACCATAATTTATGATATGGTCAATTAGGTTGGCTCTGATTTCATTTGTAACCTGTCTGTACCCTATCCTTCTACTTTTTCTCCCTCCTCTTACACCTTGCTCTCCCCTTCCCCTCTCTTCATGTCTTCTTCTTCTCTTGCTCTTTAATACCATTGCCCTCCACACTACCATCTCTTCTCCCTCTACTCCTCCATCTTCTCCTTTTTCTACATTCTCAGCTCTTCTTGCTCCATCTTCTCTTCCTATACCATATATTCCTTTCCCCCCATCTCTTTCTACCTCTTTCACTGTTCCTCTATCCTCTCCAGAAACCTCGTACTCTTACACCAGTTCCTTGTCCCATTCTTTTTTTCTTTTTTTTTTTTTTGTCATTTTTCTTTCCCCTTTTATAGTTTTTGTAATTGACATAGCTGTGTAAACAATTAGGAAATTTGCAATTAATGTGTTGTGTGTATTATTAGCTCAGCAGATATTTATATGGGGCAAATTGAGAACATTCCAAGTGCAAATGAGAATTTAACAAATAACAGATTTGTGTTTGTTGTGTTTGGAAAAATGGTGCACAAATAGTTGTGATTTTCTGTAAAACCAATAAAAAGAGCTGCAATTGTTTATGTCTGATGTATTAAAGTTTTGGTTGGCTGTATGAACTACTGTGAAAACATTTGAGAATTTTATGATCAGTGTTTTAAGAAAATTATGCATGTGATTTGTAATTTGCATGAAATGAAGGAAAATGTACAACCTGTTTAGGACAATTACAAAGTGTTCAGATCACTGTGTTAACTGTTTTGAGAACAATGACCTAAGTTTGGAGAAATGAATCGAATCGATTGAGAAAAACATTAATGACTTGTGCCAGGATTTAATGCCTATATGTTTTGATGGGTAAGACTATTCAACATGGAACCAATATAATATATTTTGATCAACATGACATTAGCGACACTTGCACATAATAAATTGCATGAATTGCTCCAATTTGTTCAAAAGAATGAAAAATTGGTTTATGATGTGCAAAAGTGACTAGATGATGTGGAGGTTGAATGTAGTTTTGAGAATTTCAGTTGTGATCTGAAGGATTAGGTAGGATTAGGATGTGGTTGTCCATTCGCTCCTCCTCGCTGGACATCTGGCGAGGGGGAGCTAACGTAAGCTCCACCCATTTGCTCTACAGTGAGCATTTTCTCTGTGTACTTAAGTTCAGTTCTGTTTGTTTCTTTGTCGGGTATCATCTGTTACGTGTGTGTATCGCTCTTCCTATTTGGATTTACTTTAATAAATCCAAAGGCATAAAAGTATGCATTCTCTCTTCATTGAGTTCGTGTTTGATCATCTACACAGCGTTGTAACAGGATACCCAACCAAAGTCATGGTTTGGTTGGTTAGGATGGCCCTGGATGCCCTGGGCCATCTACAAGATGCTGTAACTACACTAGAGATCTGCTACCTGACCCAAGCCTGAAGTGTCCCAAAAAATTCACAGGTTTTAGGGTTCGGGTTCTGGTTAATTTTTCATGAATAGCTTCAAGTTTGGTTCAGATTTGTAACTTGAGAAGAACCTCAGTACAGTTGAACTAACTTAATCAGAGGAGGACAGCACTACAAACCATCAACCGTCAATGCGGTTTGTTTACCTGTTACTATACTGCTACTTTACTATACTACACTTCAATTTAAAGCCCATGCATGCAAGCCTCTAAACTACATCATCAAAGGCATCTTTCTCTTTGAATTAATTTTAATTTTATATATTTCAGTATTTCAGTATAGTAGATGTTTTACCTCTGCTTAATTTTTTGGAGGGCTCTTAAATGCGCGAAATTAACTTATTTATTCCTGGTCTGCTGCCTTTCACCTCAGGGCTCAGAATAGACACTAGCAAAGTATGTTTTTGTGGTGCCATCAGCCACCCAGTGTTGTCAGGACGTCATTTGTCTGCTTCTCCAGAGTAAGTAGTCACATGACATTTACTTTTCAGGTTTTTGGCTTATAAAGTTCTAGATATGTGTCTAGGAGTTCAAGCCATCAATAAGATATACTTTGTCATATTTGATCATTCTCTGTTCGCTATTATAAATTTAAAAGTCATAGGTTAGAAAATTGGAAAATAATATCATTTTCAGGTAGAAACATTGATAATGGTACAGAAATGGATATTATTTTTGTTATTTATTTATTTATTTATTTTATACAAATATAGTCTACTTAAAATACTTTTAAGATTGACTTGTCATGAAGGTTGCTGAAGGTCTTGGAATGAGCCTCAGAGTTTCTTATGCACACTTATGTTGTTTTCCTTTGATGTCTAAGGACGTCTCAGCCAAATGACTGCCATTGAGCGAAGAGTACAGGAGGGCTTTCAAAGGCGAGTCTTGTTTTTTCTGTGGGCTGCCATCTGATATCAATCTGTCCAGCCATCTGACACATCTGAGGTCCCTTGAGAGCCTGGCAACCACAGGTTTCTCTCACCCCCCCTATGGGGAAGGAGTCCTAAGACACAATAGAGCACCACTAATCCTATCTCATGATATTCTAAGAAAACATCCTTGCTATGGAAACACCCTCATAGATTTTGGTTCAACTAAAGACTGAAAAATCTACATCACTGAATCAACTTTAACACCTGGCAATGCTTTATTTTTATGGGCCGAGCCTAGATGGTGCAAAGACCCTCTTGGAATTGCTGTGTTTATTATTCTATTTTAAAATGCATTAATCAGGGTCCATACATTATACATTAATTATTCTTTAATGTAAATGTTATATATACACACACACACACACCAGTGCATATGCTTGCTATATATACTGTACGTATTGCAAGCCTGTGCATTGCTGTGTCTAAACTTTACCCTGAATATTGAGGAACTGTGTAAAATGAAATGTGATATTGGATGTAAAACAATGACTCTAAGTGTTAATAGTTCTGCTCAGAGTAACAAGTCAATTACAGGTAACTGAATCAAATATTATGCTAATTTGATTCAAATCGCTCATTCGCTTACAGTAAAAAAGGTTGGCCTAACCTTTTCAGCCATTTAAACAGAAGTATAAAAAAAAAACTAGAACATTAACACGATTGTAGCTAATAAGTTGTAGTATGTATGAGTGGCCTTGAGATACACTTTTTTTTCTAAAATAATGTGAACATTTTACAAATCACATTTTACTCATAATACCCCAGAGATCCTTCTGTAATCCTGGAAGTAAAAGAATCAATCTATTCACTGTAATTCATGTTCAGAAGATGCATAGCCTCTGCAAGTAACCATTTTTTGATGTAGTTACATGGGGAAAAGACTGAACATTTAGAGTGCAATTGAGTTAAGAGAGAAATATCAACTGCTGGAATGCTGGAGGCAATTCTTGTTTGCTCTGGATTGGGTCATTACATAAGTGACTGGAACAACTTTGGTTGCAAGCCAAAATATAATCTGTGCCATTAATTACACAAGCCATATGGTCAACAGCGTCTAAACGCCATTTCCAGTTAGTCTCCTTGGGAGGTGCTGGAAGGCATGCTGACATTTACACTAAGATCTCTGGTCTGGCCGTGGCCTGCTACTGTTTCACTTAGCATGCCATGTCTGTCACTCTGTAAAACATCACATGCTTTAAATTACACTGTGATAACTGAAAACACAATAGTTGTGTATATAACTGATTATACAGTCATTGCATTCAATATATATATATTTTTTTTCTTTTAATCTTAAAAATCTTTTATCTTAAATATCTAGCTTTTGATGAAATTTCAAGGAGACTTATCTAAAATGCTGGAAGATACTGACACACAAAAATGGCAGTTGAGCAAGAATTTTTCACTTCTTTGAAGCAGTAATTTGCCAATTCAAAAACTCAAAAAGTAGTTAAATGACTGTAAAGGTACCCTTCTGAAACATAGTTAGATACACTTCAGTTGCAACACAATTTCATTGAAATCCATAACTATTGGTGAAATTGGTGGCTAATTCGTATGAATTCATACAAAATCATTTGTACATTTTCGTTTAGGGGTAGACGTTCATGCTTACTTTTTATCTAACAACCATACGTTTCACAAAATTCACATAAAATTGCCTCTTCATAAAATAGTTTTGTTTTCTTGTGAGATCAGCTTGCCAGTGCTAACAATGGTGAGTAGACGGAAGATCAAGCTAGGCTCTGGAAAAACATGCTGTTACCTACATTTTGGCAAAACTGTACAATATTTTAGCTACAATATTTTGAAAACTAATAAATAGCATCATCTCCTTTATTATTTGTGCCTGGACACAATTTAATTACTTATCCATTATATACCACTTGACTTTCAGCAACTGGGCTTAAAGGTAGTCAATTTCAGAGAGGCTAGCATTAGCAAGTTAGCTTTGAAAGCATGATCCCTCCCTCCCTTCAGAGTGTCTCCAAAGCCATGCCTCCTTCAAAACACATGAACACACACAGCAGAGTTTGCCAACTGTCACAAGATGAGAGCAGCTTCAAATGACCTCATGTTTTAAAGCACATAACATTAGAATAATGAACATAAACAACTTACAGAGCTCTAGTTGTATCACCTGACTGCTGCAGATTCATGTCGGCATTGATAGTGTTGCCATAGAAATGCATAAATCCGAGTCTGAGGATGTGAACAGCTCCGGGTAGACCGTCACGGTTTGCCATCTTATAATTACCGTAATGACATGGCATGAACGCAGCATAAGCTTGTTGTTTTGGTTCAGGAGGAAGTGTGAAAGGTGGCTGCTGTTTGTTTGCAGTGCTTGGTGACTGTCTGTCTACAACTCCGCATAGCCTCATGGAACACGCTGATGACGTGTGATGTCTGCTCGAGAAGTGTGTGAGGAGGTATGGATATACATATGTTGATAGGCAGGCAGGGCATCATATCATTGCATTCAGACCAAATGCAATGATTGGACGAGCATTTTTTGGTCCTGAGACTTCCACAGAAGATATATGTACATATTTCAATATTTTATACTAGGTGGTGGCCTAGTAGTTAAGCCTCTGAACTGAAAAGGCTTAATGTTGGTCAGGGTAAGTCATAAACTAAAGAGTTATTGTGCAACCTATCATAATAACTCTCTTGGGTTAGCCACTTAACTTCAGGTTGCTACAGGTTTTTTTTGTTTGTTTGTTTGTTTTTTGTCAAAAAGTCTGAACTTATGGAGCGTTTCTTACATTCAGCACATATTTAGTCTATTGCAGGTAGTTTGTAGCCATTTGGCAGAAGCATTATTCAAAGTGACTTGTAGTACATTTACAGGGACAATCACCCTTGAGCAACCTGGGGTTAAGTGCCTCGCTCAAGGCCACAATGATAACGGCTCATGGCTCACCTTGTGATGCTCTAACCAATAATATTTACTTTCTGCTTTCATATTGACAGACTGTGACATGTTTTGTGGTATAGATTTAATGGTGGCCCAAGATGGACCTGTCCACTCTCCATCTCCCAAAGGAAATACAGCTTTTTCGGAAGCCTGTGGCAATGTGCGCAGTAGGGACAGATGAAAACAGCAATGGAGGCATTGGAAATGTCAGCATGTATGGACCATGAAGCCTCTCTTTCACTCGTATCTTTGAGAGACTAGGTGAGTGGAGCAATTCCCCTCCCCACTCAAAACATTCTGTAATCACTCTGAACTCCACTCCAGGTTTTTCATTTCCATCTCCCTGCTCACTAATGAGAGAAACCCCTCTCTGAGGTCTATCTATCTATCTATCTATCTATCTACATTACTTTTGGTATCACCTAGCACTTAAAGGGACAGAGACGCCTTATAGCAAAGATTTATATCTTTAATAACACTACACTTGCAATGCTCAATCATACCTGGTGGTTCCTGTCATAGGCGCTGTGTTGCCCATCACAGTTCGGTACAGTCATCGGAAACAACATCTCTTGCAGAAGATATTTGTTTGTGTGCAACAAACTAAATCCTGGTGCTGTTTTGACTCCTTTGCACATTTTATAAGCTCTTTGTGAGTTCTCAGCTGGTCGAAATACCATCATATGTACACACAAAAAACAAATGCATTTAGCCCAGCATACGGCATTGTTTCAGATGTTCTGTATGTTCTGCCTCATAATAAAAGTTGTTTTTGTTTGTTTTGTATCTTTAGGTTTAGTGTTAAAAATGACAGTGTGAACTCTAAGCAAACCAGGATTAAATGTTTAATTTTCTTTTTTAGTCCAGACTAAATGTATCAGAAGTGAAATACAAGTGTGAACACATTCTAAATATTTTCTAATTCATGCTTTTCACGATTTTTTAATCTGATTTCACAATTTTGTCTAATGACTTGTCTGTTATTACTATGCTAGTATATTATGGACCATTATGTGTTATATGCATGAAGGAGCGTTACTGGAGCAATTTTGGATCAAGAGAAAACACCAACACCAAGACTTTCCAAAAAAAAAAAAAAAAAAGACACTGTTTGCAATTTGTGGTTCTGGATGTGCCAACTTGAAGAATAACAGTCAACAACATTTCCATGGCAACCATATTCAGAACTCACTGTTCCCTGTGATGCAGCAGGATTGTACACCGGCCACAGTCACATCAATTTAAAGATGGAGAATATAATGCAGCACTGGCAGCACTTATATTGAACTATCACGATGAAGCTTTTGAATCCTACACCCACAATTTGATTTCCATTGATATGCTTGATTGGCCCATTGCAGTCATGTCTGACATTTTAGATATCCGTGTGGCAATACTTTCACATATATATATATATCAGTGGCGTGCTGTCCATATAAGCTGCGAATGCTCTGCATATCCAAGCCATTTGTGGACTCGTTTAACATTATAAATTACTATTAAATCCCTTGTTTGAGATGTACCATAAAGCCTACATGATTGGCAATGCGTATGTAACTGTCCGTAATTCATTTATTTGCCAAACAATGTTAATTTTCTTTAAATCTGCCAGTTACGGAGACTTCCGGGTAAGCTGATCTACAGCAGGGGCACGTTCAAGCTCAAACCGGTGCGCAACGTTTTGCTACGGTTTCCGGGTTGAACAACATGTTTCCTGGAAACAGTGTGCAACGGGTTTGAGATACGTTTTCTCTTGTTTGGTGGGTGTGTCAAAAATGTCAGCCCAATCAGCATCAGCATGCATATAAAGAAACAACTCGTAAATGTAATTAACGTCAAAATAAATTCACAAGAGCAAGTATATTGTTTGCACATGTTTATTTACATTAATGGCAAAATAACTTAAATAATAAGAGCACAAGTATAGATCTGGAACTTCGTTAAATCTGTCTAAATATCATTTAGTAATTGCAATGTCTTCTGGTCCATATCCTTTGCCTAGGAAGGTGTGCAAGACACTGATTAATGTCAAGTCAAGTCACCTTTATTTATATAGCGCTTTTTACAATGATAAATGGTATATAATTTTGGCTGCACAGCAGCTCCTAAAGAAAATGCTGTCAATGTAGGCAGATGCAAAGCACTGTTGAATATCAAATGTCAAATGATCAAATGTCAAATAATCAATGTCAAATGATGTCAAATGATCAAATGTAACATAAAAATACTATACTTATATATTTTGCTATTGTATTGTGGAGTGATACTTTCATAAACTTTCATAAACATTAAGGCAAATGTTGGATCACAATAATTAGGAACCACATTTTCCACAAATTCCTTCACTTGATTGGGATGTTCTCTTTTATTCTGGACAATAAGGGCAGTGACTGTAACATCGAGCGTATTTTGCAGTATTAAACACATTTATACCGATTTCATCAGGCTCTGACAATTCTTCAAAAAGAACACAAAGAATGGCCTTCTCAGCTGCAACTCTTGCGTCATCAGAACAGGGTGTTCAACGCACCACCGTTTCCGTTTAAAAAACGTTTTGCACCGTTTTGTCGGGACTGAATGCAGCCCAGCTTTTGCGCCTTTGCGCTCTTGTTATGGAACGTAATCATTGTCCCGCGTTCTCATTGGTTTGCTGGCCTATGGCGAATTTCATAAGCAGGATAAGCTGTGAGCTGATAGCTTGCCCAAGAGGGAAAATGAGGAAGCCTGTGGGTCTGGGGTCCTATCAGAGGATGTTATTCGATCGTCTGTGCGTTTGTTAAAGTCATCAGTTTACATATTTTTTTAAAGAATACTGATATTTTTATTTATTATATAGCCTACTTATATGTATTATACTTACTTTTTATTTTTTATTTAGAATAGGCTGCTAATACTAATTATGTTATACTTATTTTTAATTATTAATTTAAAAAGTACTTCTGGCATAGGCTACATTTAAATTGACGCCATGGTGTTTTTTTTTTGTTTTTTTTATTTGTCGTGTCTGATTTAGATCTGTGTCCTAAACTGAAACGTTTAAAGGTGAAGTATGTCGTTTCTGTGACACTAGCGGCACCTAGCGGACTTACAAAAATACAGCATATTTGCAAACACCTTTCGCATGTTGCGCCTCCGTCGACTCAAACATCACAAAAGCTCTTACGGTTGCTTATGAAGGCACAACTCAGGAAAATGTAGGCTACTCTCAATAAAAAGTCCAACATATTAGAAATACTTTTCGCTGTGTTGCTATTTGTCATGAGCAAGCAAATGAGTAAACTAACAATGTCTAGAGAGAACACGAGCGTCTCGCTTATTAGCTATAATCCCATTCAACGTAACTGCATCGGCTACATTTTTTACATGACGCACCACCCAGCATACCCGGTTAAAAAAGTCACCGCTCGCCACTGATATATATATATATATATATATATATATATATATATATATATACAGGTGCTGGTCATATAATTAGAATAACATCAAAAAGTTGATTTATTTCACTAATTCCATTCAAAAAGTGAAACTTGTATATTATATTCATTCATTACACACAAACTGATATATTTCAAATGTTTATTTCTTTTAATTTTGATGATTATAACTGACAACTAAGGAAAATCCCAAATTCAGTATCTCAGAAAATTAGAATATTACTTAAGACCAATACAAAGAAAGGATTTTTAGAAGTCTTGGCCAACTGAAAAGTATGAACATGAAAAGTATGAGCATGTAAAGCACTCAATACTTAGTTGGGGCTCCTTTTGCCTGAATTACTGCAGCAATGCGGCGTGGCATGGAGTCGATCAGTCTGTGGCACTGCTCAGGTGTTATAAGAGCCCAGGTTGCTCTGATAGTGGCCTTCAGCTCTTCTGCATTGTTGGTTCTGGCATATCGCATCTTCCTCTTCACAATACCCCATAGATTTTCTATGGGGTTAAGGTCAGGCGAGTTTGCTGGCCAATTAAGAACAGGGATACCATGGTCCTTAAACCAGGTACTGGTAGCTTTGGCACTGTGTGCAGGTGCCAAGTCCTGTTGGAAAATGAAATCTGCATCTCCATAAAGTTGGTCAGCAGCAGGAAGCATGAAGTGCTCTAAAACTTCCTGGTATACAGCTGTGTTGACCTTGAACCTCAGAAAACACAGTGGACCAACACCAGCAGATGACATGGCACCCCAAACCATCACTGACTGTGGAAACTTTACACTGGACCTCAAGCAACATGGATTGTGTGCCTCTCCTCTCCTCCTCCAGACTCTGGGACCCTGATTTCCAAAGGAAATGCAAAATTTACTTTCATCAGAGAACATAACTTTGGACCACTCAGCAGCAGTCCAGTCCTTTTTGTCTTTAACCCAGGCGAGACGCTTCTGACGCTGTCTGTTGTTCAAAAGTGGCTTGACACAAGGAATGAAACCCATGTCTTGCATACGTCTGTGTGTAGTGGTTCTTGAAGCACTGACTCCAGCTGCAGTCCACTCTTTGTGAATCTCCCCCACATTTTTGAATGGGTTTTGTTTCACAATCCTCTCCAGGGTGCGGTTATCCCTATTGCTTGTACACTTTTTTCTACCACATCTTTTCCTTCCCTTCGCCTCTCTATTAATGTGCTTGGACACAGAGCTCTGTGAACAGCCAGCCTCTTTTGCAATGACCTTTTGTGTCTTGCCCTCCTTGTGCAAGGTGTCAATGGTTGTCTTTTGGACAACTGTCAAGTCAGTAGTCTTCCCCATGATTGTGTAGCCTACAGAACTAGACTGAGAGACCATTTAAAGGCCTTTGCAGGTGTTTTGAGTTAATTAGCTGATTAGCGTGTGGCACCAGGTGTCTTCAATATTGAACCTTTTCACAATATTCTAATTTTCTGAGATACTGAATTTGGGTTTTTCCTTAGTTGTCAGTTATAATCATCAAAATTAAAAGAAATAAACATTTGAAATATATCAGTCTGTGTGTAATGAATGAATATAATATACAAGTTTCACTTTTTGAATGGAATTAGTGAAATAAATCAACTTTTTGATGATATTCTAATTATATGACCAGCACCTGTATATATATATATATATATATATATATATATATATATATATATATATATATATATATATATAAAACATATAATACAGTTTAAAATGTTTAGTTGGTTGAGAATCATATAATATGCCATTTATTGACCATTTATATTAGCCAAGAGCACTAGCAAAAATGGTGGGCGGTCCTCACAGAAAAGTGAATTATGGGACATGTTATTGACAGGGTGAAGGTCTTTGGGAGGTCCTGTTTGCCCAGCCCTCAGATGTCCCAGTGTTAAAATTGTCATTTAATTTCATAAATCTTGTAGCACTTCAATCCCGACTTTTAAGGTGACAGGAAAATGACAGGACATCCTCCTCAACCAGGAATAACAATATGGAGTGGTGGAGGCCATGAACAGTCCTTGTGAAACAAGATGGATATAATTCTCCCAGCTATATTTTATCAGATCTATTGGCCCTATGGATACATACTGTACGGTGAGCATTTATTTTCCCTGCGAAAGTGGCCTTGTTCAATGCAGTGAGTTCATTTTTCACTGACAAACATTGTGCGCTGCCTGGAGGAAATTGTACGATTCACAGAATCAACACACAAAGCTACATACAGGAGTGAATAATGGTCTGCGTACTGCATCACAGACTCCTCCAGGTATCAGCAGACATATTAAGCAGTGATGAGGGCTGGGAAATAAAGAGAGTTTGCCAGTTTCCATTGGTAATATGGGGATGTGCACTCAGGAGACTCTGACAAACAAATGCATTGCACTAAGAGGTGATAAAGGACAGCTGGCCAGGTTTTTATTGCTTGTTACGACATGGTTTTGCATAAAAATATGAACCATAAGGCATTCTGATTGTCCTCGAAACTTTAATTGAAAGATGTTTTGAAGCCAAGGCAGTATATGCCAACTCTGTGTCATATACTTGTATTTTACAATACCTCTACATTTATATATATTGTATATATATAAGACAATATTTTTTTTAATTATTGCCATTAAAATCTTTTTCACTCCTGTGTGTGTGTGTGTGTAAACTGATTTATGTATTATAAGTATTATATAATGGAAAAAGTGCTCTTATTTAAAAATGCTACTTAGTCCAGATTTAGTCCGGCTGTCAGTAAACACTCGAGAGAGAGAGACCATTGTGTCAATTGGATTGGCAGCTGCCACATATGCTCTGAGCAGCCATGTCCTTACATACTTTATTGGCAGAATGTGTGTGATGCCTTTTTCTCTTTTCTCAACAGCATTTAACTTTTTAATCACATTGAGAGTGTGAACCGTGAAATGAAACCCATCTGTCCAAATGGCACTGGCTTTCACAAAATACATTCCTCCCTGTGGAAATAAATTTTCATAGGATTAGGTTTGTGGCGATGTTTTCTGTGGACTATATTTACCATATGTGATACAAATCAAATGCCATGTATAAATGACAGGATGCAAAACAACCTTGTTTTGAAGTTTCTAGGGGGGAAATCAGTTTTTGGTAAAACTGATGGGCAGCCAATTATAGATTTGCAGCGATTCAAGTTTGCATATGAAATGTCACTGCAGCCAAGTAATGTATTTTGAACATGATACCGTTTTTAATATTTTCTTGTAGTATTACTTATTGAATATTTATTGAATGGTTCTGGCAAACTGAGCGCAAGCACCTCTTTAGTTTCCTATCGTGTTGGTCCCCCTTTTGCTGCCAAAAAAGCCCGTCGAGGCATGGACTCCACTAGACCCCTGAAGGTGTGCTGTGGTATCTGGCACCAAGATGTTAGCAGCAGATCCTTTAAGTCTTGTAAGTTGTGAGGTGGGGCCTCCATGGATCGGACTTGTTTGTTCAGCACATCCCACAGATACTCCACTGGATTGAGATCTGGGGAACTTGGAGGCCAAGTCAACACCTCAAAGTCGTTGTTGTGCTCCTCAAACCATTACTGCTTTGTGGCAGGGTGCATTATCCTGCTGAAAGAGGCCACAGCCACCAGGGAATACCGTTTCCATGAAAGGGTGTACATGGTCTGCAACAATGCTTAGGTAGGTGGTACGTGTCAAAGTAACATCCATATGGATGACAGGACCCAAGGTTTCCCAGCAGAACATTGCCCAAATCATCACACTGCCTCCGCCGGCTTGCCTTCTTCCCATAGTGCATCCTGGTGCCATGTGTTCCCCAACCATCCACGTGATGTAAAAGAAAAACTGATTCATCAGACCAGGCCACCTTCTTCCATTGCTCCGTGGTCCAGTTCTGATGCTCACATGCACACTGTTGGCACTTTTGGCAGTGGACAGGGGTTAGCATGGGAACCCTGACTGGTCTGCGGCTATGCAGCCCCATACGCAACAAACTGTGATGCACTGTGTATTCTGACACCTTTCTATCAGAACCAGCATTAACTTCTTGAGCAATGTGAGCTACAGTAGCTCGTCTGTTGGATCGGACCACGCGGACCAGCCTTCGCTCCCCACGTCATCAATGAGCCTTGGCCGCCCATGACCCTGTTGCCGGTTCACCACTGTTCCTTCCTTGGACCACTTTTAATAGATACTGACCACTGCAGACCGGGAACAACCCACAAGAGCTGCAGTTTTGGAGATGCTCTGACCCAGTCATCTAGCCATCACAATTTGGCCCTTGACAAACTCAAACAAATCCTTATGCTTGCCCATTTTTCCTGCTTCTAATACATCAACTTTGAGGACAAAATGTTCACTTGCTGCCTAATATATCCCACCCACTAGCAGGTGCCGTGATCAAGAGATAATCAGTGTCATTCACTTCACCTGTCAGTGGTCATAATGTTATGCCTGATCGGTGTATATATATATTTATTTTGCCTACTTTCTGTGTTGTCTTCATTACACAATGTTATGTTTCTTTCTTATGATTTACAGTTTAATCAACTTCTGTTATATGCAACTGCATTATCCATGACTTCTGGACTGGGCAAATGTCCATTGTCCATTTAATTGTTACCTCATATTGATTATTTGTTGTATCATTGTACCTTGTAAAGCATCCTTGAGTCTGTGAAAGGCGCTATATTAATTAAACATATTATTACTATTATTGTTATTATTATTATTTCAAATTGTCTAAGGTATATACAAACCAGATACATTGGACATGCTTGTACCTGCTTGTGTGCTGTCCTATCCTGCAGATACCCTGATAGCATTGTGTTTTTAAGCATCTTCAGCTGTTTGAAAGCAAAAGATGGAACAAGAATACTTTAAGTTTCTGAAACGGAATGAATAGTAGACAAGTGCACAAAAAATCATCATATGTACACTTAACAACACTGTTACTCCACTGTGTGTAATCTCATGTTAGCCATCTGATTGTGCCATCAGGGACAGTAGTTCAGAATTTAATGTCAGAATACAAATAATAATAAAAAGAAAAATAAAAAAAATATATATATAAACTAGCAGGGATTAAACAGAGGCACATAATAAGTAATCAAAAATGGCTCACACTGGAAAAATGAAGATACAAGTCAGTTAATGCCATAGGTTGGGCTAAATTGCAGGTGAGGTACAGCATTATGGGTATACTCATCAGAATATACTGCCTGGCCCTAGTCTCCGATCTCTTATCCTAGTCCAAACTGGAGCAGTGGATGACATTGAACGCCTGCATGAGTCTTTTGGTGGCAGATGGCATGCCTGATATCGGCATCCTGCCAGACCGCTTTGCTATGACACATCCTCAACAGCTGGAACATCAGAATATTCTTCTGACCATGTGTTGATCACCTAGGATGGTTGTAACAATGATGGAAAAGCTGACGAGGAAGCTGATTCTGCTGATCCTCCATCCATGGTAGGAACTGATTCCTATGAATGCCAAAATGGTGATATTCCTGTGACTGATCCAAGTGTGTTAAAAAATGGATGAATATGTCAGATGGTCAGTGCAGTGCAGGCTGCAGAACAGATACTTACCTTGAACTGAGACTGAATTTAAATGGATGCAACTGAAACAATTATATGCACTGTATGCAATGGAGAAAGAGAGCCGGTGATATTGTTTCAACCACAGTCAACAAAATTACTGACAGAAAAAATTTTTGACAATTTTTTTTTAAATTATATCAATGGTAACAGAGATGAAAAAGATGCATTGTGATGATTAAACTACTTTAAATAATAATAATAATAATAATAATAATAAATACTACTGCCAAATTTATATGAGAAAATGCAAGATATTAACATTGTACTAAGATTGTGTTTAAGAAGAAAACAAAAATGTAAAGAGAACTAATTAAAAAATGGAAATTGATCAGTTCCCTCATTCAGGCACACTCGGACCAATTATTTTGGTGCAGATCTGAGCACGGTTACTGTTCATATATGCCTAAACAAGACAAACTAAAGGAGAAAACATACATGGTTCTAAAACAAACGCTTTTAACAAGCCTGAAAACACCCTAAAACGCAGAAACTTCACTGACACTGTAGTTTGTTGGATGTGATATATTTGTTGGATGTGAACTTTCAGTTCTTTATTTCAAGCAATTACAAACTTTTGGTATTCTCAGAACCTGGTCTGAATCTTACAGTGAACCAAAACATGGAGAAGGAAAAAAAATCCAACAGGCCTGCCATGTGTTCAGCCTCTGGGTGAGTGGATGTACTCTAGGTTTCTGTGTCTGTGCCAATCTGTACAAGATATGGATGATGGATTCCCTCACCTCTAAAGTTAAAAAAAACTGAAAAAGGTTGTAGGCACTATGAAGGACAAGTTCAGTGTTGATATTACTGCAGTAGGATCTAATAGAATTTGAAAGTATTTTAAAGCGACTAATGCAATGCAAACCTTATTCGAATGTCTTTCTAATGCAATCTTGATGCCTTGTGGTTAACATGGTCACCTTCATGCAAGTCACGATCAGCCTGTCCTCGATCCTAATGGGGCATTAGTCTCAGCTTTAGACAAAATGAACTGTTCAGAGACTGTCTGATGCATATTGCCAGCTAGTTTGATTTTTAATACTCCCTCATAATTCCAAAATCTGATGGATTAGTTTCATGTGAAAATATAAGGAGTCTGGTGTGATTACTCTAGCTTTGAAATGCAAGGTGGATCTTGCATCAGCTACGATGGAAAAGTGTTGTTGAAAATCAGTAAAAGTTCAGGTAGCTGCTTCAGTGTGAGTTGCAGTGAGACTATTTCAGCAAAGACATGAAGGGAAAAGCCATACAATTAAAATTTCATGTTAACCTTTTAAAGTAGGTTAAACATTCAAAAAGCTTAGGATTCCCACCAGATGTCTGTTTCATTACACTTTCAATTAAATATACTTGTCTTAAAATACAAAGCTCTAAAATATCTACAGCATAAAGTCCAGGCCTGGTCCTCTCTTGTCCTTCACTGTCGTCGCTCCCCCTTTTATGCTTCCGGAGCTCCTCCGTGAGATACAAGACCGGTGTAGTGCACAGCTGACGCTCATTATTACTTGTGCCACTGGCCTCGCGCCGTTCTTTCACGGCTCTTGCCCCGCCCTACTTGTCACATACCCCATCACCCCTCGCAGGCCCCTCGCATACCCCATCGACCTTGAGCTTGGAAAAGGCACTGAATTAATAAAACTGAGAGCTCTCAATGCCATCCAGATGTAGTCTAGTCAAATCTGTTTTATTTGTATAGCGCCGCAATACATATTGTTTCAAAACAGCTATACAGAAAATACTGCTCTACGAATTCCCTCAGTGAGAAAACCAGAGGTGACAGTTGAAGGGTGAATCCCTGTATAGATCGATGAGGGACAAAAACGTCAAGACCAGTTAGACTCTGCAGGGGGAACCATCCTTTTTCTGTAAAGACACCTCAAAATAAAATATAAAATATACATATACACAAACATGATCTAGTTACAGTATCTCACAGAAGTGAGTACACCACTCACATTTTTGTAAATATTTTATTATATCTTTTCATGTGACAACACTGAAGAAATTACACTTTGCTACAATGTAAAGTAGTGAGTGTACAGCTTGTATAACAGTGTAAATTTGCTGTCCCCTTAAAATAACTCAACACACAGCCATTAATGTCTAAACCGCTGGCCACAAAAGTGAGTACACCCCTAAGTGAAAATGTCCAAATTGGGCCCAAAGTGTCAATATTTTGTGTGGCCACCATTATTTTCCAGCACTGCCTTAACCCTCTTGGGCATGGAGTTCACCAGAGCTTCACAGATTGCCACTGGAGTCCTCTTCCACTCCTCCATGACGACATCACGGAGCTGGTGGATGTTAGAGACCTTGTGCTCCTCCACCTTCTGTTTGAGGATGCCCCACAGATGCTCAATAGGGTTTAGGTACCCTCAGCTTCTTTAGCAAGGCAGTGGTCGTCTTGGAGGTGTGTTTGAGATGATTATCATGTTGGAATACTGCCCTGCGGCCCAGTCTCCGAAGGGAGGGGATCATGCTCTGCTATGTCACAGTACCTGTTGGCATTTATGGTTCCCTCAATGAATTGTAGCTCCCCAGTGCCGGCAGAACTCATGCAGCCCCAGACCATGACACTCCCACCACCATGCTTGACTGTAGGCAACACACACTTGTCTTAGTACTCCTCACCTGGTTGCCGCCACACACGCTTGACACCATCTGAACCAAATAAGTTTATCTTGGTCTCATCAGACCACAGGACATGGTTCCAGTAATCCATGTCTTTAGTCTGCTTGCCTTCAGCAAACTGTTTCTGGGCTTTCCTGTGCATCATCTTTAGAAGAGACTTCCTTCTGGGACGACAGCCATGCAGACCAACTTGATGCAGTTTGCGGCGTATAGTCTGAGCACTGACAGGCTGACCCCCCACCCCTTCAACCTCTGCAGCAATGCTGGCAGCACTCATACGTCTATTTCCTAAACACAACCTCTGGATATGACACTGAGCACGTGCACTCAACTTCTTTGGTCGACCATGGCGAGGCCTGTTCTGAGTGGAACCTGTCCTGTTAAACCGCTGTATGGTCTTGGCCACCGTGCTGCAGCTCAGTTTCAGGGTCTTGGCAATCTTCTTATAGCATATGCCATCTTTGTGTAGAGCAACAATTCTTTTTTTTTCAGATCCTCAGAGAGTTCTTTGCAGTGAGGTGCCATGTTGAACTTCCAGTGACCAGTATGAGAGAGTGAGAGCAATAACACCAAATATAACACAGCTGCTCCCCGTTCACACCTGAGACCTTGTAACACTAACGAGTCACATGACACCGGGGAGAGAAAATGGCTAATTGGGCCCAATTTGGACATTTTTACTTAGGGGTGTACTCACTTTTGTGGCCAGTGGTTTAGACATTAATGGCTGTGTGTTGAGTTATTTTGAGGGGACAGCAAATTTGCACTGTTATACAAGCTGTACACTCACTACTTTACATTGTAGCAAAGTGTCATTTCTTCAGTGTTGTCACATGAAAAGATATAATAAAATATTTACAAAAATGTGAGGGGTGTATTCACTTCTGTGAGATACTGTATATAACATGTTTAATACTAATCATGGTTTTAATAAATTATTTAAATGAATTACTCTACTAGTAAATAAAGTATTGCATTGTAAATATAATGATAAAATAAATCATTATCCAGAACCAGGAACATTCATCAGTCCATACAGCATCACCAAGTATTTTTAAAGGCCATTGTTTGTATGCACTAAAAATGATCAGATCAGTGAATATCGTTTCCTCTTTTTATTTACTCCAAGGAAACAGGAGGTAATAGAAGAAGGTAGCAGTGTTTACAGCTGCTTTGTTAAAACTTTGGTGATCAATAAAATGCAGGCCTTATTTTAATGTCTTCTTAATGTAATCCTCCACAGTCAGTGACTCAGGGATAGACAGTGGCTAGATCCATTCTCTGGGGAAGTCACAGCATGGAGATAATCGATCACACAGTCCCAGGGTCTATGTGGAGGCACACAGGGGGCCTTAACTTTACTGCATGTTGTAGATAGATCACTATACCCAGTAGGAATGTTTGTTTGACTACACATCAAAAGGATTTTCTGGACTAATTCTCCAGCTCCTCAGGAGATAGTGGGATTAGAGTGAGATAGCCAAGGGAAACCCAGAACAGAGATAAATGAGGTTCATGACAGATTTCCAAAGTCCAACCTTTAATTTTTTTGGACTACAAAATCCAGTCGTCTCCAGTGGGTTGACTTTTAAATGCATTGACCTGAAGGGGTTGTTTGCATGGAGCATGGAATCTTTTAGCAAGGAACAGATAAATTCTATTTTATACTGTTTCTGCAACATTCAACAAAGAAGCAAACGGTTTTGTACAAGAATTGGGATTTGCTTATTTCACATTTTGGACCAAAGTTTCATACTTATGTGCAGTTATTGTTACAAGGTCTGACGATGATGCAGTAGACTGATCTAATCTCCTTTGCACTGCTGACATCTAGCTCCTTCCTGTATGCTCTTCCTAAGGTCTTTGAAGTAAGCCCCACTTTAATATTTTCCAGGAAAATGATATAGATTTATTTATCCAGAAACTGGCAGTTGAAATCACAAAGATGAAAGGGGTTAGAAAGGTAAAGGGCAGAGTGTTTCTGTCTCATCAGTGTTTCTGTCTTAAAGTTCCCTGGTTGACCACTTGCCTCTGTCACAATATACTGATTATGTTCTTTAAGGCTTTTTGTCTATTTGATCTTTGCTTTTTTTGACATTAAATTGTGGAATACATCTCTGCTATGTTTGTCTAAATTGGGCTAGTTTATTGTTATTTGTTAATACATAAATGGTTTCCATAAATTCTGCACACAATGCCTATTCCTGTTTCTATTTTTTCTTCATTGCAAATCAATTGGACTAACTGCACTGGATTTAGATCAGCAAGTCTCTTATCCACTATACTGTATATACATATAATTTTTGGTATGGTCATCAACACACGATCAATCAACTGAAAAAACATATTTTTCTTGATGTTTATAGTTCAAAGCTATGTTTTTTAAATGGTATCCAGATACAGTAAACATCAATTAGTTCAATTGTACTGATAAAACAATATACTGCACTCATTCTACCTACTGCAAGATGCACAAAGTTTCCCTAAACCAGATAAAAGATTTTTCATGCACTGTTCTATTCATTTTGCACTGCAACATTTTTTTTTTTTTTTTTTCAAGCTTATGCCATTTTACTTTATTTCCAACTGGGAGAGTATTAAATTGAGTGACCTCTGCATGAAGAATCATTTTGTCCTACTCTTGAGCACAGAGAACTTACCGTTCTAGAGCAGACATCATGGCGAATTGAACATTCCCCTCTTGCGGTCCAAAGGAACACATGCTTACAAGTCATTTGATGATAAGTTCAAAGAGGTGTTTGATCGTCCTGTGGCTGTTGGAATGGGGAAACTGTAATCAGTTAATGTCAAGGAAAAGGTCTCCTGCTGATTATGCTGCTTATGCCACAGTGCATCTTCTCACAATTTATCCACTGACAGCAGGAGGACAGATGGTGCTGTGAAGACTGTCTATTGTACCGGTTTAACCTTCTGGTTAGATGTCCAAGAAGAAGTACCCAGCATCAGTCCTGTGATTAGGCATTTGTCTCAGCTAAGATGGCAAGGATTGTTTAAAATTGCAGGCAGGTGTATTGGAGCGGGTTGGAACTAAACTTAGCAGGACAATGGGTCTACAGGATCAGGGTTGTGATGAATCGTTCTTTTGAGCCAGTTCTCAGGAATTAACTGGTCGAGCCGATTCACTAATTGAACTGAATTGAACTTTAGTTCCGGGTTGATGCCGCAAGACGCACAGCGGAAGTAGCACCTCCGACTCAAAAAGAACCGAATGAGCCGTTCAACCAACTGTCTAAGTTTGCAAAGGATTACTGAGGACTCAAAAAGAACCGAATTTGCCGGTCCAACTGACTGTCGAAGTTTGCCGAGGATTACCAAGGAGTCTGATGAGTGAGTTGACGATACAATGCTGAGGCACGTACTGGAAATATGCCTGTAATGACTACTGTTATTAAATAACATTTTAATTAGCTGCAAAAACCTTTCTGTCGAGAGATGTAATTAAATTTTACAATAGTTTATTGTACATCCAGATTATAATTTAAGTTGTTAAGCAAAATCAATGAGTTTATAAAATTGGTTTATTTTCGCGTTTGTGCATCAAATGTGTGTCGTAGTTGCGAATCTTATCCAAGATGTAGGCTACTCAATATTGTTCAGTCGTATCCGACATGAAGGATCCGCGAATGAATCTATGACCACAAATTCCATTAACTTAAGTGAATGAAAGGCAATAATCAGCAATATGCTTTCACACATATAACTTTTTATTTGAATGTTTCAATATGCGTTGACACAAATGATTTTATTTGAATGTTTCATTGATATAACATGACACTGAGTTGTTAGAAAAGAAATGCATAGTGACATCATTACATGATGACTTCAGGAACCTATTAAAGGAACCACTTTCAAATAAAAATTTCCTGATAATTTACTCACCCCCATGTCATCCAAGATGTCCATGTCCTTCTTTCTTCAGTCCAAAAGAAATTACGGTTTTTGATGAAAACATTCCAGGATTTTTCTCCTTATAGTGGACTTCAATGGTCTCCAAACGGCTGAAGGTAAAAATTACAGTTTCAATGCAGCTCCAAAGGGCTTTAAACGATACCAGACGAGAAATAAGGGTTTTATCTAGCGAAACGATCGGTCATTTTCTAAAAAAAATCAAAATGTATATGCTTTATAGGCACAAATGATCGCATCACAAGTGCTGCCACCAGAACGCGATTCCGTATTCTTCAAAAAGCTTACGCTGTATGTCCTACGCCTCCCTATTCAACTTATGTAACAAACGTGGCGCCAGTTCCGTTTTTTCCGTAAGTTGAATAGGGAAGGCGTAGGACATTTAGCGCAAGCTTTTTGAAGAATACGGAATCGCGTTCTGGTGGAAGCACTTGTGATGCAATCATTTGTGCCTATAAAGCATATACATTTTGATTTTTTTTTAGAAAATGACCGATCGTTTTGCTAGATAAAACCCTTATTCCTCGTCTGGTATCGATTAAGGCCCCTTGAAGCTGCACTGAAACTGTAATTTTTAGGAGACCATTGAAGTCCACTATAAGGAGAAAAATCCTGGAATGTTTTCATCAAAAACCTTAATTTCTTTTGGACTGAAGAAAGAAGAACATGGACATCTTGGATGACATGGGGCTGAGTAAATGATCAGGAAATTTTTATTTGAAAGTGAACTATTCCTTTAATCAGCTTTTTGAACCAGTTCATTGAGCCGAACTGTCTGGAAAGATCCGGTTCGCGAAAATGACTTTGTATCACGAGCAGGGTTGAAGACCTATGGCCAAGACATTTGTGAGCCAGCCACCTGTGCTGTAAATATAAATACAGCTTCTCCCCCTAAATAAGTGCAGAAAATATAAATTCTAGATCAGGGCTGGGCAATTCTGGACCTCAAGATTCACTTTCCTGGTGAGTTTAGCTCCAATCCTAATCAAACACACCTAAACAAGCTAATCAAGGTCTTCAGCATTACTAGGAAGTCACAGGCAGGTGAGTTTGATCAGGCTTAGAGCTAAACTCTACAGGAAAATAGATGTCTTGGGCCAAAGTTGTCCAGGCCTGTTCTAGATTCTGTAAACGTCAGATGTCTCCAACCCTGTTCCTGGAGATCTATCTTCCTGCAGACTTCAGTTCCAAACTGCTCCAACAGAACTGTCTGTTATTTTCAAGTAACCCTGAAGACCTTGATTAGCTGGTTCAGATGTGTTTGATCAGGGTTGGTATACTGAACTCTGCAGGATGGTAACTCTGCAGGAACAGGGTTGGAGACCCTGATATAGACCAACTAATAGAGCATAAAGTGTATATTTTTCTCCTAGTCTTGCAAACAAGCCAATTTATCATTTGAACAAATCCTGCTGGTGTACGGTATTTCACAGTTTCTGCCCAGCGTAAGTAACATAAAACAATGTGTGTTTGTACCTCCATGAGGTTCAGTATGTGTGTATTAGAAATTCAGTTGGTTTCTTAGACACCCTTTGCGCAGCAGACCTTATTGCTGGAGAGCAGGCGAAGAAGCTGTGTGTTTCTTAGGTGTAGAATTGTTTCAAGCAGTGCAATCTGTCTGTGACAGACAAGAGTGCTGCTGGGAGCCACAGCATGAGCGGAAGTACTTCAGCACATCCCTGGGGAACCACAGATTAAAATCTCATTTGCAAAGACAGGAAGTTTAGTGCCGCTATCAGACAGCTTCATGGCACAACTGAATACAGTCAGATGAGAGATGTTTCATAAACCGCTGTCTCCATCCTGAACATACTTGAGACATGGATGTCCCATGCCCCGGAGGACTTTAGATACTGCATCCTCATCTGCGATCAGCGCTACGACTACAGCAGCTGTTGTCCTGCCCAAAAATGGGAGAAAAGGCCTAATTCATTCCTTCTCTTTTGAATTTCAAATGGCATGTTAGAGGTTTAAATCAGGAAGCTGTCTTTGTATAGCTACTCAAAGTCCTGTAAATTATTTGAAAGCTGTGGGACAGGATAACAAAATGACTGGCTGCAAATTGAGGGATTTTGAGCCTAAATATTCAAATCCTGCACTGCTTGTCATGTAAATATAAATTTACAGTAAAGCTTTGTCACAATAACTGTCAGCGCTCTTCTTCCCAAATAATCACTCATATAATATTTATAGCTGTTCAATCCAGTCATTAGCCTGTACTGAGAACAGCAATCCTTTAATTCTTGTCTTTTCCAGTAATGTGTAGGCCTAAATGGGCTCTAGTGATACATAACGTTCAAATTCATCATGTGCCGCGCTGCTTTCTATGTGCATTCTGGGATTATGATTTGAATAGAACTGTACAATCATTAAATTAAACAATAGTGGGATGGTTGTTACAGCACAGAACTGACTGATCTTAAAAGGGTCACGAATCAGACATGCCGTCTATTAAACCCATTAGTATTGCTGTGAAAAGATACGTATCTTTTACTATCCATACCAACATGAATTGAGCGTTTTGAGGCGCTTTGTCTAAATGTGAACAAGTGTGAATGAGATTTGAGAGCTATGGTGGATGAGTAATGAATTTTTTTTTTTTTTTCTGATGTTCTTTGCTCTGTTATGACCTTGACGGCATCTGGTGACTTCACTGTATGGTAAAGAGCAACTTGGACTTTCTGCTGAACCCCTCCTTTTTGTGTTTTTCACAGAAGTAATACAGATTTGGTACAACTTGACGTTTCAATTTTTGATTTTTAATTTTTCGGTGATCTAACAGTAAAGTTTAATATCATTTTAATGTATATTGTTTAATGTATTTCTGTGCATTCTGCTGCTGTTGATGTTCAGTACCAGTGCTGTGTTGATTTAAGATAGAGATGTATCATTAACATAGCACAGGTTGAGCCACAGTACTTGGTTACACTTTATTTTACAGTGCCGTAGTTACAGTGTATTTACTCAAATAAGTACTGAGTACTATTAATTAACTACATGTACTTACTATAGAGTTACAGTTAGGGTTAGGGTTAGGTTTAGGGTTAGTTACTTGTAATTATGCATAATTTACTGTTATTACTATAGTAAGTACATGTAGTAACGTATAACTATGGCACTGTAAAATAAAGTGTTACCCAGTACATCAGTGCAGGCACTCACAGGAAACACAGTGTTTCCTCTCCATGGACTTCCGAAAGGGACAGATATTAACCACACTAATTACATTAGGATTGAAGTAAGAATTGTTTTGCTTTTGTTTTGAAAGTCAGTGTGAGATACACACTGTGCACATTAAAACTATAAAGCTGTGTCTTTTTTTAGTCTTTTCTTCACATACTTATCGAGGTGTGCAGCAAATTACCATTACTGATAAAACAATATTTCTCAATGATGTGGAAAACAAAGCAGACTTATCAGACCGCCAATAAACCTTAGAAGTCGTCTTTTAATGTCTAAAATAATACTTACTGTTCAATTATGGCTGCATTAACATTCTGCCTAAAGTTAATTTAATCCACTAAAATATTTGCACATTTTAATCTATAATTTACTAATAGATTTTTTTTTTTTTTTTTTTTTTTCCCATCAGTCAAGTGTATTGACTTCGCTCTGTGACAATTGGAGGATGTATTTATATCTGTGATGGTATTTTCTTACTTTTTGTCAGGAAATCTTATGCTTCCACTGAGACAAAAACATTCCTGTACACTTCTTTACATTTAAGAAAATTTGGATTCACGTATGTTAACTTCAGTTTTATTTAGAGAGAAGTATTTTTTTTTTCTTTCTTGTTTTTACACAAAGTAGGGTGTTGTGAGCATTAGTGAGTACACACATATTGTATAATGTAATGTCTGTTTCCTACATCCTCATAGCCGGAGGGTGCCCTCACGCAGAAGATCCACAAGTAAGACTCATAGATGTCATGAAAAATTATCACATACCAGGAAATCCCTTATATCCACCTTTTTCCTGAGCAAACAATGAGTGCCGCAATGATGGATTCTAACTTCCGTTTGTATACTGTCCTGTCTGCCTCGCTGCTGAGTGGTTTGCATTTGTGGCCCAGTATAGCTTTGTTTTTAATCTCTATTTTATTATAACTCCTTGTTGTTTATATTGGTAAATGTAACTTAATCATCACCATATACAGTTGCAAGAAAAAGTATGTGAACCACTTGCAGAATTTGTGAAAATGTGAAAAATTTTAACAAAATAAGAGAGATCATACAAAATGCATGTTATTTTTCATTTAGTACTGTCCCGAGTAAGATATTTTACATAAAATATGTTTACATATAATCCATTTGACAAAAAAATAGCTGAATTTATTAAAATGACCCCGTTCAAAAGTTGAACCATTGATTCTTAATACTGTGTGTGGTTACCTGGATGATCTACGATTGTTTTTTTGTTTTGAACTGAAGAATCTGCAGGGCCTGGAGGATTTTTCTGAAGAACAAAGCTCAGTTTAACTGCTCAGAACAAACAAGGGACTCATGAACAACTATCACAAAACAAAAAAAAAAAACAGTCGTAGATCATCCAGGTAACCACACACAGTATTAAGAATCAATGGTTCACAACCTTTTGGACTGGGTCATTTTAATAAATTCAGCTATTTTTTTGTCTTGTTGATTATATGTAAACATCTTTTATGCAAAATATCTTACTCAGGACAGTACTAATTAAAAAATAACATGCATTTTGTATGACCTCTCTTATTTTGTTAAAATTATTCACATTTTCACAGATTCTGCAAGTGGTTCACATACTCCCTAACACATTCACACTCATAGACAATTGGACAAGTTTTTGGGGAAGACCTAACCTGTTGAAAAGAAATGGCCTTCATCCCTCCTGGGGTGGTGCCACTCTTCTCACTAATAATATGGCACATAGTCTTAGAGTTGAAACTTGACTAACCGAGGCCCAGGTCAAGAAGCAGACAGACTGGCTAAACCGACCATCTGCTAGCCGCCTCACGTCACAGAAGTTAGATAAATCTCAGCACATAGAGGCTCTTTCACCTCGATATCATAATATACATGTAGAGACTGTGTCTGTCCCCTGGACTAGTAAATACAAAAGACTCGCAAACCCTTTTAAGGGTAATAATTTAAATGATGTAAAAAAAAAAAAAAAAACAGAAATAATAAATGAGCCTTGTATGAAGGGCAAAGGGGTAGGTATTGCTGCAATTTATAGTAATATTTTCAGTATTACTCAGAGTTCTGGTTTCAAGTATAATTCTTTTGAAGTGATGGTGCTTTATGTAATGTTATCTAGTATAAACGATAAATCCAGTTTGACATTTGTACTGGCTACTGCATACAGACCACCATACAGACTTTATCAACAAATTTTCTGGTTTTCTATCAGAGTTAGTATCGGATGCAGATAAAATTTTAATTGTTGGTGATTTTAATCCATTTTTAATCCATCCAGAAAAAGAAAATGATGCATTGGGATTGGCATTTATAAACATTCTAAACTCTACTGGAGTTAGACAACATGTGCCAGGACCCACTCATTGTCGTAATCATACTTTAGATTTAATATTAACACATATTTAAGGTTGATGACATTAAAATTATGCAGCAGAGCGATGACATCTCAGATCATTATCTAGTCACGTGTATGCTCTATTTAGCCAAGGCTGCAAAGCCAACTCCTTTTTACAAATATGGTAGAACAATCACTTCTACCACTAAAGATTGCTTTATAAATAATCTTACTGATTCATTTCAACTTCTCAGCATACCAGATAGCTTAAAAGAACTCGATGTTGCAACAGAAACTATCGATTCTCACTTTTCCAGCACTTTAGACAGGTTTGCTCCTTTACGCTTAAAGAAGATTAAGGAAAACGTTCCAATGCTGTGGTATAACAAGCACACTGGCACCCTCAAGACAGCAGCCCTTAAAATGAAGTGCATATGGAAGATAACAAAACTAGAGGCATTTCACATTGCATGGAAGGATAGTGTTAGTGCATACAGAAAGGCCTTAAAAACTGTTAGATCTTCTTACTTTTCGACTCTCTTAGATGAAAACAAACTAAACCCTGGGTATTTATTTGATACAGTGGCTAAATTAACAAGAAATAAAGCTTCAACAAGTTTGGATGTTTCCAAACAGCACAGTAGTAATGACTTTATTAATTTCTTTACTTGCAAGACAGATACTGTCAGAGAGAAAACTGCATGTATCAATCCATGCAACCATCTACTATGGTATTGCATCAGACATCTTGCTGTAGACCCCCTGAGGAACGAATCCATTCATTCTTTGCTATAGGAGAGGAAGAATTGTCAAAACTTGCTAAATCATCAAAATCAACAACATGTACTGTATGTTAGACCCTATACCGACTAAGCTACTGAAAGGGATGCTTCCAGAAATCATAGACCCTCTTATTAATATTATTAATTCATTATTGTCATTAGGATATGTCCCAAAACTTTCAAGCTGGCTTTTATTAAAACTCTCATTACAAAACCATAACTTGATCCTAGAGAATTAATTCATTCCAGACCAATCTCGCTCTGTATGGAGTACAAGGCTCAGTAATAGGACCGTTGTTTTTCACTCTGTACATGCTACCCTTTGAGAAATCTCATGATACTTAGCTCTATATTTCTTTACGGCCTGAGGAAATATACCAGTTCACAAAACTAACAGAATGCATAGTTGATAATAAAAATTGGATAACTAGTAATTTCTTACTGCTAAATTCTGTAAAAACAGAAGTTGGGGTAGAGATTGCATGGCTCGTTGGCACAGCTGTGAAGATGTCAGTGATGAGAGTTCCTAGTCTTGAGATCTAATCTTGGATTATTATAGGGAAGTTAGCTAGTGAAGGGCATAAAAATTTGGAGAGGAACGCAGCCTTATACTTGAACACAGAGAATGAGCTCTTGAAGCTCCGCCCTCTTAGGCCAGGAGCAGCAGCTCATTTTCATTTGCAAAAAGTGGCATTTTTAACATGCTATAAAAAAATTATCTGTGGGCTATTTTGAGCTAAAACTACACACTCTGGAGACATCATAGACTTATTTTACATCTTGTAAAAAGGGGCATAATAGGTGCCCTTTAATATCTTTTTCATAATCAAAGTGCAATGGGGAGCCATTAATCAGAGGTATGAAACTTTCATAGAGAGTTTATTGAAATCAAATATAATTATATTAAATATGAACTTACAGTGGCAAGAAAAAGTAAGTGAACCACTTGCAGAATTCGTGAAAATGTGCATTTTTAACAAAATAAGAGAGATCATACAAAATGCATGTTATTTTTTATTTAGTACTGTCCTGAGTAAGATTTTTACATAAAAGATGTTTACATATAATCCATAAGACAAAAAAATAGCTGAATTTATTAAAATTACCCAGTTCAAAAGTTTGAACCATTGATTCTTAATACTGTGTGTGGTTACCTGGATGATCTACGACTGTTTTTTTTTTGTTGTGTGATGGTTGTTCATGAGTCCCTTGTTTATTCTGAGCAGTTAAACTGAGCTCTGTTCTTCAGAAAAAATCTCCAGGTCCCAAAAATTCTTCAGTTTTCCACCATCTTGTGCATATTTGAACCCTTTACAACAGTGACTGAATGATTTTGAGATCCATCTTTTCACATGGAGGACAATTGAGGGACTCAAACACAACTATTAAAAAAGGTTCAAACATTCACTGATGCTTCAGAAGGAAACACGATGCATTAAGAGTTGGGGGGTGAAAACTTTTGAACAGGATGAAGAGGTCCATATTTTTCTTATTTAGCTTGAATTTATTTTTTTTTTTTTTTTTCATTTAGTACTGCCCTTTGGAAGCAACAGAAAATACTTGCATGTTTCCCGGAAGACAAATTAAATACAATTTACCTTGATCTTCAAATTCCAAATGTTTTCACCCCCCATCTATTAATGCATCATGTTTTTTTCTGGAGCATCAGTGAATGTTTGAACCTTTTTTAAAAGTTGTGTTTGAGTCCCTCAGTTGTCCTCAGTGTGAAAAGACGGATCTCAAAAAATCATACAGTCACTGCTGTAAAGGGTTCAAATACGCAAAAAATGCTGGAAAACTGAAGAATCTGCAGGACCTGGAGATTTTTTCTGAAGAACAGAGCTCAGTTTAACTGCTCAGGACAAACAAGGGACTCATGAACAACCATCACAAAACAAAAAAACAGTTATGAATGGGGTTATTTTAATAAATTCAGCTATTTTTTTTTTTTTGTCTTGTGGATTATATGTAAACATCTTTTATGTAAAATATCTTACTCAGGACAGTACTAAATAAAAAATAACATGCATTTTGTATTATTTCCCTTATTTTGTTAAAATTATTAACATTTTCACAGATTCTGCAAGTGGTTCACATACTTTTTCTTGCCACTGTACATTGTATTCAAGGTATACATTTTATCAATTCATGCATTCCCTGACAATGTTATATAATATGCTGTTGAAAATACCATCATATTGATTTTGATCTTTAATGCAAGATGAAACAGAATAAAATGTAAGATGCAGGCTAAGATTAAAATGACAGAGAATTTCAGTCCAATTTGAAGAAAAAAAAAACAAAAAAACGTTGGTGTAAAAATGTAGTGTGCATCATGGAAATTGACTCCCGCATATATTGGCCAAAGCCAAACAAACATCTTTCTGCTTCTCTGTACTATATCCAACTCTCTGACATGATTTTGCGATGATTCCTCCTGTTTTTTAAGGCCAGTCAACATTTTGCTCCTGCTGCATGCGTGAAAATTCATTCTCCAGCGCTAAGGCCTCTGTATCTTGCCTCTTTATGTTTCTTTAAGGCTCGATAGGGGATTCAGGGTTGGCCACAAGCATCTTTGAAAAGTGCTGCGGTGGGGGTGTGCTGCTAAATATAAAACTGCATATTCACACAGTCCACTGAGCAAAAAGAGCTCATTACAGCATACAAAACAATAGGCGCTCTGTGGTTTGGGTGAGCGTTGTCTGAAGGTAAAAAAGACAGAGAGAAAATGAAAAGCAGGCACAACTCAGTTCATATTTGAAGTGACAGTTGGCTAAAGGAACTCATACTATTAGTACTGAAAGTGCAGCAGTCACAGAGTGTTTCCATTATAGTATACTTAAAACACGCTCAGAACATGCCTAAGTGCAATGCTCCAGAATTTGGAAATGAAGCGACCAACAAAACATCATGTTGCCCTGTCGCTTGTCATAGTTGTGGCTGGATAGCACAAAAAATTGGCTACCGTTTTATCACATACACATTTTGTCTGAACTGTTCTTAGGAGAAGGCTGTTCACACCAACAACAATAACTATATTGATAACTATAAAGTTTTAATAATCATTGAGAATATGGCTCCACACAGGTGATAACACATAACAACAATATCGTTGGAATCACTTTCAGAACTATTTTTTCACCAGCTGATCAGTAGCTCCTCACTGCAGTACACGAGATCCAGGAGGCGCAGATCCAGGGTGTGGAGACGGGTAGGTTTAGGGATCAGTGTTTGATGTAGGCAATCAGTACTGTGAATGACAAGACCAATAATATCTTAAGAATTGGCTGCTGTGCGGAATTGGCCTGGCTTCTGACATCACACTTGGATGTGGGCCGGTTTGGATGTCCACCACAGGCTGCTGCGAGACGCTTCTCATATGTAAAGTGGGAGGAGTTGGATCTGGATCCAACCTTGCCCCCTGGATATCGTGTTCTGGAGTAAGGACCATCTCCAGCTGATGAACGATAAAAACATGGACAGCCAATGTTTCCAGAATCCAGCTTGCATTGAAGGGTCATGAAACCCCCTGTTCATCACCAGTCATTTCTCACCACAGTTGAGAAAAATGCTACAAAAGTGGGCGTGGTAAACTGTGAAGTGGAGGGGAAAAAACACTCAGGATCTATGGAAGAGAACTTATGCAACACAGAAACTCTTACAAAGCAAAAACAAACACTAATTTTTGACCCATTAACACTTACAGTATGAAATCTCACTGTTTGAAGTGCCTGTCATAGTAAATCAACATGTGCTGTTGTTCTCATAGGATAAGGCCACGCAGTCTCATGAATATTTATGAGTCATCAATGTTTTATAGTACAAGAAAATGTCACATCCTGTGACGCTGACACAGAGTCAAGTTTAAACTCAGAAGATGAAAATAGCACAAAAAAGTTTAAAATTAACTAGTTTTTCCTTACAATTAAAACCAATAGATGGTAGCATTGCCTTATATGATGTTCAACACACATAACATAACTTAATTTAGGGTTTCATGACCTTTTAAAGAGCTCAACATTTAAAGCGGCAGACGACAAAACTGCAGCGCACGCTTATAATAAACAGAACAATATCATGCTTTGGTGTGGACGCTAATATAGTTATTATTATAGTTATTGTCCTTGTTGTGAACGGGCCTTAAAGGGTACATAACACGTGTTAATCTTCAGTACCTATAGAGTAGTACTGCATCCTTCATATCCCCGAAAAGTCTTTAGTTTTATCATATTTATAAAAGATAGATACGCTTTACCGACTCTTTCCGAAAAAAGCCGAGCTCCTGGAGGTGTGCCGTGGGCAGAGCTAAAGAGTCACGAGCACGCGCAGCTTTGACAAGCTGCGACATCATTGTAAATAAAAAAGGGAACAAAAACGTTTGTGTTGTTTACATTATATGCACTTGTGTGCCGATTGCCAACAAAACACAGACATTTGATACAGTTTTACTCACCGCCCGCGATCTGCAAATCCAGCGTCGAACTGGGACTTGTTTACAAAACATTCCTTACCGAAATTCCAGGAACAAACAAACACATGTGCACAACTCCGTTGCTGCCCTGGAAAAACAAACTGCATCCACTGTTCCCTTAATGCTGGGTTCTGAAAAAGGGTATCTTTTCTTCACAACCAAAAACACACTTCTTTGGTGACATTGTTGAAAAATCTCTTGGCTTCCGTAACCTGAACAAAGCACTTTGATGGGCGTGCTCTTGCTCTCGCTCTGGGTGATGTGTACGCTTATCAGGGAGAAGTGCCCATACAAGGAATTCCACCCTTTATGATGTGATACAAACCTTTCCGAAACTTATCCGAATCCGGAAGGAGTGTATTTGGCACAGAAATACTTCCATACATCCAACTCGTGTTTCGAAACTTTGGCCATGTTTAGCATGAGAATGCAACTCTTTAACAGTGTAAATAAGTCAGAATGCATTAAATAGCGTTAGACCCCCCTTTTAAATGTGTGAAACCATACAAATACAAAAACCCTTTCGTTGTGCTCAACCCATCTATTTATGAACACAAGGATAACGTTCAAGTGTGGTTAAAAATTAAAACAGTGCTCATGGTGTGTGATGGTGAACAACATGTGAGAATTAATGCAATAGTCAAAGTCAGTCTGTATGTTCATAGAGTTTATAGAGATTAAAAAGAATGCAAACACAAGAACGTGCTAATAATATGAATGCGCTTCAATAATATGAAAATATCAAAAAGCCAATTTGTCAGTATTTAGTATTTGTCTGCCACATTAATGTAATGCCTTTCGATAATCTTCATTGGGAGGTTTTCCTAGCAAATATGGGCATGTGATTGACTGAAAGACTGATTGAGTAGAAATCATGGAGTTAATTTGATATCAATCGATTTTCCTTCTTTTATTTAATGCATACTTATTGCTATTAAGTAAGCCCTCCCTTAAGTAAGATTCTAATTAGCATTCAACTATTAGTCCCTGGTTAAGAAAACACAACTAAATCTGCAAATGGTATATGTGCAGCTTAAAATGAGAGAAAAAGGACAGAAATGTATTCCGACTGCCTCATCGAAACACCCACTCATGCCTTGGAGCACACAGCTCTCTCCTGCCTCTCTTTTGACAGCATCAAAAGGTTATTCAGAACATCTCTTCTCCAGCGAGTGCACACTTTCTGTCTGCAAGCTACACAAGGGCTCTTTTATTTACAATACACTCCTGCACCTCAAGGCCAGCGCTCATGCTGAATATCCAGGCAACTCCATCCCAAACGCTGGCGTCTCTATACCTCAGAAAATACAAATAAATGCGGCACCTCCACCCACACATCTCGCTGAGAACATCAGCGTGGACCTCCGCATGACATCCTGAGGTGCTTTTAACTCCTGTAAGATGCAGATGTGAAGCAGTACTAAAATCCCTGCTCGCATTAAGCAGAACAGAGATGCAGACGCTCTGAGAACTTCTCTCGAAAACATTCTTGTGTGTCAGCTGGAACAATCTCTATCTTGATTGCGCCAGTCAGGGCATTCACAGCATGAAGGGTGAGGAATTGATTAAAAGCTCATTATTAATGCTATGTTCGCTTTAATTGGGAGCCATGACAGAGTCGAACCCATGCAGATAACAGGGCTGCTGTTGGCGATGAATGTACCTCCGCTGGTGCAGGAAGATAATTTTGTTATCGTACTGAGGAGTATTTTGGGACAGAAAGGGCTTCATCATTACCTGAGTTTGTTTATTAGCTATACCATCTTTCTTTAGATTTCTGCAGATTAATGCCACTTGTTAGACTGTATGCTTGAATTAACTGAATTCAACACTATTTAGTGCCTAAATGGAGTAGCTGTACAGTGTGTTTGTCCTAAGGCGAGCATCACTGTCTATCATGCTTAAGACAGAAATTTGAACAAACCCATAATGCTAAGTATTAAACACATAGAATGCTCAGAACACCTTAGCAGCTGCAAAGCAATATCTTGCCAACCACCCACAACACCCTAGTATCGTGGTGGAGCGTTTGGCAAGCACCACTCACATTTTCTTCAGAGTTATTTTTGTAATTCTGCTTGGTTCCACTAGTCCTGGAGAAACTACACACTTCAGCTCTAATGAGCTCAATTCATTTGTTGGTTTGTACATACGAAAGGTGAGTCCCAAATCACATACTTGCACACTATAGCCACTTCTTCAGGGTTTGGGACTGAGTGGCTACATCCGAAACTGCATACTTCCCTACTATATATCTATACTATATATCCGAATTCACAGTACTCATAAAAGAGTAGGCAAAAAGTACCAGGATGACCTATTTCAGGCGACATTCTGAAGTGTGCATATGATGGACACTTTACTATCCCATGAGGCCACAGGAGAGGATTTGTGAATGGCAGTGAAGCGACACAACTGACGCTGGTAGGTCACATCCTAATGACAATATGGCGAATGCAGTATGTCCAGATTACATTCATACTACACATACTCATACTATATAGTACATCCCGAATTCTGAAAATGTTGGGACGTTTTTTAAATTTGAATAAAATGAAAACTAAAAGACTTTCAAATCACATGAGCCAATATTTTATTCACAATAGAACATAGATAACATAAATGTTTAAACTGAGAAATTTTACAATTGTATGCACAAAATGAGCTCATTTCAAATTTGATGCCTGCTACAGGTCTCAAAATAGTTGCGACGGGGGCATGTTTACCATGGTGTAGCATCTACTCTTTTCAAAACAGTGTGAATACGTCTAAGCATCGAGGTTATGAGTTTCTGGAGTTTTGGTGTTGGAATTTGGTCCCATTCATGCCTGATATAGGTTTCCAGCTGCTGAAGTGTTCATGGTTGTCTTTGACTTATTTTTCATTTAATGATGCGCCAAATGTTCTCTATAAGTGAAAGATCTGGACTGCAGGCCGGCCAATTCAGCACCCAAACTCTTCTACGACGAAGCCATGCTGTTGTAATAGCTGCAGTATGTGGTTTTGCATTGTCCCGCTGAAATACACAAGGCCTTCCCTGAAATAGACGTCGACTGGAGAGGAACATATGTTGCTCTAAAACCTTTATATACTTTTCAGCATTCATAGTGCCTTCCAAAACATGTAAGCTGCCCATATCGTATGCACTTATGCACCCCCATACCATCAGAGATGCTGGCTTTTGAACTGAACAGTGAAAAAACACTGGAAGGTCTCCCTCCTCTTTAGCCCGGAGGACACGGCGTCCGTGATTTCCAACAAGAATGTCAAATTTGGACTCGTCTGACCATAGAACACTTTTTCACTTTGAAACAGTCCATTTTAAATGAGCCTTGGCCCACAGGACACGACGGCGCTTCTGGAACATGTTCACATATGGCTTCCTTTTTGCATGATAGAGCTTATTTGGCATCTGCAGATGGCACGGCGGATTGTGTGTACCGACAGTGGTTTCTGGAAGTACTCCTGGGCCCATTTAATAATGTCATTGACACAATCATGCTGATGAGTGATGCAGTGTTGTCTGAGGGCCCGAAGACCACGGGCATCCAATAAAGGTCTTCGGCCTTGTCCCTTATGCACAGAGATTTCTACAGTTTCTGTTTGAAATTTTTGATGATGTTATGCACTGTAGATGATAAGATTTGCAAAGCCTTTGCAATTTGACGTTAAGGTTGACGTTTTTAAAATGTTCCACAATCTTTTTATGCACTCTTTCACATATTGGAGAGTCTCTGCCCATCTTTACTTCTGAGAGACTCTGGCTCTCTAAGACAATCCTTTTATAGCTAATCATGTTACAGACCTGATATCAGTTAACTTAATCAGTTGTTAGATGTTCTCCCAGCTGAATCTTTTCAAAATTTCTTGCTTTTTCAGCCATTTGTTGCCCCCGTGCCAACTTTTTTGAGATCTGTAGCAGGCATCAAATTTGAAATGAGCTCATTTAGTGGATAAAAGTGTAAAATTTCTCCCTTTAAACATTTGTTATGTTATCTCTGTTCTGTGAATAAAATATTGGCTCATGTGATTTGAAAGTCTTTTAGTTTTCATTTTATTCAAATTTAAAAAATGTCCCAACATTTCCGGAATTTAGGTTGTACATACTGTTTTAGCGGTTGTGATTACTTATTTAAAATTAATACCTACTCAAGAGAGTATGCAAGCCAGTGTGTTAGCTTGTGGTGCCATCAGCCAGTCAGCATTGTCATGACATCATTTTCCTGCTACTCCAGAGTGATTAGTTGCATTCCATTTACATAACAGGTGATTGCTGAAAAAAAAAAAAAAAGTACCTGAAACTAAATGCCCATGAACAAAGATGGCAGCAAGCAGATTGTCTACCTCCTGCACCAGATGAGCAACTGTCACTGAGACGAACAGGAATGCGAATGGATAGATCTCAAGGGTTTTTTACCTTCGTGTTGTTGCATACAGACTAGTTTAAATGTAAAGATATGATTTGTCTTTGTTGTTGCTCTTGTTGTTGTTTTTAGGAAAGCAGTGACTATCCCATTGTATCCCATTGTACTAACTTTTTACAGTACAGTAACTTCTGCCCTACTCATTTTTTTAATCCTGTATTTCCGGCATTTCAACCCTTGCAGCCACTTTCATCCACAGCATCTTCGCTGCACAAGAATGTGAGGTGCATGATCACCCGGCAATTGAACCTTTGTTCATATGTGACCGCTCAGGGATATGAAAGGTACAGGACCACACTCACAACATAAATGGACGAGCTGACAACAACTGAACAGGCATATTGACGTTATTTTGAGAGATATATTGCAACTCTGTTACAAATGTTACTCGGGTCAGGCCACCTGCTCAAGTGTCAATAAGACCTCTCATCCAGCATCGGCAGTGAGATATCACCTCTCAAAATGACACTATGCCGTCTGTTTTCCCCCCTCATGACTGTTATGGCTAGACATTTGTCAGAGGTCCCTTCCCCTCTCTTTATTCACTCACATATTAGAGGCTACTTAACTCAGCACACAAGCTGAAAAATGAACCTTGTCATTTGGCCAAAGGCTTGTTTGTGATTTTATTAGTCACAAACTCAAGCAGAGAGGTGACTGGATGATATATGCACATGCTAAATACAAGACCAGCTTTTTTTTTCTTTCTTTCTTTTTTTCTCAATGCATCAACTTCAGCAGAATTTTTTTCTGTTAGTGGCAAAACAATATAATGTTTATTGGATTCTGTTTTATAATGCTTTGAAAAGGGTTGCCCAGAAATTTACCAAGTAATTTGTAATTATGAAAATGTTTGCTGAAAGCGAAGCTGGCAGTGAGGTGGTGGCATTGTGTGCTATGTGTATCCCCATGACTTACTACTGACATAATGGCTATGATACTGAATTTAGTCTCATTATTTGATCGATTAGCGTGTAATGCAAAAAAAGAAAAAAACAACTTATTTTAAATATCAGAAAATAGCAAAAAGCAGCCATAACTTTGTGTTTTGGGAGCTTTGATTATCTCAAGAATGGTCATGTAATTTTGATAGTATTTTTCCAAATTCAGGTGGCCTCATTTCGAGTCCTGTCCAGAAACTCAGTACATCCACATTTTAAGACAGCATTTGTCCTACTTCCAATGCCGAGGATCTTCTCTGCACGCTTTTATTAAACAGTGGGGCGACCGCACATTTCTCCGGTTCCTGCCAGTCATTGCATTAACCTGAGAGTAAAGAATTTACAAGTGTCAGGGACATTAAGAACATCATGGCCTAGATCCTGTCCCCTGCTGTCCCTCCCATCATAGGCAGCCTTGTGTCAAATGCTCACAGTCATTATTGCTGAATATGCACAAGTCAGGCCTAAACAAACCTGCTGACTGTAGAGATCTGTGTGCAGTGCCAGATGGAACCTGAAAGCACCTGAGTGTCAAAATACTGTGATATCTTTGACCTGCAATTTCATTAGGATAGTGTGAACAGAAGGATAACAACTCAGAGCTGCTTAATGTCACTGCTTTGATTTTCAAAAGTTTGCAACAGTTTTATGGTCGCTAAAATGTGTAGAGTAGCAATATGAAAGGAGACCACAGAGACCACCTACATTTCAATCTAAGGCGCAAACATCAGGAGCTCACCTTTACCAGCCTGCAGCTGGGGTCTAAATTATTAAACCTGGGGTTTACTGCATCTGTTAATATTATTTGATGGACCTGCACTAACATGAACAGTTGTATTAACTAACTCTCAGGGAATACCACATTAAGTTAGTTGAACCCAAACAGGTATTTATTGGCACATAGGTGAACGACAACAGAGCAGGAGAAGTTCGCTTGGAAATGTAGTCTTTCAGATGATTGGACTGTTGAAGATGGGAAGACAGAGAGCATACGTGACACTAACATTAACAAAGATGAATAAATACTGGAACAAATATATTGCTCATTGTTAGTTCAAGTTAGTTAATGTATTGTTATCTAATTGTAAAGTGTTACTAGAATTTTTGAAAGAGGTCTCTTCTGCTTACTTAGGCTGCATTTATTTGATGAAAAATTGAATAATATTGTGAAATATTATTACAATTTAAAATAACTGTTTTCTATTTAAATATATTTTAAAAATTTTCAGCATCATTACTCCAGTCTTCAGTGTTACATGATCCTTCAGAAAACATTCTGATATGCTGATTTGATGCTCAGTTTTTATGTTATTATTAGTGTTCAATTATTAATAATAGTTCTTATTATTATCAATGTTGAAAACCATTTTTGCTGCTTAATATTTTAATAATATTTAATTAAATAAATAAAAATATATTTATTCTAAACATTTGACCAGTAGTGTAAGTCTCTAATTAAATGAAAAATTATATGTTATCAAGGCCAAGTTAATTATGTGTGAATAAAGACTATTTAGTTGTTTCAGTTTGTTATTTGCCTAATAAATGACAACATTTTCCATTTTAAACAAGTTTATGACAGATTCCTAAAATATTTGTGTGGTCAGTGGTCACACTTTAGATTAAGGTCCAAATCTCACTATTATCTAACTATTAACTAAGACTTTTGCCTCAGTAAACTCCTAACTACTGCTTATTAATAGTTAGTAAGGTAGTTGTTAAGTTTAGGTATTGGGTAGGATTAAGGGATGTAGAATAAAGTTTTAATATGTGCTTTATAAATACTTACAAATAGCATATATCCCAGTAATATGCATGCTAATAAGCAAATAGAGAGAATTGGACCCTTAACTAAAGTGTTACCATTTGTGTTTTTGGTAACACTTTATTTTAGGGTCTTTTAACTAGTTGCTTATTAGCATGCATATTACTAGAATATTGGCTGTTTATTAGTAATTATTAAGGACATATTAATGCCTTATTCTGCATGACCTTATTCTACATTCTTAATCCTACCCAATAGGTAAACTTAACAACTAACTTTATTGAGGGAAAATCATAGTTAATAATGAATACATGTTCCCTATACTAAAGTGTTACCGTGTTTTCTATTTATTATGACAGGTGGTCTAAAAAATCTGATATATATATATATATATATATATCCATTGTGGCAGTTCGAGCAATAATGAAGGACTCAAACACAACCTTACTTAAGACGATTCAAATCTTTCGGTCACCAAATTCATGCATCCACTATGCCATCCACTATCCACTATGCCACAGCACCTCACAACAAGACATCTACAGAAACACCTACAGGGTTAGAGCAAATCTGTACGTGGAAAAGTAGTTAAGAAATGACTAAACATATCCATTGTTTCAAGTAAATGGATGACTCATGAGTGAAAATGCATGAAGTGCTTGTGTGCACAGAACACATCAACATCAATACATCACATCAAGTCAGAATGTATAAGACAACAAATTTGTCTTTCCTTCAATATGTGTAAGATCTACCTACTGCTTCAACAACAGATTGCAATAGTGTGGGTGAAGATTTCCTGCGTGAATATCGTATCTCATAATGCATGTGATTGGTTACACGTTTTAAGAAGTATATCTCATAAACAACAGTAAATTTTGTGTGCTATATCCTACTACTATAACATATATATTTTGTTAGGTTCTGTTTTGGTTTCATTTTCACTCTGTGTGCTCCGATCCCATGTGTTCATAGTTAGTTTCCTTGGTTGTTAATTATCCCTTACCTGTATCTGTTCAAGTTAATTACTCTGCCCATGAATTTAAGCCCTGAGCTTCCTAAGTTCATTTGTCCAGTATTGTCCTGTATTGTTTATTATTAAAGACTATTTTTGTTCCTTTTACTTTAGTTGTGCGCTTCACTAAAGCCATAGTGACAACTATAATGTGTCATAATCTTTAACCATGATTATTACTTTTGTTACAACTGGGGTTATTTATGAAGAAACATAATGTATTGCAATATGCATTCTAAGGAATTATGCTAATACAGTGCTCAGCGTAAATGAGTACACCCCCTTTGAAAAGTAACATTTTCAACAATATCTCAGTGAACACAAAAACAATTTCCAAAATGTTGACAAGACTACGTTTAATAACTCGCATTATTCACACCTCTCTTAGCTCCGGCATTGTTCCATCATCTTTTAAAATAGCTGCTATTACTCCAATTCTTAAGAAACCTGGCACAGACCCTAACAATTTAGATAATTTCCGTCCCATCTCAAATCTTCCTTTTATTTCTAAAGTTCTTGAAAAAGCAGTGGCAGCACAGGTCCATGCTCACCTTAGTAATAATAAGTTATATGAGTGTTTTCAGTCAGGGTTTTGTCCTAAGCATAGTACAGAAACCGCCTTACTGAGAGTGACTAATGATCTGTTAATGGCAGCTGATGGCGGATCCTTATCTATTCTTGTTTTGCTTGATTTGAGTGCAGCTTTTGACACCATTTCACACAATATTCAGTTGAACCGTCTGTCCGCCACTGGTATCACTGGTATTCCTCACACCTGGTTCACTTCATATCTTTCAAACCATACACAGTTTGTACAACTAAAAAATTTTCAATCCCAACCTTCTTCTGTTAGCTGTGGTGTCCCCCAAGGTTCTGTCCTAGGTCCCCTATTGTTCCTAATTTACTTTCTCCCACTTGGTAATATTTTCTCCAAATGTGGTATTAAATTCCACTGTTACACTGATGATACACATCTTTATGTATCTACAAACCCTGATTCCACTTTTCCACCTGCTTGTCTTACCAACTGCCTTCACAAAATAAAAGTTTGGTTTTCTGCCAACTTTTTCAAACTCAATGGCAGTAAGACTGAAGTACTCCTTATTGGCACTAATTCTATTCTCTCTAAGTCCTGCAGTTTTTCTTTATCCATTGACGGTTCTTCCGTTTTCCCTTCCCGCCAGGTTAGGAATGTGGGGGTCATCTTTGACAGCACCCTTTCATTTGAAGCTCACATTAATAATATAACCAGGTCTTGTTATTTTCATCTCCGAAATATTGCTCGTCTCCGTCCATTTCTCACTCCGCGCAGTTCTGCTATTCTTGTTCATTCACTTGTCACCTCTCGCAATGACAACTGTAATTCTCTTTTAATTGGTTTACCACACAAATCTCTTCATAAACTCCAACTGATTCAGAATTCTGCTGCTCGTATCATAACCCAGGCTCCATCTATACAACATATTACCCCATCACTTCAACAGCTTCATTGGCTTCCTATCAAATTCCGGATTGAATTTAAAATTCTTCTCCTCACTTACAAATCTCTTCATAACCTCTCTCCACCTTACCTTTCAGATCTCTTACAGCCCTACATTCCTTCTCGAACTCTCCGCTCTTCTTCTTTGGGTCTCCTCCATACACCTTCTGCTCGTCTAACCACCATGGACCATAGGGCCTTTAGTCGTGCTTCTCCACACCATTGGAATTCTCTCCCAGTCAACATCCCTGATTCAGACTCATTATCTCAATTTAAAGTTAAACTTAAGACTCATTTATTCAGAATAGCTTATACTTCACGATTACTGTGTGCACTCAAGTCTAACACTTTTGTGTTTTTTGTTATTCTTATAGCTGTCATGTTTGCAATTGTTGCTTTCTACTTATTTATGGTTATTGGCATTTTTATTTACTGTTATTTATTATTTTAATATTGTTCTTGTTGCTATTTCTTCTTGATGAATGGTGACCTTAAGTGATTTGAAAGGCGTCTAAAATAAAATGTATTATTATTATTATTATTATTATTATTATAACATCTGTTTAACTTATAACATGAAAGTAAGGTTAATAATATAACTTAGATTACACATTTTTCAGTTTTACTCAAATTAGGGTGATGCAAAAATGAGTACACCCCACAACAAAAACTACTACATCTAGTACTTTGTATGACCTCCATGATTTTTAATGACAGCACCAAGTCTTCTAGGCATGGAATGAACAAGTTGGGGACATTTTGCAACATCTGTCTTTTTCCATTCTTCAAGAATGACCTCTTTTAGAGACTGGATGCTGGATGGAGAGTGATGCTCAACTTGTCTCTTCAGAATTCCACATAGGTGTTCAATTGGGTTCAGATCAGGAGCCACTGAATCAGTTTCACCCTGTTCTTCTTCAGAAATCCAACAGTAGCCACACAGTGGCCATGTGTGTTTAGGATCATTGTCATGTTGGAAAAGTGCACGATGACCAAGGGCACAGAGTGATGGTAGCATCTTCTCTTTCAGTATAGAGCAGTACATCTGTGAATTCATGATGCCATCAATGAAATCCAGCTCCCCGACACCAGCAGCACTCATGCAGCCCCACATAAGGACACTGCCACCACCATGTTTCACTGTAGGCACTATGCATTTTTCTTTGTATTCCTCACCTTTGCGACGCCATACAGTTTTGAAGCCATCAGTTCCAAAAACATTTATCTTGGTCTCATCACTCCAGAGTATAGAGTCCCAGTAGTCTTCATCTTTGTCAGCATGGGCCCTGGCAAACTCTATGCAGGCTTTGCTAATCTTCGTGTAGCCTTCACCTTTCTGGTGTAAAGAAATTAATTTCTTTCTCAGGTCTTGTGACATTTCTCTTCCATGTGGAGCCATTGCTGACAGCATGAAATGGGAAGGGGTTTTAACACCCTTTTATAGTCAACTGTCGGCTGGACACCTAATGAATAATTAGACTCACCTGTGGTTGAATTCTTGTTAAATTAGACATTTGTAGTCTAAAATTTAGCTTTGCTCCAGAGACTTTCAGTGGGGTGTACTTATTTTTGCATCACCCTAATTTGAGTAAAACTGAACATTTTGTTCTCTAAGTTATATTATTAACCTTACTTTCATGTTATAAGTTAAACAGATGTTATATAAAACTTAGTCTTGTCAACATTTTGGAAATTGTTTTTGTGTTCACTGAGATATTGTTTAAAATGTTACTTTTCAAAGGGGGTGTAATCATTTATGCTGAGCACTGTATATACAGGCTTCAAGTCTACCAGAAAGCCATACAGATTCAGCAGCTATTGTTTGACTCCTATCAGCCCCTGGTACAGAAGTTCAGGATCACCTCATCACAAAGGAGAAACAGCACTGGGCAGATGGATTACTTGGTTCATTCTTTAGAAGAAGTTATGAGACGACAGCAGTAACCACACCTACTGCTCCAGTGTGCACACAATACAAGCCATTGTTTCTCACATTTTTGTAAAGTGATTTATTCATGGTTCAATCACTCAAACCTTGCATTCATACTTTACATCGGAAGGCTATCTATAAAAATGGGGCAATTTTTGGCACACCTATAGAATCTTCAACATGCATGTATATAAAACATTATAATATACACTATAATTTAACCTTCTATAATATAATATATAGGCCTGGTTTCACAGACAGAGTTTAGATGAAGCCAGGATTAGAGTTTAGTTAAATTAGGACATTTAAGTAGCTTTTTTAAATGTGCCTTAGAAAAAAACATAACTGGCGTGCATCCTGGAAAGAAAAAAAAGAAAAAAATAAAAACTTGTCACACGTAAGATGTATTTATGTAAGAATCCAATATCATTAACTACCATTGCAAGATGTGTGCAGCTATTTTATAGCTGTCTGCAGAATGCTGATTTAATGTTCGGCCTGGAAAATATGTGCTGTTGTGCTGTTTGTCTAATCAGTCTGAAAGGACAGACAGTACAATTTGTAATGGCGCTAACCTGTAAACTGCTCTATCTGACCATATTTAGGTCTGTATAACTACAAAGTTAGGTTATGCAAACAACTATGTCACTAGAGTCATATTTATTCTACAAACACTTAATAGTATTTAAAATTGTAATGGTAGCACTTTAGTGTGGGGAACAATCCTCACTTTTAACTTAGGAGTTTATTGAGGCAAAAGTCATAGTTAATAGTGAATATGTGTTCCCCATAAGTGTCACCATTGCAATAATACAGTGCTTTAGTTTAATACTCCCTGATGATCCTACTTGTAGTGCAGAGATCACATCCCCTGACGACACATGCGAATGAGTGATGATTGACAAGAAACGACGTCTAAATGACATACCACCTCACCTCTTTCATCAGCCATGACAACCTCTTTCTTCCCCTCAATTAGCCACGCAGTATCTAACAATACCCACCTCGCTGGACAGAGCCGAGGGGCTGCAGAGAACACACGAGTGCTTGTCACCTCGCCAGACGCTCGACTCTACCCACAGAACGAGTGAGCCTGTAGGTGTGATATCCATGGTGATCAGATGGAGGTGTAACGCTTATAATATTAATCTTAGATCATGGCGACTGGCTTGATCTGTTCTGAAGGGATGACTCAGATGAATAATTGATTGTAATAGAGAGTAAGGAACAGAGGAGAGGGGTCAGAGCACTGCTGCTTTACACAGACAGGTCCATTCAAATGGTGAAATGGTGGATATCACAAGCGTCTGATGAATCATGTTGATTTAATCAGAAGGAGCTAGCCCAAAGGTTTTGCTTCAAGTTTTTGCCTTTTGCCAAAGGAAATGGCATGCAATCTAAACAATGGAGGTCTAGAATACCAGGACAAAAGCTATCTGTTAGCATTCCTATTCATCTCAGTGGTAGTTGTTTGGCTGGTGTATTCAAGCCTGGTAATATGCTATATAGATTGATACAACACTTTTTTGAGCCAAAGCAATGTGGCTCATCTCTCTGGAGTTGCAGGGAAATTATGTCATAACAATGCTGATTGGCTGATGGCACTTCAAGAATGAGCACAGTCACAAACCCTCCACTACTGCTTTAGAACTCTTCACTCCAGGCTAGCAAATGAGCTAAGGATGTCAATGACAGTAGACAGTGGAAATAATTTGGTCACTGGTGAAATATTCAATATATATATATATATATATATATATATAATTTATTTATACGTTTCGTGCAAAAAAAAAAAAAAAAATTCTCTGTGCTATAGAGAATGTCAGTAAACTCATTAACATTCATGATTTCCTTCCCTCGGTTACAGCATCTTCCAGTAAAGATTTAGAGCTAAAGCTAACCAGCTGAATCATGACCAACTGTGTAAAGCTGAACCAATGCAAATAATCAAACTATTTAACAGAATTTGCCATCTGACTGGATACATAATGAGCATTTTGTCTGAGTAAGGTTGTGAGCTGACTGAGGTGAATATCAGGAATTTGTTTTACCCTAAAAAAACCCGGCAAGTCAAACAATGGAGGGGAGAAGGCTTGAAGAATGACCGGATGAATGATCGACAAAGGCACATGCCTTATACATGCCTCAGGTGAACTATACATTTTGATCAGTCCAAAGGTACAATCTAAGCAGGAGACAACTGAGAGGCCTGCAAATCTCCTTCTCTTTTAAGCCAAGTTAATGACAGTGACAGAGCCACCTTGAAAGTCAGAAACTTCTCTGAGGCTGACTCCAAGGGCTCAAACGGAGCCTCTAATAAACCTACAGAAAGATCCCAAGAAGGAACTTGTGGACGTATGACGTGTCAAGCTGAAACAGTGGTCGAGTACACCTTAAGAGTAGCAGGTGATAGTCCTGCTGGAAGACACTCCTGCAAGACCTCCAGCACTGATCCAAACAGGCAGTGGACTGGGTCAACGTGGTGCGCTCAGCGCTCATCAAGATGCCACCTCAGGGCATAATGCTTCCTTGTGGAGGGAGCTCTAGCATGTAGGATGGTTTCAACAACCTCAATTGAGAGACCGGAATCTGTGAGCTGACCCTACAGGGGCCAGACCCACAGCTTCCAAATCTTTAGCCAGGGGTGGAGAATCAACCCCTGATTCTGGGACAGAAGGTCCCTCCTGATTAGAATCTCCAAAGGAGAACCTTCCAGGAGAGACATTAAGTCCGAGAACCAGAATTAGGCCAGCCAGAATGGAGCCACTAATGACAGACGAACTCTGTTCTGACGAACCCTCACTAGAACTCCCGGGAGCAGAGCGATCGGGGAAAGGTGTACAGATGCAGCCTCTGCCACGTCTGTACCATGGCATCCAGCCCAAATGGAGATGAAGGTATGAGGGCGAACCAGAGGGAATAGTGTGTCGACTCTGCTGAGGCGAACAGGTCCACTTCCGCTCTGTCGTACCTCTGCCAAATCAACTGCACTGCATGTTCAAAATGCCATGAAATATAAACTGCCCCCAGTGAGAGCAGTCTGTTCTTGGTGCAGAGGAGGATCTGCTGCACCAACCTGAATAGGGGGTGCAAACACAGCCTGCCCTTGAGACTACCAATATGTTGTCCAACAGGACCAAAGCATGGTAGCCTCATAGATATGGGAGAAAGTATTTTCCTTGCGAGAAATACAGGCCTTGTCTTCCAGGTAATTAAATGCCATACGACATGACAGCGCTTCCAGAGACTGTAAGCTGGATGGGCATTCAAGACCACACCCCAGCCTGAGAAGGATGCGTCCATTGTAATAAATCCTTATGGTTTGCAAAGGGTCACGAGAGTGAAACCTCTGCTCTTGAGTCACTATTACAACAGTCTATATCTGGAATTCAGAATATACAGGAGACTATCCCAGTGTTGTCTGCCACACCAACACGTGGTTGCCTCCCAGCAGCCATGAGCTGGACAGCCCTTTAAGACTGCACCCCAAACCGTAAGTGGGGCATCATAAGATATAGCAAAGAAGTTGCGACACACATCTTACATGTATTTATTCACTTTATTAATAGGTCTCTATTTGGATTGGAAGAATTCGCAGAGCGTGCTTATAGATCCAAAATGGGACACAGAATCAAGAGAAAGAGCAAGAGAAAGGGGAACACCCGTCTCAAGCTCTGCTTAACCAACTCAACCTGCAATCTCCATGATCAGAGCTTCTGCAAACGCAGAACCCAGAACTATGGGGTGCAAATTTATGACTTTCACCCCTCCAGAAGAAAGCCAGATGGGAGCGAAGCTTCCTTATCATGAAAGCTCACAATGACCACAGTCAGCCCCCTCGAGAACTGACTGAGCATGCGTCACTCCCAGACGAGCAACACAGAGATCGTGACTTGTTCAGCAGTAAAAAGTTGAGGCACAGCCTAACACACTTTTTATACTTCAGACCTGACATTTACAGACTAACTCCTGGTCTAAAGATTTTCCACACACAACACAATTTGTTTTGTTTTTACACAGACAATGCGCTCAACAGACATACAGCTTCTGAAAACAAAGAAGCTGGGGATTCCATGACGTAGGTGCCCTTTTATGGTCTTGATGACGCACTACATTTTGTCACCTGACCTCTGTCGTCCAATAGGATTAGAGTGATTTTACACATGCTCCGCACACCAGTTCATGGTGAAGACTTTCCCATAGTGTCAATGCAATGATGCAGTGTCTATGTGCCCTCGAAAGGGAACTTCTTCCTGCACTGTTGAGCGAGGTGAATATCAGGCATTGGTTTTTAAAATCACTTTCAAAAGGAACTGTCACCTTAGCAACATTTATCACTTAATTACTTGTCATGTGAATCAAGGTTACATTTTGTTGCTAAAGTGACAAATGTTTGTTAACCTGCATGAAATAATGGCAATTCAATTTGGGTGGTTCTCATCATTCCATCACGCATCCCATCTGAATAGCTAATTAATGCCAACAGGAAATTAAAATGACCCTATTTACACAAAAGAATACACAAATTATTTCATCAAAATATAATAACCTGCTCCATCTATGAAAATTCATTTCTTTCTTTTTTTTTTTTTCCTTTTTTTTTTCTTTTTTTTTTTTTGACATCACAAATCCCTTCCACAAACTTTTTTACATGGCTCTATTTTAGTATGCAAATCCCAATCCCATTCACAATCCCATTCATTCTCATTGGATAAAATCAAGTCCCACCCTACATGTTTCCTTGCTGAATATCCCATTTCACTCTGACATATGCAGATTTGTGAAATGAGTTTAACATAGACTTCAAACTGTACCTCTCCCTTGTATGAAAAGCAAAGCATGTGTACCCGCCATTCCCTTGATCAGTTCTGGAGATTCATGCTGTCATGCTGAGGAGTGCAGTCACATGACCATGCCTGTTTTGGCCCTGGGGGTCTGTAAGTGTGTCAGTCTGCTCAGCTGATAACACAGAAGCCTCTGTCACACTTCTGCAAAGAGCGTTTGCAAAGAAACCAAATCGCATGAGTAGCGTTGTGACAGACCTCGATGTGGCGTTTAAAGACTGTCCAAGCGGCTATTTCTGTAAGTGTGTCACGGCAACTCTAGCGTCATGACACATTTCAATAACTATAATCTCAATCACTGTATTTCTCAATAATGCCATTTTGTATGCAGCAGATAACACAACATCATTTAAGAAGTTCAGTGCTCACTTCAGGAAGTTGCAATTTAGTTGATGGTGTGCAATTGCATGGCTTTCGATACCATGGGTAAACAAACTCTTAAGGAAACTTGCTCTTATGTGTGTAGCCGAGCACTTGACATCAACCTTACCGGTCTGGGGAGGGAAAAAAAGGAGTAATTGGCTCTTTCCCCGTTTAAATGTCACTGGGCTCCACTGATGTACAGGGGCTTGAGCCAACTGTCTCTTTGAATGATGCTGTGTTGCCCCTGTCATTACATCCCACAGTTTTCCAGAGCATGTTTTTCAAGTCAAGATGTGGGGTAATGTGAATGAATGGTCCTGACACATCTGGGCCATCACCATGACAAGCAAAGATTAAAAAGTCTCACCTTTTCAGAAGATGCTGGCAACATAACCACCAGTGTTACTTGTATCATCCAACCCAATGACATTGGTCAATATACTACCATAAACATACATTAGGGAATAGTACTAAATTGTTAATGGGTTAATGACAAATGAAGAGGTGCAAAAATAAGGTAGCTGGTATAGGAAATAATTTAATAATACAATATTTTCTTGTGTCACAGTTCAGACAACTACTGTCTAAGCTATTTGTATGTGAACTGTCTAAAGAGTCTAAACACTGTGACTCTGTGGCACAATTAAAACACTGTTTGAATGTCCCAACCAGATCAACAAATTTAAAATTCCATTTGGTGACGCTAGTGGTGCAGAAATTGCATCTTTAATGATTCTAAAAATGCCAAGTGGTACGCATTTATAGGAAATAAATGCATTTTCCTTACACCTTGGAGAAATGTAGATTTCGTAATTATTTTTAAACAATAAAGTGCCCATATTCTGCTTTTTCAGATATTAGCTTTCATGCAGTGTGTAATATAGCTGTTTGTGAAGGTAACTCATCTGCAAAGTTTTAAAAATCAAAGTGCAGATATATGGAGTTATTGTCTCCCAAAATAAGGAATCGATTCTGAACTGCCGAAACAAGTCATCAGGAATTCCAGGAATTCACATCCTGTTACAAACCTATGTAGGTTTGTAACACATTTGCATAATGGCCGCCAATGGTCTTCATTGGCTGCCTGCGAACGTTTACTTTGACCCTCAAATACTGTAGTTGTATCTGAGAATGGAAGAGTTTGGTTCGTGTTCATGTCGAGAAGATGCTGTTTTTGGTGCTGTGAAAGCAAATTTACATGCACTTCAAAAGGATGAGGATTGATACGGTAAAACTGACGCCATGTTAATGTTCGTGTCAATGTGAATCAAGCTGAAATTTAGGTATGGTGATGTCTGTTTGGTTTCCGACATGTGCTGTAAGCGGTTGACCAATCACAACAGACTAGGCCATCTAACCAATCAGAGCAGAGCAGGCTCTTGGAAAGGAGGGGTTTAGACAGACTGCATCTTTGATCAAACAGTTTCAGACACTGTGAGAAAAGAGGAGATGCTGCAATGTCAATGTGATCTCATGAGAATACGTGTGTATTTTTACGTAAATTGTTCTTCTACCACAGGTACATTTACTTACGTTTTCATACACACAAAAACGTACAATATTGACGTATTTATATCACTAAAACGTAAAAATACTTAAGTATTAACAGCAAAAAAACGTAAATCATGTAACGTAAAGTGTGAATGTATATGAATTCCCATGTATTAATATTAAAATCGTGGCTTTAATAATGTGTTTAGTCGAATTTACTGAAAGCAGTTTACTCATCTACTTAATATGAAATAACATTTCTGTTCGTGACTTGTGCTGCTCGTTTCGGAGGATTACATAATGTTAAACAAGACTACAATTTGAAACCTTATGAATAAAATTTCTGTAATTATTTAACCATTTTGTAATATTTAGTTTGTTTGCTGTGCGACACAGAAGGCGTTTTCTACTATACAGAGGCTGACGATACAACCATAAGATACACCAAAGCACAACATAAATTCACAAATCACATCCATTTTATTTGTTTGCTGTACTCCATATCTTTAGAATCCATATGTTTGTAAGGAACAGATCCAAATTCAGCCCTTCATCCATCAATCTTCAGCTTCATTCTCAGCAGCAGCGACCGTCACAGTCTATGCTCGCGCTCGTTATGATTCAAATTTGAAAGTAGCGCCACCCTCGAGAAGCGTTACGACATGGTTTACGGCACTGATATCGAACGCTCATTGGTTCTCACCTGCTTCGTCACAGATTGCGACATGCCGTGTTTCAGTGGATTGACATTTGAAATGAGTGCGCGCCTTCACGGAGAGAAGCCGGATTCATCATATTTTAATGGATTAATAAATTAAATTCTGCTCTGTACCCTATAAAAAACTATTACCGCCAGAGAGGACTGTGATTGGAACTCATCATCATTTGAACTACTTTTGGTAATACCCCTGACATTATCGCAATAAATAAATGATTGCGATTACGCTTGTTTGTCTGTTATTCTTTTATTTATAACAGTACGGAGTTTTAAGAAATGGTTATGGGTAGGTTTAGGGGTAGGTGTAGGATTAGTGACTCAAAATATCGTTTTAATGTTATATTTTTACTAAAATTGTCATTTTCCCACACATTTCTGTCCATTATGTTTTATTATTTTAACATTCTGTATGAAATGGGTAGGTTTAGGTTCGGGGTGGGGTTTAGGGATCTTACATTTATCTACAAAACGATAAAATGAAAATTATACATATATCTTTATGACATGAAAGATTCGTAAATATTTTACGTTTTTTCGCTGTAACAACGTAAGTATTTTTACGTTTTAGCACCTTTCTAAACGTACAAAAATGTACGTTTTGTGTCTTTGAAAGTTACGTATTAATACCTACGTATTAACAATGAGACCAGGCTGGTAATGTATATTATGAGAAAATTAGTGTTTTTTGTTTGTTTGTTTTCTACTTTGGATGCATGTATACCTATTATAGGAGACTCCAAAACAAAACTAGGAACCTTTAAAATAGCATAATAGGGGCACTTTAACTTAACTACTTTCCATTTGTGTTTACTGCTCAGTGTTTGAATCACATCCTTAATGTTTATTTCCCACTAATTAGATGAATTACAGGTATTTGTCATTGATCGACAGAACATTTCTTGATTGATTCCCAGTTCTTTCATTTCATTAGACTGTAAATCGAACATAAAACACATGTATTTATATATCTTCAAATCTAATCAATTGCCTTTATTGCCTTAGTGCAGCAATGAAACTCTAACCTTTAATGATTATGGGATCAGTTTTTATAGGATGGTAAGGTGAATGACCTAAGTGCTCATAAGTAGATGACAATGATGACAGTCACAGAAAAATCAATGCCGGGGTCTTATTTGCTTCTCCATGCGACACATTAATGCAGGGAAGAGTGTGTGCTGTGGACGCTCACCTTCATGAAAGACACTTCATATTGCATGACCACACAAGACATACATCTGATGCCACCTGTCAAATGCATCACATTCAATAAACGACCAGACAATTTTGAAAAACTGAAGTTTCAAAAGCTTCACAAATTGTTTTAATTGAACACAAAAGAATCTCATGCTGTATGTTTTATTTGTTAGTTTGTTTATTGGTTTTCATGAATTTTGTAACACTGTACTTAGTGTTTGGAGATGTTGAGGAATTAACTTCTCTGCTTTGAAATTAACTAGTACATCTTCTTTATTACTCATTTTGGGGAGCACATTTGCTGGTGATTGCAGAATTGCTGTTGAAGGGAACTCGCAATGACGTTTCCCTTTGCAATGTTGCACTGGGGGCACAAGCCAATTTTAGTATCAATAGCTAAAGCCTTGTCTGTCTGCAATGCAATTAAAAACTCAATTTTGGTAGAGCTTTGCTGCCCACGATAAATGGAACTGTCATCCTTGAATTGTTCTTCCGACTGACAAAAATACACAGAGGATAGACAATGCAAGGCTATACGTGCCTTAGTTAAAAATCTCAAAGAAACTCAAATAACCCCAAATAATGTTATTAGAGTAGTCAAATTATGCTGTAATTCTATATTATGGGTTAATGTGTAAATATAATTTTACAATGATTCGTTATTTATTGGTTGGGACAGGGCATTCCCAAGTTGCATGACGTTACTCATACTTAAACAGCAGCAGTCATTCACTCATGTAAATACACAGTATTGAACTAATATATATATATATATATATATATATATATGAAGTATAGTCACTTGACAGGAGTAAAATGTGTTCAGCACCATGGACAGCAGCCCTGCTCAATAATAGCTGCAGTATAAAAGGGCCAACTTAACAATATACAGCTAGCTCTCTATGTTAAGTCCATATTCATTCATTCATTAACATTAGGCTGGTTTATTATGTTTAGTCGTTTTTCCAAAGGTGGCGTTCACACAGTAGGCTACGCGTCTGCCATGTTTTAATTGGGGTTGAAAGAAACTGGTTATCTGTGCAAACACGCGTCAAACGGCCGTTGCGTTGCGTCTCTGTTCTTTGCGCGTTGGTGTCGCGTTATTAGACGGCGTGTCTACAGCTCAACTTTTAAAAACAACCTCGAAACCGCCGTGTTCTTTCTTTTAACGCAACACGCGTGCGAATCCCCTTCAAATAACATGACTGCTTTATCTCACGCCGTTGTTCATCCAGTCGCTTTCGATATGACGCTACGGTAAACGATTCCTAACAAAGCGATCGATGGAGCTAAACTTAATGGGCTTCATGTTACGCGTCACCGCCTCCCAAAACAATAGCACACAGTCTTCCTTTCACGTGACACTGGATCTGCAGTGAACTGCCGTTATATTAAACAAACTTTGAGTTCGCGAGAGCGCAGAACTGTTATGTTGGTCGCGTCACTGATTAGTACATTGAGCGTAAATGCACACAGCTAAATACATCAAAACGTTGTGTTTTAATTATGGTAATTACATGTGTAAAATAAGCTGCATGAACCCTTGACATGCAGCTGCTGAGGTAATGTATTATGACACTGGTCGCCTTGAGGCTGGTGGTTTTCCACCGCTACCTTTTGATAATTTCATGACGCAGATGATGAATAGTGAGAATAACCTCAGGTAGAGTATTTTCTAGTCATGGTTGTATCTTTAAACAGTACAGTATAAGTCAACAACACACACAGGACCAATACCAGATGTGTTACATCATGTGTTACACGTCATATTCTTTAAAAGTTTGCATCAGTCGGTGAGCGAGTTGAATATATCAACGATAGCCAATAATATATTAACCTTATTGCGGCTACAACGTTTTTGAAATTGTTTATAGTGTGTATTAAAACACATTTCCATTATTATATTAATATTTAAATATTATGATGTATTATAAATGTGGTTACGGTAATTCATGAATAAATCTAACAATATGTAGGCTATTATAATGCATTATGAAAAGCTCTACAATGCATGCATAATATACAGGCTTCATAGCAAGTGTTACCAAATCTCCTTCTTCTTCAACGTCAGTTCAAGTTTGATCAATATCGCCCTGCTGGTCCAATTGGAGGAGTCGCTCGCACTCACTCTGAATGTGATGCTCTCAGTCGCCTCGACCATCTTCAGCACCAGTCCCTCTCCATCTCCCCCCTTCTCTCTCTCTCTCTCTCTCTCTCTCTCTCTCTCTCTCTCTCTCTCTCTCTCCTCACATGCAGAAGAATTGTTCTCCATGAGTCGCTCCGCTTCACTCACGGCTGGATTTTTGCGTTTATGATTCTCCTCAAACAGTTCGTTTTATGAGGCTTGATTTTTTTGCGGCAGGAGAGAAAATGGCTCAAAGCGCGCTGCTTTTTTTATTATGGCTATTCGGCACATCTCTCGCTGGCTTCCCCAATCAGATAAATATCGGTGAGTCCGTCCGGATATGCTTGCCTTCTTTTATCGCTAGGCTTTGTATGTCGATGTCTGGTTTCGATGTATAGGCTATTTGTATATGCATGTATATGTATAGGTTAAACGAAGACGTTAGTATCGCCCGCTGTATTAAGTGCACTAATACAATCTAAGGAATCATCGCAAATGATACCAAACAGAATTGACATAAATAATAAAAACGATTATGATTATATTTATGCGAAATGTTTAGGTTTCCATTAATCTGCATGCATGTCTGCTATCAATCGCTTTTCATAAACTTAAGAGAAAGTTCCTTCCTACGAATGGAAGCGAATCAAATTGAGTCCATGAATGTGTCTAAATGGATTTGACACTATCTAGTGCTGATTTAATCCAGCTGTTTAATATTTATACAGTCTTTATATGCATGAAATCTGCGCATCATCTTTGATTCATTGCTGTTTGGTCTCCATAAAGGTGGGCTCTTCATGCGTTCCACCGTGCAAGAACACAGCGCTTTCAGATTCGCTGTGCAGCTCTACAACACCAATCAGAACATGACTGAGAAACCCTTCCATCTCAATTACAACGTAGATAACCTGGAGTCATCCAACAGTTTCTCTGTCACTCATGCATGTGAGTACTATGAGCTTTTTTGCCTCAACGCTGCTTCATATCACTGACTGAACGATACGGAGGAATAACTGTCCATTGGTGGAATTTCAGTGAACTGTGTTAATTATCATCCTTGTCCATCGGTAATAAACCAGTCACTACTTTGATAGATTCCAGCTCAATGCAGCATTAAAGCTAGTGGAGAAACACTATATCTAATAGGGTATTCTGCAGTGAAGAGTTTCTATTATGTTATTTCATAATCTTTACTGTAATGATCCAGTTAACACCATGCCTTACTGTGGAGCTCGAATAAAATGTATTGGTACTGATTGAATAGCTTAATAATATGAATATTAATAACAACATGCAGTAGCACAAAGCATAATAAAAGTGGGGTATATAGTGACACAAACAATATAAGAGCATAAAAAAATTCAACAACAGAACAGACAGGTTTGAATTCAGAAGCCAGAGTTTAGTATAACACAAAGAGATGTGTTTTTGGAGTTCAGATAGGGTGGAGAGGTCACTGAGGGACTGTGGGAGAGAATTTCATAGTTTCAGGTTGATATTATATTTCTTCACTAAGCAACAGAATGTAAGAGGTTTTCTCTGAGAAACTTCTGATATTTATCAAAATTCTTGCTTTTGAAAATGTTTTTCCATTCAGTCACTGTTATTTGGCTTCACCGTTACGCTTGCTTAGTACATGACAAGTCATTTTGTATTTCTGCTTTGATGTTTTTGTGATTGAATCCCTTTATAATTATAACAGTTCTTTTGTGGCATCCATGCTTGTCCAGTCTGATTTGCAAGTGAAAGTGTTGCAATAAGAGGATGAGCATTCAGTGATAGAAGTGCTTTGTGGGCACAGTCTGTCGGTATTTCTGAGTCAAAATCACTTTGAATTCAAAAGCAAGTTCCCTTGGCAACACAGAATAACCCCAGCAATGTAGAGGTACCGATAGGTGTTAGAAAGATAGCATAAATGATTATGCAACTCGAGATTTTCATGGAATTATTGGAAAGACATAAACAAAATATTTTGTTATTTGAGACTGGAATATTTCCTACCAGACCTTAGACACTCACTATTCATCTTTTTCATCTTTTTTTTTTTTTTTGCTCAAATAGTAGTCGGCCAATATCAATATCTAGTGAGGAGGGTGGTGGATATACATACATATATATATATATATATATATATATATATATATATATATTGAATTGTGTGTTATGGTCAATAACGTGTGACTGGTCATTTTTTTTGTCCAAAGGCCTTAATGATAATAAAAAACAAAGATATGATATCCAAAGTATGATATGATATCCAATTAGATCTCTTTTATTTAATCCAAAAGTTTTTAATTATATTTTGCTACATATAAATGTATTTTAAAGATTCAAAAGTCATTCGGTTTAACCGTCCAAAGGCCAAAACAGCCATTTAATTTGTGATTAAAATACTTTAAAATGTAATAAATATATATATTTTTTATTCTGCCATGATTTTATAACATCATATATCAACATAGTGCAAAATGGTTTTAAAATTATGTGTAGAAGTCATTGCTTTGATATGAGAAAAAATGTCCGGAAAAATGAATTTCATTGATATCATTCGGAGTAGCCAGTATAAAGGGACCATTTTGGATCAAGTCATGCGGTCAGTATCATGTGACAGGATGTGACATCATTCAGACACCTGCAAAGGACCACATGGTCATGAAGCAAAGTAACTAACTAATTCATGTTTTCACTTGCTCATACGCATGTCCCGAAACATTAGGTCATTCGGTACAACCGCTATAAAACATAGAAAAAGTTGTAATATTTTAAAAACTTGTACTAAATATAAAATGTTTAATTGTCCTTTTGCTAGCTAGCTAGCAAATCAGCCTGGTAGCATTATTTGAAAATATCGTCATTCGGTATAACCAAAAGTGTCATTCAGTAAAACCAAAATTTTGGTTAAACCGAATGACTTTTTTGGTGACAAATTTTGTCAATCTTGTAAAAAAACAAAACCAGTGTTAATTGATTATAAAAACCACATAATCTCATTGTTAACACTTAATATAACTTCAAAATTAATTATATCTCCATTAGTTTTTTTTTTTTTTTTACACTTTTAAAAAGCTTATTCGTCAATGACCCGTTATTGGAAATTAACTTTTCCATTAAGGGCTTATATTTAAATGTATTTACACAGACTGTTTAATGAAGCTCTGAGATTCCATTAATGCATTTACAGTTTAATTACAACTGCAAAAATAATGTTATGAGATTATCATTTTCAAATATAAAATATATTGAATATAGAAATATGAACTGTTGGAAAATATGAAACTTTAAAAAAATATATACTTTAAATATGAAACTAAAAGCACCAGTAAGTGGCAGCAAGTCACAGTCTTAATGAGCGAGTCATTGATTTATTCATTCAGTTGATTCATTCAAAACTGCTGATTCATTCAGGAACAAATGGATAGGCGACGCTTCTCTGTTTACAACTTTTTTTGTTTTGTGAGCACAATAGAGCAAAAACAGTTGACATTGATAATATTGTGTCTAAAATGTACGTCACTTAATATTAACCTAATTGTTTGTTAATATATTTATTAATTATACACCACTGGATAAAGTTTAAAATAGTGATGATCTTAAATGGAGGATAATGGCCATTGTTAGGTGAAATGGCCATTTTCATTGGCTAGTCATTTCCATTGCTCAATACATTTTGAAATAGCCATATAGTGGCAGATTTATCAGCCTGTCCAAAATATACACAAACCGTTCTTGATTTTTATTTATTTATTTATTTATTTTTTTTATAAACAGGGCAAGGTCTACAAATGTCAGATTGACCGAAAGCACACTTTGTAGTATATGAGCTTTAAAGGGATAGTTCACCCAAAAATGTAGTAAAAAATGTAGTAAAAAGAAAGTAAAAATCATTTACTCACCCATGAGTTGTTCCAAATCTGTATGAATTTCTCTCTCCTGCTGAACACAAAAGAAGATATTTTGAAGAATATGAGTTAACCAAACAGTTGATGGACCCCATTAACTTCCATATTTATTTATTTATTTATTTATTTTTCATACTATGCAATGGGATTCATCGACTTTTTGGCTTCTGACATTCTTCACAAGATCTTCTTTTGTGTTCAGCAGAAAAAAAGAAATTCATACAGGTTTGAAATAACTTGAGGGTGAGTAAATGATGACAGAATTTTCATTTTTGGGTAAACTATCTCTTTAAGTATGAAAGACGTACCGCTGTCTGCTATCTGACAATTGACCGTGATATCCAGCAATCCCTCATACTGTGAATGTATATATGTAACATTTTTACTTATCTGAGCAGAGCACATATAAGGAATATTTCCACCAGTTGCTTTACTCACAGACTGTCCTCCAAAAAAAAACGACCCTATAGGTCGTTTTTCAAGGACCTTATTATGACCTACAGTATATTTATGTTTTAAAGTCATGCAACTTCTAGCTGGTGTAAAAATAATGACAGTGTCGTGTTACGTCTGTTGTCATAAAATGACGTACCAATCAAAATGTGTGTTCATTTAAATGCAATGTGTGGACTTTTTACACCATTTGTCCTATTTCCATTTAGCAAAACTCTTTTTTTTATTAACGACTACACCCACCCCAACCCTAAACCTACCCTTAGTGATTTATAGTGCATATACACTTTATGAGTACATGCGTTCCCTGGGATTGAACCCACAATCGCATGATCACATGATTGCATATTGTTATATATTGCAACGCTCTGCCAATTGAGCTACGCGAAACCCCGAAATATGACGCAGATAAAAGGGAACAATGCATTAAAATGAAAGTGTCCTGTTGTCGATAGGGGCGCAACTTTTGCAAATGCTCCTATGGGTCGTATTTCATGAACTGAAATGAAAGTGTCCTGTTGTCGATAGGGGCGCAACTTTAGTAAACGCTGCTATGGGTCGTATTTCAGGGAAGTGACAAACAACCTATATAGGCGTATTGGTTGGAGAACATGTTGTTTACTCATGCCTTCACTTCAGTGCTGATCTGTGATGTGGTAACCTCAGCAGCCATGTGGATCTCTAAACCTCTCCTCAACCTCTGCAGTGTCGTCTCATTAACAAACAGACCTCATATTGCTCCACTGCACTGACTGCCAGTGGGGGAAAAAAAATCTACACATAGACAGCCAATCAAACTGGAAGTGTCAAGGTGGGGGTGGGTTTGTGGTAAAGGAGGTGCGAATCTCTGTGTTACGGTATGTTGAGCGGCGATCACGTACTAATTAGGTGTCTGCACTGATAAGAGCACAGGCGTTAAGAAAATGAGTGAATAAATAATAGATTACATTGTTCTAGCAACAGTACATGTCACTGCATTGAAGACGCACAGGGCTGGGGGAGAAGGAAGCTGGATTTTAGCAATCCTAATAAATCGAGGGGCACAGTAGTCCAAAGAGAGTGACTTACAAAGCATACAGAAAATGATTCAAGACTGTCTATATATAACATCTGATGTCCAATGTTGTTTTCAAACATGTAAAGCTACAAGCTGTTAGCGGCCATCTTGATTTTACAAATATATTATATATATATATATATATCTATATATATCTATATATATATATATATATATATCTCAACAAGAGAAAAAAAATAGGCTGGGCCTTCAGTGGGATTTTAGTGGGATTTAGCAATAAACTTGAATAAAAACAAGAAATTTAGATGTTACCTTTTAGGCTGCCATTTTTAAGTGTTTGACTTTGAAGATCAATTGATGCAGCACAGCATCATACGTTTTTTCACACACTTTTAAAAAAATCGCTATATCATGAAAAGTTCATGCGAAAAGCTGACCTATTGGATAATCATTGACTTTGTTTGGTTAACGATTATTAACCTCATACAAAAGCACATGCCCTGTAGCTACTGTACTGTAAGTGTTAGTAATTGTGTTTTTGTAAATGTCAGCACTCTTAATTATAGGTATCCATGATGACATTTTATATGGAAAAAAATAATGCATAAATTATTTTTTTTAAAGGGGTCATGAACTGCATTATTTTATTGTTTTATAATGTTTCCTGGGGTGCATTTATAATGTTAGTATGATTTCTACATCAAAAATTGTCATAATTTAGAAATAATAGGCATTTTTCCTACCCTGATTTTAGCCCTCTTATTTGAATGCTCTGTTTTAAGGGGCGTGTCTGCTGTGAGACTTCAATGTAAATATCCACTGCTGTGATTGGCTAATATCTTTGCCTATAAATAGCTAAGTATTATTCTCTTGAAAACTTTTAGCATGTTTTTACTATTACAGCTCTCAAGGTTAACTAATTGTGAAAAGTGTTGATTATATTATTACAAGATCTATGGCATTATATTTAGATTGTGGCATGAAAGGTTGCAGTGATGAACACCGTAGCTGATCACAGACATGTTGTTAAGTGCATGAATGCAGCGATCTCATCATTGCAACTCAATTTCTATACACTAACAAATGCTTTCATCATAACAGTGCAAACGTGATGTAGCTAAGAGATTTGTTGAATAAAACGGGAGTTTTGCCGTGAATCCAGAACTCAGTCACTGATAAACTCACACTGTTTGATTGACAGCTCCAGCGCGTGCTGTTTGATTGACAAAAGGGAGCGTTCTTTGATTGCTTTCTATATATAATTTCATAACCGTATAAATAACAGATTATTTTCATCCTACTAAAAGAAAAAACGTGAAGCTGACCGAGTCATTGATTTGATTTACTGACACATAGACAAAGAACATCTGATTGTACATGAATCATTACATATCAGATCAGGCATTAGAATTAGTTATTACACAGTTACATTAGTTATTACACTGTTATTACATGTTGTTGCATTACTGTCGAGTCCATGTTGTAAAAGTTTGTTTGCAAAGCCTGCGCCAAAATGCGATTAATTTACCAAAGAATCCATATTGAAATGTGCCGAATACAAATAAATAATGCTCAACTGAGACATTCACATTGTTGAAAATAAATAACTAGCATATTTCTAGCATTAGGATCCCTTGAAAGGTAATGTTATTTTTGTCCTGTATTGCTCTTCTCTCCTCCTCATCTCACTAACACGCCAGTGGGCGGGGCTAACGTTGCAATGATGAAGTAGTCGTTGATTTATTCTGCGGAGGCGGGGTTTCACCTATCTATATGCACATTCTGGGAGGAGTCATTCGCTGGGCCTGGTGTCAATAAAAGCTTTTATTGGACTAACAAGGAAGTTATCATTTCTGAAACTTACAGGATATTATTATAGTACAAAGACCTCTTATATATCAAAAGCTCAAGGAAAAGTTGATTTCTCAATTCATGACCCCTTTAATGTTAGAACAATTGATGGTTACACTTTATTTTGATAGTTTACTTTAGACATTTTACTAACTATAAGTAACTTTGCAATTGCCTGTCAACTAACTGTCATTAATTTGCAACTACATGTCAATGAACTCTCATTAGATTATTAGTAGACTGTTAGGTTAGGGTTAGTAGTTCACATGTAGTTGCAAAGTTACTTATAGTCAGTAGAATGTCTTTTGGTAGCATCAAAATAAAGTGTTAGCAGATATTAAGCAGACAGTCTACTGTACATATACACTAATGACTGCTAGTTGACATGTAGTTGCAAAAGATACTTTTAGTTAGCAGAATGTGGGAAAAAAAAAAGTGGATCATCAAAATAAAGTGCTACCCAAATGATTTTTTACAAGCACTGAGAAACTGTGCAAAGTGAAGAAGTGTTTCTATTACTCCTCAAACGTGACAGCTACACTTTTCGTTTTGCATTTCAAAAGCGGCATAAAAGATCTGAAGCATGCTGAATAAAATCTTCAAATCGTTGTGGCGCTGAGTGTGTTTAGATGACACCATGTGCTAAAGTAGTCACAGTCATTTCTAAGTGTTTTCCTTTTACCCTTGTGGCATCTCTACATTATAAATTTGAGATTTGTTTAACAGTAAATCAAAAATGCAGAGAGGAAGCTTTCAGTGTGAAACATTGAAATGGCCCTTTATGGATGGGAAAATTTAAATGCTGCTTCCAAAATGTGTCATATTTAGCTGAGTTAGTGCAATAGCAACTAGATTTGTACATTTTCCAAAGAAAAACGCATTGGTATGGTGCTCTGGGTGGTTACTAGGTGGTTGCTTACATTATATATGAGCAGCGGTAATGCTTGCTTTAACTGGTTATCAGTGTAAATTCATTGGCTCTTACCTTCACATGAAGAGCTGAAGCATGCAATGCATTCACCATCTTTTTTAGAACAAGAAACAATATATTCTTCTCAAAAATTGCCTTATCAAGTAGCATGCATAATAGGTTCCTAGTATAATTTCTTGGTTCACTTGTCTTTAATGTGATACTGAATTGGAAATGTGTAATAAAGACCCAAAGTGCGATATAAAGCTTTACGAATAGCAAATCAGTGTAACATTTCTCTAAACTCCATGAAACATGTTTCAATATTTCATTTTTCCCCTTGCTTTTCGTGCTGGTTGCTCTATATAAAATCAGTGCATATTAATTTAATTTTGTCACATGGGAGTGGATGTCTTTTAAGGTGAATCTATTTAAGGGAAGCGATGTTCCTTCAAGGCTGAAGCAGCATCACATGTCTCTCCCTGTAAACCTTCATTAGGAACAGCAGCCCAGCAGCCTACATTCACACAGCAGGCCTGAAACGCAAACAAACTTTCAACACAAAATCATTTGTTCTTTCCTCGTTACTAGCTTGGATTCAATGAAAAAAGACCTTAGCAGCGTCTTTCTGCCTATTTCAGTTGATTGGATGTCGCCCCAAAGAGCTTCACTTTACAGTAAATTCAATACACTTGGACAATCAAAGGCAAAAAGGAATGTCTGGGATGAAGTCACTTTGCAATTTGTTGTTTTAAGTTTTATCAATTATTATTTTTTTGTCTATCTGATATGAGTACTCCACTGACATTGAAAAGCTGTTTTGCTTCTTACAATCATGAGCTGTTTTGTTGTTAAACTGCTTTGCTGTCAGGTTATCAATCGATAATTTAGGTAATTGCTGTTTACAAAGTGACAATGAAGCAAACCAATGTTTATGAATGACTGAGCAAAGTAATGAGACCGCTTCTCAAATTGTTCTAGTTGATTGTACTCTGAGATTACATTTTTGGCTGTACAATTGTTTTTGTTTCTAATGATGTTGGAGTTGTATAGTCTGGGGACATTTTGATGAGGTTGCCAGTTTCTTTATTCTGGAAGAAATATCATTCTGGGATTGGTCATGTTTCACCACAAAACCAAAAGAAAGAAAATGATTGTGTATAATTAGAGATATACCAATGTATCGGCCAACAATCGGTTTCGGTCGATAAAAGCTATTATCACTATCGGCCGATTGTTCAAAAACAGCTGATGATCAGGTCCGATTATATCCTGTCAATCAAAAGGGTGAGGAAAAATGTGTTCAGACTGCAACTCATACTGTATTTGAAGAAAATCTCTTTTGTGTTGAATTTAGTTAACAGTTTAAAAAACAGCGATGTTAAAGCAGGCTCTATTTGACCCTATGAATCACCCATAGTTAAAGCCAAGGTTGCCAGGTCTGCTTTAAGGTGATTCAAGTGACTTTTAACATGGCATATAGCTTCTAATGTGTAGTGAAACCTGAACGTCTGAAACAGATTGATAGGGAAAGAAACTGGCATTCATTGTAACTAAGTCCTATTTTGTATCATATTTTACACTTTATATTAAGTTTATTACCTTATTACCTATTAGTTTGTTACAGTGTAATTATACATGTAAGTACTGAGTAATAATAATTAACCTCATGTACTAACTATAGGGTTAGGGTTAGGATCAGGGTTTGGTTTAGGGTTGTAATTATGCATATTTTATAGTTGTTATTACAGTAACTACATGAACATGTAACAAGGACACTGTAAAATAAAGTGTTACCAAACTGCTAATTTTAAAAGCTGTGGAAGAACAGAAGAATATATGTTTGAACCAGCAATGTAATAGTCAACTAGAGCTGCTTGTACACCAAAGACAGCACTGTCAAAACTGTCTGCCACACAAGCACAATGAAATGGCCATCCACTGCAAAATGTTCTGGCAGAAATGCAGGGCTTACAAAAATAATAGAATAAATAGACTCAAAATGACATTTCACCTCTACCGCCTATTGACGGAGACAGATTTCTGAGTCACTGAAGTATGTTGAGCACAACAAAGTACAGAGATTGCTAGAGCCCAAGATAAGAGCCATATTTGCCATAGGGAATCAGCTGTGATGTGTACTGTGAAGACAGTATGTGCAATATGGCAACAGCGACGGCAAAGAAAACAGCACATTTAAGCATGTTTTGTTTACATTAATTCAGTACCCAAATACATTCTGCATTCTGTCACTCCTCACTGTAATGAGATAGGAATCTTCCCAGACAGCATACATTATTTCTGGGAGAGCGGAACGTCTTTATATTTGCAGAATGCAGCATATTTGAGATTTTAACATGTTGCACTTAATAGTCCACATCTGTTGTGATTGCAAATATTTACATTTTGTCTTACTCAAAATCTTCTTGTGTTTTGGCCAGTCACAAGTTTGTATTTGTTTTGCTGCGGTAAATCTAATCCTTCGTTTGTTTGCTGCCAATTCAAGTCTTAGGCAAGCCTTAGTTTTGCAGTGGAACTTTGGAAAAATTTTGAGCATTTTGCTTTGTTTTGTGCTACTCACGGTGGATGGATCTGCCAAGATGCTTGAATTTTCCTCCCAGCCTGCTGATTTGTGTTTGGGACATGGTTTTGCTTTTGTACCTCATAGGTTTTTTTTGTGCAGCAGTTTTGGGTGTCAATTGTGGTTTTCTCTGGATGTGTTTAGTATAAATCTTTTTAAAAATGCTTTTACAGATCAGATAAAGAGAGATTTTTCCCCTCCACAGATGTTTGTGAGAATTTAAAACAATCTCTGAATGCTATTTCACTGAGATTTCAATTTCTCATTGTGTAGCAGGGCATTGTTAATAGCTGAACTACCTCAGAAAACTTGAAATTAGACATGTACCTAAATCATGGGGTGGAATCCATTCTCTTGATTGGAATATGAATCAAGTTGTCGTACCACTGCTTATAAAATTGCCATTCTCTGATGGGATCAATACAGCCAAACTGATATCAAATTGCTGTGGCTTAATGCCTTGTTCTTCTCTGAGTAAATAAGCACAGAATCCCTGAGATTGGAATTTTATGAGATGTGCAATTTCTTTTTGTCAAAAATGTTTTGCTTATCGTGTCTAAGCCATACTGCTTGTGATAAGACAGAGCTAATAGCCTCCGGTGCGTTTGACTGAGTCAAAGTCCATTCGGATTTTGTTTAGTCAATTAGCCTAGCTGAACTTGTGGTATTTTGCAGGAAAAAAAGGAGGCATTTCTCTGTCACATCTGTTTGGGTTTTGTTTCCTGTTTATTGGTTAATATGATTCCCTGTTCACCTCATGTGATCTGCTCATGTGCTTTCGATAGGTGTGTTTGACTTGAAGTGGTGCTGTGCAGACCGATTGGTGTATAACATCAAAATACTGCGAGAACAATTAGAGAGCAGGCGTCTCTATGCTTTCGAATCACTCTCATGATATTTTGATGTCATACACCGATCGGTCTGCACTGTTTTCATTTGTTTGTCTGGTAACACTTTATTTCATAGCCTTGATACACATGTCGAAACTATAGTAATCACTATAAATTGTGTATAATTACATGCAACTAACATGCAATTACGTAATTTCAACATGTAAAACGTGTTTATGTCCTTGTAGAACTTGTATTTACAACTTCTAAGCTGGGATTTTTCTGAGAGTTCCCACCTGTAACACCTGACCTCTGCAGATTCATATTGGTGTTGCCATAGAAACGCATAATTCCCAGTCCGAGGATGTGAACAGCTCTGAGTAGAACATCACATGATTTCATCTTGAAATTACGGTAACTATGGCATGGCGTGAACGCAGCAGTGTAGCGTGTAATTTTTTTTAATGTTAAAATATTTTTCTTAAAGTCTGCATGGAATCAAAACTGATCCTATGGACTGATTCATCTATCCATATTTTGGTCACACTTTCGATAATTAACTATTAAGACTTTTGCCTTTTTATTAATAGCTGTTAAGTTTAGGTATTGGATAGAATTAAGGGATGTAGAATAAGGTCATGCAAAATAAGGCATTAATATGTGCTTTATAAACATAAAGTACTAATGAACAGCCAATATCCTAGTAATATGCATGCTAATAAGCAACTTAAAGGGTTAGTTCATCCAAAAACGAAAATTCTGTCATTTATTACGTACCCTTGTGTTGTTCCACAACCGTAAGACCTTTGTTCATCTTCGGAACACAAATTAAGATCTTTTTGATGAAGTCTGAGAGGTTTCTGTCTCCCCATAGAGATGCAATGCAACTACCGCTCCAAGGTCCAGAAAGGTAGGAAAAAGATGTCATTAAAGTACTCCATGTGACTCCAGTGGCTTAGACTCAATTTCATGAAGTGACGTGACATTGTTTGCGCAAAAAAAAAAAAAAAAAAACATAATTTACCACTTTACATAAAAAAATATTGAGGCCGATATGACTAGGAACTATACTGTCATTCCGGCGTAATAATCAGGAACTTTGCTGCCGTACCATGGCTGCAGCAGGCGCAATGATATTACGCAGCATCTGTTCCTAGTCATATCGGCCTAGAAAATCACAATGTTTAATTTTCCTTCGGTCTTAGTACACGATGTAACTACAGAAGAGTCAAGTTTTAAATAGGAAAAATATTGAAACTCTTTGGTCATTTTTTAACGAGATGCTAACGGTCTAATCAGATTCAATGAACTATGCTAAGCTATGCTAAAAGTGGTACCGCCAGACCTGGAGATCAGCTGAATGGATTCGAAAACGGTAAAACTCAACTGTTTAACTCTAGGGGAGCTGGAAAATGAGCCTATTTTCAAAAAAAGTGGAGTGTTCCTTTAAGGTGTACCTCCCTAAGTGTGACGTTACCAGGTGCTGTCCATGGCAGTGGTGCTGAATTGGTTAAAATCGATGGCTCGAGAATCAATAATTCACTCTATGCAGGGCTGCTTTGTTATGTGAGAAAGCGAAGTTTTTTATAAAATAAGCACTTCAGAAGTAGAAATTGCATTTATCAGGACTCATAGGATCTTATCTATATTCTAATTTATCTATATTCTGGGGGCTCTATATTCTAGCTGAGCCCCCAGCGTGAGTTTAAGGCTGTTATTATATACACAATGTGTGCCTGATATGAATAAAACACTCAAATTATATAACTGAAAGGGTTATTGTTGCAGCTATAGAAGTTGATTTTAACAAACTATAAATGTCTTTTTTATGTAGCCTAGTACTTCATTCAAATGTGTATTTAAATAAACCTAAAATAAACCTGATGTGGTTAAAAACACTGAATAGTTGTGATATATGACAAGCGCTGAGCGCGTCTGTCTCTGGCTCAGCGCCAAAGAACATTTGAATTTAGCAGTGAATCTTTGCATTTTATTCTTTGGCATTATCCTAATTGAAAACTGGGTGTATTACAACTTCAGAATTACATTTGTATAGACTGTCAACAGTGATAAGGTAAAGCTAAGAGTGGCCCAATCTTACGAGCGAATGACTTACATAAGGTATACTTAACTAAGAACTTTTCGGGAAACACGTATTAACGTTAAGGTACAGCTTAAGAACGACGTAGAGTTAAGAAGGTTTCGGGAAATCCAGGCCTGGAACTTGGAGTGGTAGTTGCGTTGGATCTCTATGGAGAGATAGAAACCTCTCAGACTTCATCAAAAATTTGTGTTCCGAAGATGAACAAAGGTCTTACAGATGTGGAACGACATGAGGGTAAGTGATGACAGAATTTTCAATTTTGTGTGAACTAACCCTTTAATAGTGAGAATTAGAAACTAAACTACAGTGTTACCTATATATATATATATATATATATATATATATATATATATATATGTGTGTGTGTGTATATATATATGTGTGTATATATATATATATATATATATATATATATATATATATATATATATGTGTGTGTGTATATATATATATATATATATATATATATATATATATACACATACATATATTTATATAATGGTAATCTTTAATCAAAATGTCATCTCTCTGCTTATGTTTGCAAGGCCATGCTGCATTTAAATCAGACTAATTCGGATTACCTTCATTCTGGTATTCGATGCTCTCAATCAAGAACTGATGGATAAAGTCCCATCCTACATTTTTTTCTGGTTCAACAAGCCATTTCACTCAGAAATACATCACATTATGACAATAAAGTCACATCTTACATTTCATGTCAACTTTAATATGCAGAAATAGTTTCCAGAAAAGTGTAAACACTGTGACTGTAGTGCATCCGATGACCAATGGCAGAATGAGGATGTGTTTAGGAAGCCTATTTGCAAATATTTTAGTTTGAAAATTAATTTTGCAGTTCTGTTTAGTGATGCACAGAAAATTCACACTTCAGCTTAAATTTTTGCGAATTTAAGTTCAGAACATCAGTTTTTAGAAGTTTATTCCTTCTTCCCTGCATTACTGTGACTTACAACATTACATGTTTAAGTGATTTTGAAGCTCTGTTAAATTAATTAGTGACACTAGCTAAACAATATTTGAGCATGCTAATCCTCCAGGCAGGGCTTTGAATGTTCGATACATTTTCTTGCCCAGGACTATGACAGATGTGCTACTTTGAAGTATGGCTGGGGTGAAAGAGGAGGGGACGGTGGTAGCTCCCTAATTACTTCTGTTTTCCCATTATGCCATTCAAGGCTTGAAGTCGCAGGTACATTTAGACGAGCAGTTCAAAGCCAAAGAAGCAACATGAAAAGACCGTGGGTGCAGCATTTCTTTTCTGATGGCCACAGCTGAATTAAAGCTGAGTATGTCTTCCTCCTAGCAGCACGATAGAACAGTGAGACCAATGCACGTTTTTGTTCTCTTTATGAGCTTACTTTTCTTGATTTTTGTTAAAAAAAGAATTTGCATTCCTAGGCCCTTTAATCTTGTCTCTCTGTCTGCACAAAGTCGCCCATCTTTCATTCTGTCATTAGGCTAATGGTGTGCATCTCCTCTGCCAAGATTTTACATGTGCCTAGCCCCTTTTTTATGGGACCCACCAATTTCGTACACACACTGCTAGCAGATGGGTTATTTGGCCACTCCGCTTAGCAGTCTGCTGTTTTACTTTTCGAAAAAAGAGCTGCAACAAAGCTTGATTTTATATTATGCACATTAGCTTCTCAAAGTTTAAGGGTGTGTTCACACTTCCTTACTGAAAAATCCAGCATAAACCAGTATGAATTCTTATGCTGGGGACCAGCAACCAGTAACCAGCATGCAAATCATACCTTATGTTGGTGACCAACAATGCTGTATTTTTCAGCAGGGTTGGCAGGTTTGGTTCGATTAAAACAAACTTTGGTCCAATTCCTCTGTTAGTGCGGTTCATTTGAATAAGTGTGAATGCTGCGATCTGAACCTTGGTGTGTGCCAAACAAGCAGACCGCTTTGAAATGAACTCTGGTAAGGTTCAACTGAAATATGAATGCAACAAGGACCAATCTAAACAAACCAAAAACAGGATGTGATGTCACAAAATGCAGCCCTAAAAAGGACAGAATTCTCAAGCATACCTTGTGGTTCTTGTCATAGGTGCTACATTGTCGATTACAGTTCGGTACAGGCGTCAGAAATGTCGTCTCCTTCACTGTAAACCCGAATAAGAAGGGCTAACTCAAAAAATTTGAGGTAATCAGTTACATTTTGATAGCAATTAACATAAAATATTTATTTAATTTTTTTCATCAGTTCTTTTGATGAGTTATTTACTTCACTATAAACCCTAATAAGAAAATTCAGAAAATGCCAACTTGTTAATTAACATGTTAATAATAGCATAGTATAGCACTTACTGAATAAGTACAGCAACTTAAAACATCACAACTTACCTGCTCTCAAACCAAGCCGCATGCGCTACTTGTCACCATGATGGCAACTCTCCAAAAACCCACATTAACAGAAACTCTTCTAAATTAGCCTAACAAAACATTAATCAATACTAAATCTCCCTTACCATTAATTTTGCACAAAAAAAAAAAAAACATTATATAGCACTTAATTTTAACATTTACTCTCCCTTTCAAGTGCCATGGGCAAAGCATGCTGGGCAATAGAAACCCCAGCCCAGTTTCAGTTAAACTTAAGTTTGTCTAAATTAAAAGAAATGAGTTCATACAACTCAAAACAATGAAACAGTTCAGTTTACTTGAAATATGTCAGTGCTGTAAGCACAAAAGAAAAATAAAGTTCTAAATACTCATAACAGTTAATTTAACTGGACTAATTTGTTCAATTTAAGTTTGTCCTACTCAAACCAATTAAGTATTTTGAGCATTAGGGTTTACAGTGTTGCAGCAGATCTTCGTTTGTGTGTGATAGAGGAATTCCTGACACTGTTTTGACTCATTTGCACTCTTAAAAATAAATGTGTGATTTTAAGAAAACAGGGTTTTCACAGTGATGCCATAGAAGATTGAATTTTGGTTCCCCAAAAGAGCCATTTTCTTCTTAATGTAAAGAACATTTTAATAATCTAAAGAACTTTTTTTTTTTTTTTTCACTATAAAGAACGCTTTGTACAATAGAAAGTTTCCATGGATGTTAAAGGTTCTTCATGGAACCATCATTGCCAATAAAGAACCTTTATTTTTAAAAGTGCGGGCATTTTATAAGCCTTTCATGAGTTCTCTAAAAATACCATTATATGTATACACATGCAAAAAGCGCATTTGCACACATTTTTTTTTTTTTTTTTTCTTCCCCATTTGTATCTTTGGGTCTGGTGTTAATAATGACAGTGTGAACATTAAGCGAACCAGTACTAAGTGTATCATTCTCTTTTTTGGTCTGAACCAAAAGAGCCAGAGAATCAAACTACAAGAATGAACACATGAGAATGCTACTAGAGGCAACAAACAGAACTGTGACAATAATTAAGCAATTGCAGTTTACTGAATATCACAGACAAGCTGTGATTATTCCACATAAAACTCCCATAAATAAGAAGTAAATATGTAAATATATTTAATAGGGATGCACCGATACCGATACCAGTATCGGTATCGGGACCAATACCAAGCTTTACTTGTACTCGTACTCGTAAAAATACCCCCGATACCAAAGACCGATACCTCACGTGACGTAACTGACAGAATTTTCCGTGCACAGAGACACCGGCAGCAGCAGCATAAACAATGTCAGCCTCAGAGGTGTGGAAGTACTTCAAAATTAATGATGACAACACACACATTGCGAACTGAATGCTTTCAATCACAATTCGTTATCGATTAGTGAAGGCGGGATAGGCGGAATTGCGCTGAATGACACAGACCAGAAGCGCTCTCTCTCTCGCACGCGCTCTCTCTCTTTCTTGCGTGTGATCCCAGTTCTCTCAGACAGCACGCGATCGGTTCTCCTTGCGCCTGAATGGTCAAATGCACACATAGTTGTCAAAATGTCCATCGTGTGGAGTATCTCACGTAAATACAGTCAGTTATGGCTTAAGTGGACGTAAACATTTGGGTGAAAACAGGATATGTGTCAGTATCCATGGATTCGGTCTTAAAGGGACCGTAGCCTACATTTGTCATTAATGTTAATAAAACAACAAAATATGTTAAATAAATGTATACATGGTAAATAAACCTACTGTATCTGAAAAACAAGTTTATTTAATTTGTATCTCTATAGTATTTGTTGTATTGTTTGTACATTTCTTTTTATATAACAACAATTATATATATTGGTAATTATGCCCTTTGAAGGTTATTGGACACTGAAATTTTTGTTCTTTAAGTTGTTAAGTTTTGTTCTTTTATGTGACAAGCACATAAAAATGATTACTTTTTTCATTAGAGTAATAATAAAGAAGCTGTTCGACATTCATTAGTCTCACTGTGTTGTGCTTGGAAAACTACAACATCAAAAAAATAAAAAATAAAAAGAAAGAGAGAGAAATTAATAAATGTATAGGCATCGGCATCGGTATCGGCGAGTACTAGAAAAAAGTATCGGTACTTGTACTCGGTCCTTAAAAAATGGTATTGGTGCATCCCTAATATTTATATTTAATTTTTCAATTAACAAAAATAGTTCCAAAAAAATTCAAAGCATAAAGCATTGTGTTACCAAGTAACACACAGGGTATGTTAGTGGAGTGGAGTGACAGCCATTTTCCCTTCTCACTCAAAATATTCTGCAATAACTCCATTCCAGCTCAACTTCAATCTTTCCATTTTGCATCCATTCCCCACTCCGAACAATTCTGGGACAAGACAAAATCTGCTTTTTGGAACCAGATGCTGTAGATACAGTATCTACTGGCAGGGGCTAATTTGAGCAAACCTTTGTGCGGTATAGTTTTGCTGTTTATTTCAATTTTCTTCTAAAGTGATTTAAACATTTTGTTAGCCTGCGTGTTTCCTGGAAATCAAACCTGTGGTGTTGCCAGTGTCATGCTCTGCCAGTAGCGCTACAGGAACACACATTATTTGTGTTGTGAAAGGTGTGATTTTTAAGAATGTTTGACAAACTCTTAATCTCTCATGAGTGGCAAGATTTTCCTTCACTGTCAGTCAGCAGGACAGCACAGCTTGTACTACGATCAAACTCTCAGCTGCAAAGAGCATATGTAATGATAGGTTGAAAGATGAAAGACTCTACTTGTTCTGCCACTTTCTTTCTGTCTCTCGCTTTTACTTTAACATGAAATTGTGAAGTCATGTATGACTTTCTCTGACAGATGCCCTTGACAGTCTATGGTATGGTCTTGGCCCAGCACTGCTCTCATTAGCCAGAGCATCGGTGCACCGGAGGTGTTTTGTCAGGTCATTCTCCCCCTCGCAATCTAAAGCCAAAAAAAGCAACTTATGCCTGGGTCTCCCGTCAGAATGGTGGTGTCCAGCATTGCTGGAGTCAGGGGAGATCTGTCAAATGAGAGGGAGGATGTCTTCAGGGCAAGTGGACAGTTGCTGTCCCACCATGGATCAACTGTTCAGGCATTATGAAGGAAGAGTTACTCTAAGGACAGCAAATCAATACACTGCTTCTCAAACATATAAACAAATACTGTTCATATACTGGGGAGAAAGTTTCTCCTCAGCATCTTTTTTTTTTTTTTTTTTGAACAACCTACCTGGCCCATTTATCTTGTTAAAATATGGATTTTTACATTTCCTAAAAGAAAATATGAGTCCTGTTCGCCAATGTACTCACTAGAGCATTGTGGGCGGTTGTCACGGCTTTATCCTGAAGTTTCTACAGTGTTCTGGGTGGTCAATAGCTGCTTTGGCCCAAGTCAAAAGAGCCGACCTTCTGGTCTTTATGATACTCTATAGATATTGAAACATAGAATCATTAGAAAAAGGACCTTTGATAACACTTTAGTATAGGGAACACATATTAACTATTAACTACGACTTTTCCCTCAATAAACTTCTAATTTACTGCTTATTAATAGTAAGGTAGTTGTTAAGTTTAGGTATTGGGTAGGATTAAGAATGTAGAATAAGTTCTTGCAGAATAAGGCATTAATATGTGCTTAATATGTACTAATAAATAGCCAATATTCTAGTAATATGCATGCTAATAAGCAACTAGTTAAAAGACCCTAAAATAAAGTGTTACCGGATCTTCTATCTACATTTTTCCAAAACTCCAAAAACAAACCTATACATACAATTCACTGTAGTTTTGCAGCATTGCAGAAAGTAACGTAATATTTTGCACAAATGTGGCCTCGCCACCAACACAATTTTTATATGTGCCTGGATTGAGGTATTGTTCCTTCAGTGTCCGCAAGTCATGTGTTAATGTACATAATAGTAATAAATTTGTATGAAGTATGAACAATAATGATGCTAGTGGTAAGCACTAACAACATAAATACCACACTTTCAGTTAACAAATGTATATCCTGAGAGATCTCCATAAATGCCTATTAAGTATTATTGGTGGCAATAAATTAACCTTTTCATATCTACAACAAACAAGGCAAAGTGAGTGTACCATTCAGTGCGATTATTTGGCCACAATAATCACATCACACTTGCTTACCTGTGTATAGAGGCTTCATTCAATCTTGCATGTGCTGATCAAATCATAGCCATTAGGAGATGATAGGAAAGACCTTCATCTGTCCTCTTCTCCATAGATGTGCTTGAAGAGATTTGAAAGTAGGCTATGCAGACAAGTGCATTTGATATTCAGCTGAAAGAAAACAGGATGGATCAAGGGCCCAGGGCGATTGGCAATTCATTTGTATGCTTTAAGAGGGATGATATCTTCAACAGAGAACAGTCAAGGGTACAAATAATGAGCTATGCAAGAGGATATAGACAGAGAATAATAATAATAATAAAAAAAAGAAAAAGCTCTATATGAAGACTGAAGGCACAAAATGATAGTAAATCTATTGTTTAATAGTACTACATCTACTAATTATTCAGTGAGTTCTAGGGCAAGCATTATTATTACGACTCCTCATACTTAGTATTCTCCTTAAAATATCCGCACGTAACTTGTTCTGAATCATTTGTGATACAGACATGGATGAAACCTCAAACCACCCTACAAAATATAAAGGCATCTATATGTTTGCCACGCGCTGGCTAGATGTGATAATCCACAAAAAATGCTTGATGCAGACGAACGATGAAATCACATTTAATAAACATCAGGAACCATACATAGAGACACTAGCATGGAACTTCAATACAAGACAATGAACAGATGATTATTGAGGGTTTAAATACACAAGATGACAATAGGCTAAATGAAGGACAGGTGTTGGTGGTTAGTTGACATGGAAACAAACAACAGGAACAAAATCACAGGAACTGAAACCAGAAACATCAAAATAAAAGTCATTGAACACAGAGACACAGGCAATCGTGACAATGTTCATGTACAGATTCATTTATTGCAAAATTATATATTGTCCAAATTATATTTTCTTTGACTTCAGTAAAGTTGATGTGTCTTTTAATTCTACTCATTATTCATTTTAGATGTATTTAGATGAAATATTTTCAATTAAATTAAAATTCATTTGCATATTTTTTCCTAAAACTATTTTGTGGATTTTTTTTTTTACTGTTAAAATCCATTTTAGAGATTTTGGGCAGTAATCCTTTACTAGTAACACATTACCATTAATTTGAGCATTAATTAATATTTAGATTTCAGTAATAATATTACAGTTACCATCCATAAAACATTATTTTTATTTGCCTCAACCCCTATGATCTGAAGTCCAACAATCTAATTATTACTAGATTCATTTTTGTAATCTTCCTGACTCACGCGTGCATGTGACGCCACCATTACTGCAAGCTGGCTTGGAATATTGAAAAGCTTACATTCAGCAGCTGGAAATATTGACATTACTGCTTTTGTCAGGATAAAGGATGACAAGAACACCATTGTCAAATGTAAGTTGTGGCATATTTAACTCTGGCATTGCATAGCTTGCCCATCCACATATTCATTTGATCTCTATATAAATTGTACCTACATGTTATCAAAAATCTTACTAGAAAATAAAACAATTTCTTATGACCTTACTTGATATTCTTTTGACAACATACATCATGACATATAGACTCATATGATGAGGCAGAAATATGTTGTTTGTGGCATTTTACAATAAGCTAATCGTTACACCTGCTTAGCATTTCTCATGTAAACATCCTTTATTCTTATAAAAATAGCCCAAATCACATTAAAATCCCATATGTTGTCATAACCATGTTTATTAGCTTCATGTTTCATTTGTAGAAACATTTGTCTGGGTTTGTTATGTACGAAACAGAAAGCGGAAGTGTAGAGGAACTTAGGAAGAGACAGGTCGGGTTATGAACACCTAATATGAGTGACATATGAGCAGCAAATGATCTTCCTCTGAGTCATAACAGCGATCGCGGAAGTGAAAACAGGTGGTGTTTCTGAAATTGCGTACTGTCTGAGTAGGTACTACATTTGAATTTTAACTTACTTTGCGAATAGTATGAATATGGGCAGTATGAATGAAATTCAGACATACTACATCCGCCATGTTGTTACTGTCACGTGACCTACCAGTGTTAATTGCGTCACTTCACTGTCATTCATAAATCCTCTCCTGTGGCTTCATGGGTAATAAAGTGTCCAGGGAATGTGCTCTTCGAATACTATGGATACTCCGTTGGTGTTTTTCACATACTATATAGTAGGGAATTATTTGTTTTTGGACGCAGCAGGGAGACACCACTGGAAGCTAATATACTCACCAGATTACATAATTTAGTGGGAAGTGAATATAAATGATGATTCTAAAGAAATACAAACTAAATAATTTAAATATAATAGTGATTTTGGACTAGCCTCACACGAGGGCACCATAAATGTAGTTATTTATGATCTTAAATATTAATATTAATATTGAGTCAGATGATTCCTTCCAATATTTCGGAGCACCAGCCAAGGACTCTCACCTTGACAATAAAGAACAATAATGGAAGATTGTTGACTGAATTATAATTATATAAATTGGAGGAAGTTCGTCATCTGACCAATCTGAAGGATTTGTGAGATAACTTGTATAGCCTCTTACTGTATTATCAACACAAGGAAGACACAAGTGTAATAAATGGATTTTATTAACAAAAGGATAGACAAAAGGAACTAACAACTACTGAATGGACAAAGTGCAAAAAGATTGATAAAGGCAAGTGAATGAGTTAGATGTTACTATGGCAGTTACATTTTAATCTTATTAAAAGATAAACTGTAGTTTCTCTAGAAGAAATAAGGTAAACCTTATTCTGAATTCAACAAATAAACCGAGATTGTTATTAACTGATATTAGCTATGCAAAATCTAATGCAAATTAGATAATCATATACTGACAATATACACTAATGACAAGGTCTCTGGGAAGAGATTTAGTAAGTGATATTTACGTCTGCCTGGTCATGCTGAATCCGAGGGTGATGTCTCCACTCATTGAGCTGGGCAGCGCTGCAGTGGGAAGAAAGGAGTTGGAATCCATTTCACAGCCTTGAACAAAAAGTACTTGTGAACGTTGAACTCCTGCGAATGAGAAGGTCCTTTTCCTGGAACACGCAGAAGAAGAAGCCTTGAAGAAGCCTTGAAGGTTCTAATGTCTGTGCAGACGATCCTTTTTTTCTAAAACACGCAGATGGAAGGATCTTTAGATTCTGAAGTCAGTACAGATCCGAGCAGTCTGGAACATGCAGATCTGGAGGATCTCTGATGAGAAGATTTTGAAGTTGGTGCAGAAGATATTTTGAAGATGGGGGCTAAGCTTGTCGTCGTCGTCTCCGTTGCAGTTTTCAAACTTCCCAAATTCACTTCTTGCAGATCTTCCTTGTTTCTCTCTTTGGAGCTTCAGCATTTTGAGAGAGCAACTTCACAACTTCATAGAATTGGGCTTAGCTTAGCACATCTTGGGACCAGAACCTTGAACCGGGACTGGAACAGGAACTGGAGCCTGGAACCAGAATGGGAAACTGCAGCAACCCAGAAACTGGAACCGTTCTCTGTCTCAGAGACAAGCCTTTTAATCTGTCCTGAGAAGGAGGGAAATGCAAATTGGCACCTTTCAGATCCAGTGTTTTGATTGACTGATGCTGTCAGAGGTGGCCACTGGATGGCCCCTCTCTTGCATGAGGTTCATTTGCATTGCTTAAAGTTCATGTTTAGAACAATGTCTTTAAGGTTTTTCCTATGCATAATTCACTTTCCAAACCAATTTCAGATTAACCTAGGCATCGTGCAGAAAACATAAAGTCCAAACATCATTGGGTTATGATGAGCTATGCATTCATGTATACCTTAATATGTAAGTTTGTATATTTTGCATGTACACAAACAATACTCATTAAGTATATACAGTTCTGTTAATAGAATTGGAGAAATGGTCAGGGTGATTGTATTTTCAAGTTAATCTCCTAGCCCATATATTTCCTTGTTTGTGAAACTTCTCTTGGAGGTGCGAGTTTTGAGTCCTGTGCTTTTCATTATGGCAGATGAGGTGATTATTGATGTAATGGGGGGTGTCTGCCCTCATGTCTGCCTACTGATCACTACATACCCTAACATTCACAAAGAGGCACACATGCGAAGTTAATTACCACTTCTGTGGGGTGTAATGGAAAAGTAATGCAACTAGTAGCGTAACTGAATTACAGTTGCTAGGAAAAAATCAATACAATAATACAATAATCACTTTTAATTTCGTGACTAGAAAGCAGCATGAATTTTTTTTTTTTTTGTTTGTTTTTTTTTTTACATCATTCAATTTCTATGGAAGCCCGTTTCTGCCACTAAATAAAAAAATAAAAACAGTAATTGTGTAATAAACTCACAATTGTGCGAAACTTTTTTTCTCGCAATTCTGACTTTATTTTTTTATTTATTTTTTTAAATGTAACCTTTATTTAACCAGGAAAAACTCACTGAGATTAAAAATCTCTTTCACAGGTGTGACCTGGCCAAAATGAGCAGCAATACAATTAGTTTCGACACAGATTTACACAGTACAAACAAAATTAAAAACAATTACATTTCATTGAATCAACTTCCATTTGCCGAATGACTACTTTAAATTTATCCAAAGACAACAAATTTTGTAACTTCAATCTCGATTGAAGGTGATTCCAGTCAAACGGGGCTGCATACACAAAAGCCTTCTTACCTAATTCAGATCTAGCAAAAGGAACAGAAAGAATATAACAGTTTTGAGAACGTCGAAAATATTTCTCAACAGTTTTCTGTTGAATAAGACAGCAAAGATACGAAGGCAACATATATTATATACTTATATATTATATTACGCAATTGCGAGTTTATATCTCACAATTGTGAGAAAAAAAAGTCAGTATTGTGAGATATAAACTCGCAATTGCGAGATAAAAAGTCAGAATTCTGAGATAAAAAGTTGCAATTACTGTTTTTATTTTTTTATTTAGTGGCGGAAACAGGCTTCCATACATTTCAGTGCAGAAAAAAAAAAAAAAAACTTTAATTGTTAGGTTAACATGCTCATACAGCCTTAAAAGTACATTTCACTCCCTGAGATTCCCTAAACCCCAGTTTGAATAGCACTGTTATGAGTGACTAGTCTTATAATGATAATGCCATAATACCTGTAGACTTACATTGATGGAGGGGCTCAGGCCATATGTAGAGAGCAGAGTATCACTGAGACATACACTAAGAAGCACTCAATTAGCAAAGCCCCGGTGGCAAGTTGTGCATGGGCAGGTAAAGATCTAGTTTTTCATTTTATTTACCTCATGTGATGAAGAAAGTTAAGCAAAATTAAAAAATAAATAAATAAAAAATTGAAGCAATATGCCGGCACCATGTGGCAGGAAATATATGCAGATATATGCAGAGCAGTATGCTGAAAAGGTCCCATAGAGACAGTCATTGTTCGCAATCGTCAGGGGGTGGTGGTCAGTCAATGAATTTGTTGGGGGATTCCAAGGCCGTTTCCATGCTATGCAGGCAGGTTTGGATTTGAGGTCCCAAAGAGGCAGCGGGGCAGTCACATGGTGTGGTCTGGACCCATGTGATTCTTGTCAGTAAAGGGCACAGTGTAGTGCACAGCAGTCAAGCCATAACTTCATGCCCTACCCCTCCACCAATACATTTTTGTATTGTTTGTGTTGTCGCTGCCCTTGGTCCTGAACGACTGCCCTTGCCAAAGCGACTTGATCTCACAGGCCTCGCCGTTACATGAGAACAATGACATCATCCTGTGGAGTGAGGCGGTGGTGGGCAGTGTTATGAAATCCGGTTTAATTAAGGCTTTATTTCTCAAAGAACATTACAAACCTCGTCACACTTTCTGTTCCAAGAATTGAGCTCTGGAGAGATTCTGCGAGATAGCTTGGGGAAGACAGGGGGCAACAAACACTTCACTCACTTGAAGGCAAATAAAACACAATGAATTTTTAATGGGAATATCAAAGGGAACCTGAGTATAGTAGCTGTGTCTTATTTATCCTGGTATAACTGGTGCTCGCAGATGTTGTTTGATATTCAAGTCTCTAGTTTTTTGAGGTGCTGCGTACACTATCCACCCAGCTGAAGTAGCGCTTTGACCATTTTCAAAACCAAGGCGATGTTTTGACAGCGTAGCAACGATGGCGCCGGTCTGGCGTTAAGCTCTTATTAGATAGAGCGCTGCTCTTATCTGCCTGTTGTTTTCGTGTGACCATGTTTCGAGAGGTTCTTTTCCCCTAAATCACTTTGAGACAGAAATCAACAGATGACAGATCTTGCCCTTGTTGTTATTGAAGATGATATCAGCATGATGATATGACAAGAATGCACAGCTGACCATAAAAATCACCAGTAAACAGAAGGGGGAAATAAGTATAAGAGTAAATATTTCCACACACTCATAAAATCTCATTTATGCTTTGAAAACGTTTATCTGCAGTGTAAAGCTGCAGATGGTTTATGGCGAACCTTATGACAAGCTCCTGGTGTGCACAATCACACAAATGAAAATGACTTGTTATTATGGACTGTTTATCACTCATGCGTCACAGCTGTGGAGGGAAAAATGGCCTTTGTGATTGTGACAAACCAGCAGTTGGGTTAGGAAAAACAGGGATGGGATTCGTAGAATAGTTCAAAGAGAGCAAACAAAAACAGAGACCGGAAAGTCTTCAACCAATTCATCAGTTGAATCATTTAAAAATGAGCTGCAGGGGCAAAATCATTATCATGCATGAGCATAAAGCTCCTCAAGTGACTGTAGAAGTTTTAAGACTCTATAAAAATTGAATGGATTTACAGGACAAAACCAATTTTGAGGTAGAAAATTAAAATCTGGTATATAATTTGTTTTGCAGTCACATTTATGAATGTTAAATGACAGAAGTGGTGTCATCTGAATCAGCAAATTCTCTTGTTTCATATGATATATATAATATATCATACAACTTTTCATTTAAATGTAAAGAGCTAGAAATGTCTTGGTTTATGTAGTTCTGTTATGTTTTTTTTTTTTTGTTTGTTTGTTTGTTTTTTTTGTACTTAAAGTTTGTCTAATTCAGTTCCTGTTTCCTGTGATTCCCTCATTCCTCCATTTTACACTTAGTGTCTGTGTATTTACGCCCTTGTGGTCTTTGTCAGGTCTTGTCCTTCTATGGTGTTTCGTCGGTTTGCTCAGTTCTGTTCCCTGGTTGTGCTATTATGTTAATTAAATACTGCAGTTGGATCCTCTCATTTCTGAGTACTCCAGCATGACAAATTCCATTTTATTTTTCTCTTTTGAGTTAAATGTTTACTATATGCATACAGTTTTGGTTAAAATGGGGTGATGGGGGTTGGTACAACAATAAAATCATAGTAAAATCATGCACAAAATTTAAAAAATCTATGTTTTGATGTTATAACTTATCCTGCTGTTGTTCGGATGTAACAACAGCACTCTTTGTACTTGGCACCAATTTACATTGTTTAATAAATTATGTATTTTAAAACTACTTTAATATTTGGACACATTAAAGCATTCCCCACTCTAACCTACCTGTCTACTTCAAAACAGTTTCCTAGTTTCCTATTTAAATATTTCAAATCTCAATTAGTTTTAGAAGTTCCCACACTGTATAATATCAGAAATTAGAGAATTTGGGATTTCTATGATGTAGCGCATCATAGTGTACCTTTTTTCTGGTGTATTTTCAGCCTGTTCTGTATTTTTCTTTCCCACCGACATGTTAGGTCTGTATTTCGCAACCTGGACTCATGGAAAGATGTACCCGTGGAAAAATTTTTGCAAGTCGCAAAATACGTACCAATACGTACATATCACTGCAGTTTCCAACAGAAATGAACACTAGAGGCAGTAAAACAGCAAGCACTTTTAATCATTTTCATACACAGTTATGATTACAGGGTCAGATTATGGAAAAATAAAGACTTGTTTTCACGTCTCCTTGCACAATATTATGTTATGATCTCAAAATACTTTTTACCATAGTGCACGATTTGTAAACAAATACATTTTGGACTTTGCATCGCTCCATATGTTTCGCTTTTCTGACATAACACGCTTGCTTGGTAGCTCAGCTGGTACAGATTTGTACTTAGGATGCGGAAGGCTTGGGTACAAATCCAGTGAAAAACTAGTCATGGTAAAAGAGCACAAAAATTAGAGACCAAAAACAAGCTAAAATGGCATTATTATGAATATTTTTTATGTCACATTTGCTTTTGTTAAAGGGTTAGTTCACCCAAAAATGAAAATTCTGTCATTTATTACTCACCCTCATGCCGTTCCAGACCCGTAAGACCTTCGTTAATCTTCGGAACGCAAATTGAGATATTTCTGTTTAAATCCGATGGCTCTGTGAGGCCTACATAGGGAGCAATGACATTTCCTCTCTCAAGATCCATAAATGTACTAAAAACATATTTAAATCAGTTCATGTGAGTACAGTGGTTCAATATTAATATTATAAAGCGACGAGAATATTTTTGGTGCGCCAAAAAAAAAAAAAATAACGAATTATTTAGTGCCTTTATGGATCTTGAGAGAGGAAATGTCATTGCTCCCTATGTAGGCCTCACGGAGCCATCGGATTTAAACAAAAATATCTTAATTTGCGTTCCGAAGATCAGCGAAGGTCTTACAGGTGTAAAACGGCACGAGGGTGAGTAATTAATGACAGAATTTTCATTTTTGGGTGAACTAACCCTTTAACACTATCGGGTAGGTTTAGGTGTAGTGTTGGTGGTACGTTATTTTAAAGCGTAATGGAGCATTACACTTTTAGCGCCACTCACCAGACATTTTAAATCATAACTGCGGTGATACGTATAAAACAAACGTAATAAAAACGTACCATATTCACGTTCATCCATTTCGGAAAAAAACTGAACATGCTTTTAGCGCCACTCTATGGACATTTCACATTGAAACTGTCACGAAACGTACATGGCGCTACGTATTTTCGTTTTGCAAAAATAGGTACGTTTTTCTAATGAGACTGGGCTGGAATTTCAGTTATGTTGTGCTTCTGAAGGTCAGAGTGACGTCTTCAACTACATTTAACACTCCGTGGGCTTCAGCTGTTCTCTGGGAATAATGGAAAACAGTTAACAGTGTGCATATGTTTCTATAATCTACTCTGGTGCACCAGGACCCCTCTATTGTTCATCGCTATGACTTTGTGGAACATGTATTTAGGAGAGGCAGAGGAAAGGCACAAAAGATGACAAAAGTCTCATTTGAATGGAGTGTGTAGAACTAACACAGGCTTTCAGATGGTTCCCATCCCAAGTTTATTATGGAACATGATTTTGGCAAGCTTTCAGCAGCCTCTGTGTGGAGAACACACATACGTCTCTAGACCCAGTCAAGATTAATGAAGATCCCTGGATTGAGATCTGATCCTACCGATCCCAAGGCCACTGAGAGCATTTAAACCATTGCCCTGCAGGAAAGATGACATCATTAGGGAGGAAGTGAACATTTGGTCTAGCTTAACCATATAAATCTACTAGCTTTCCAAGGATATTATGTGCTGAAATGGACAAGATTAGCACATTTCCTGTGTCTGCACCAACACCTACCAAGATCATACCTATATAGGCCAGAAATATGGTGTATAATAATTCATGACCAATGCATAGCATGCAGTCTTCCATCAGTTAGCTACAAATAGAACAAGCTTTTAATGTAACTTCGGAGCACTGTCAATGCTAATTAGCTCTGGTTTGTGCAAAGAAATATACTGTAAATCAAGCAAGCTATTGATGTTTATCCTTTTATGCTAAATATGCCCAACATTCTCTGAAGTCTTGCTTTAAGATGCAGTGCCTCTTCTGTTCTTTTACAGTACATACAGCAAACCATAATATGTTTAATTGGTTAAAAACACCAGCAAGCACAATACCACAGGTTAATGCAGCTGGCAGTAGTTTGACTCAAAGTAGGCCTGGACAGAGTAGTGTTACCGGTATCATTGTTTACTATTGATCTTTAACAGGGGTGTCGAATAGACTGGTCAAATTGATCAAGATTCGCTAGCTAAAGATCGCTTTAACAAAAAAAGAATGCAGAACCACTATGAACATCAATAACCTCTAGCAGTTTTGATATTCTAGCTTTTTATTGACATTTTCACTTTTATAGAACCCCCAACCCAACTGTGTTGTAATTTAAATAAAATTTGTATTGATTCCTTACTGTCAGTTGAAGAAATGGAGTAGAATAATACTGCTTACGGCAGTGTTGCATTATTGTAGGCAGTTATAAAACAACAAAAAAGCATGTAGTATTTTGTGATAATGTCTGGCTGACTGTACATTATCCTTCTCTTACTGCATGTTGGAGTTTGTGGTAGTGCTGCACTGACCCTAACCAAGTCTGTGAGTTAAATAATTATGATTTCTACCCTCTCATCCATGTTCTTCCCATGTTACTTTGGAAATGGTTCATTTGAGTAGTTGTTCTCGCCAGTTCACGCATCAGCAAGCAAAAGCTGTGGGTAGATTCCATAGGAAGACTTCCCAGCTTGCCGTTATGTGTCCGTGACTGTTTGTGTGACAAGCAATGAAATATTAAGTCACTCTCAAGTCAATCTGCAAATGCAAGGCCTGACACATGGCTCCTATTTATAACTCTCTCTCTCTCTCTTTCTTTGTGTGGGCTCTCGCTGCTTTCCCCCAAAGTTCCTCAGCTGGATTGTTTTCTTGTTAGGCTTGCATGTGGATCAGAAAGTTCACCCCAGGCAGAGATGATCCCTAATCCCGTCCAGCTGCAGACTGAAAAGACAATCTGGAGCGATTCCATGCTTGAACCTCCCGATGGTGCGTTTGGCTCAGATGTCCTCTATTTGGAAAAGCAAAAGAAAGGGGGAAAAATGTGATCTGTCAGAAGTGAAGCACTGTTTAAAGACATTTGAAAAGGGACAATGGCTCCTAAGCCTGTCATTGTGTTTTTATGCTGGCTTGGGTGACCTGGGAACTTGGTTGCGCAAAATAAGCAGCACAGACTTGCACGGCAGCCAGTCTTTCCCTTCTGTTCAAGTCAGCGGCTCTGAAACTCTGGCTGTCTCAGCGCTCGAGTAGCTGCCACTTCTATCACCTGTGTGTTCCCTTTTGTGGCCCTGACCCTGGCTCTGCGTTAACCCGAGGGCCCCTTAGGTAATAGTTGGGTCTCTCATAGGCATTGTGTGTTTTTTTCCTCATCGCTCACATCTCCAATGCTGTTCACGCTGGACTGCAGCTTCTTGTGAACACACCGCCTCCTCTATCTCTATTACTGTCTTTCGTTCCTCCCTTTGCAGCCCACTGGTATCACAGGCTCTAGGATCTGCTGGATGTGCAAGCATTTAATGAAGGCCAGTGTCAGTGATGAGAGGATTCAGAGCTCTGCCGACTGCATCTTCACCCCACCGATAACTTTGACTTCCCAATTTACATACTATTAGTGCTATATAGCAATGAGATAGATTTGAAGGAGAGCAAAGTAGATTGGTTAGGGGAAATGTTTCAAAGAGTATGAATTTCTTTACCACTATGCTTGCAGTGCTTTTCAACAAGTAGGACATCCTTGTTGGTTCTGATTTCAGGGGTATGATAAGATTAGGGCTGGAGTCTGTCTCTCAGATTTATCAATCACTTTCCCATCATCAGCAATGTACATTAGTGTGTGGTAGTGGAATGCAAATTGGGATGCAGCCCACATCCCTTTCATGGTCTTTGGGTACTTTACCTCAAGTCACTGAGCCGCTCCTAGAAGACACATCTGCAGGCTGTCTGGCATAAGAAATGCCGAGATATTTTCATACTGCCAAGCTCCGAAATAAAGGGATTCTGAAGCTCAGCCTGTAATGAAGCAGGCCCTCTTTACTTTAGCATTACAACCTCAGCAAGGACTCCTGAAAGCTGAGATAGGAAAGTGGACTCTTTGCTCTTTAAAACCAAAAGTAGGCTTGAGAGCGAGGCAGAAAGAAGCAGAGAGCATTCTTTACATGATAGCTTCAAGGTTAAAGAGTCCTCTCCCCTCCCACCCGTGGCCTGTTTAGTTATTCTGGACAGAAACGCCAGAGCTGAAAGAGAGCGCCTTGGGAGACTTGCTTTAAATTCATGCCCGTAATCAAGCAAACAATGCAAATCCCTTTCTTGCTGGGATTGACTTTTTATCAGGCACTTCTTGTCATGAATTCCTATATATCATTTGAGAACACCTCTATGGTGAAAACTATATTACAAGAGCTGGTCAGTGGTTTTCAGGTTAGTATCAGTGATGTGGAGGCGGCCGTGATGGATAGATATGTGGGTGATATGAGTGAGCTGACTCGAAGAATTCAGAGAGGCTGAAAAAGAGAAAAGCACAGAAAGAGAGAGACTGAATGGTGCATCTGAGCTGCCATTTTTTCATCCTGCTTTACAAGAAACCCAGATGAAACACACACCACCCACAGTTCTCGTCTCTCCCCTTTGAAAATGGCCTCTCTTGGAAACTGCAGCTAAGTTACCCAGAGGAAGAGGCGATTTGCAAATGGCCTCCTTGACGACTTCCCCTGAGCTCTATCCTCAACGAGGCTCGCTGCCCACTCCAGCTCCTGCTACGGGGGCGACTAGCATGATATGCTAGAAATACTGAGTCCAAGGTCTCTGCTTTTGTGTACGTGACAGAAAAGTTTTTCCTACAACAAACAAGCATGCAAGTGTGTTTCATTCAGTGATTTCAGGCAGCTTCTGATCTTGCTTATTGAAAATGTAAGTTCTCACGCAAATGCTCTCACAAAATGTAACATATTTTGTTAAATACAGTAGTTTATAACTGTTTTTGTTTCTTTTGAGTGAATTAGCACATTGTTTGGTATATAGCTACATATAGTAAGCATGCATAAGCACAGCTAACATAGCTAAATGGTAGCATAGTTTTGAAACTATGTTAACAGTGATAATACCATGCTTTCTGTGCAATTGAAGTATGTTTGGTACAATTTAAAGTACCTTGGATTACCAAATAAATACCTTGGGACTTCAATATAATCATTCAGTGCCATTATATTGAAATTTGACACCATGATACGACTAACATATTTTTTGTAAGGTAAGTTTAGTCATTTTATGGGAAAGAATAATTGGTTCTCAATGTCAGTGGACTATCACTGGCTTCATTACCTGATACACTATCTATTAGATGTGAGTTAGGTTACATGATAGCATGTTCTCTCTTGTACTTCCTTGAGATTAGCTGTTTTTATTGCATACCCTGTAAAATGCGCTGTGTTTTGTCAAATGCTACAGTAAATCCACAGCACCCCCTCATGCCATATTACAATGGCATCTCTGGGCTGCATGCTTCCATTGCTCTCTACCCAGCTATAGGAACATGCTCAGTGCTGCACTGCTGATTGGGGATTAGGCAGTTGTGGGAGACTTTGTCAACAGCTTTCTGAAAATCCAATTACAGAATATCATAAGCTGTACATGCATCAACCCCAGTCATAAACCCCCAAGGGGGAAAAGAAGTAGAAGGAGATTGTTGCAACCATTGCCCTTGTAATACATTTTCTCTGTGGAGAATGCATGATTTGTTGGATATTCTAGCAGGAACAGCAACATACTGCAACAACAGTGGATTGCAGAAAATGCTTAAGTGAATTAACAGCATGCTCACAATTCTTCACATTACTTGTTTGTTCTTTCATGTAGAGACAGTTTTTTTTTTTTTTTTTTTTTATACCAGGGAAAGATAACATTTAAAGGTTATGTATGCAGTTTTTGGATGTCAAAATACTTTGTTCTATCCTTGTTTAATGTGCAGAGACAACTATAAGTAAGTCATTCATAGGTTGATTTAAGAGTGTAGACATTGTGACACTATGGGTCTATGCTTTCAAAACATTGCTCTGTTTGCTTGAGTGGCTCGACATCTCGACCTCTCGACCTCTCGACCTTGGGATTAACCAAGAGCTTGGGGTAAAATTACACAGTTCAACTTTAATAATTGGATTCAGATTTATGTTACCATCAAGCTGCATTAGCTGTCATGTTTTGAAGGGCAGTTTGGTACTTTTATGATGCTTTGCTATTTTTTAAGATTGATAGCCCCCAGTAACCATTCACTTTAATTGAATGAAAAATAACATTGTGAATATTCTTCAAAACATCTCCTTCAGTATTTCACAGAAGGAAGAAAGTCATCTGAATTTGGAATGACATGAATACATGATGACAGAATTTTTTTTGTGTGTGAGTTCAGAAAACATTGTGGAAATCTTTTTCTTGATATTGTATTTTTGTATATTTCATATATGCCTTGCTAATTTGTGGAATTTACAGTGTAGTTGATCAAAAAAATTGGTCTCTCTCTGACATACTGAAATATCTAAATGTTTATGTATATATAAATATATATATATGAAGAGTTTGGTTCCAAAACGTGATAAATGCCATTTTCAAAAAAAATTGAGTTTCCGCCAAAATCAGTATTGTATCTGGTCAGTATTGAAAAGTAATTTATTAATTTTACACAAAATGAGATATCCGTTGTGTTATTCTGTCATGTTTTATCCCTTTCTTTCCAAAACGCGACAAACGGCAGTCTCCCTTCTCTACAGAACTCGATATATCCGCTTAACCAATCACAGCGCACCATTCCACGCATTGTAAACAGAAATGGCGACGCATCCTAGTTTTCCAGAAAAATGAATAATTTTGACGCCATTAATGAACATGTGGTGGTTTCTGCGGTGGGGAAGAAACGCAAGTCATCGAAATGTAATCATTTACGTGAGGAGATTAAGAAGATGAGTCACTCGAGTCGGGAGGAGGAAAAATGCTGGCTGTTGCTTGTTCCACGACAGCATCAAACTTCTGTCACAGTCCCCAAAACTGAATCATGGACAGTTCTTAAAAGCCGTTTTTAATACCAATGTACTCTGTAAATGTGTTTATTTTAACCGTGCGGTGGCGCCAGATATTCTTTAATCGTAGACATAATTCATTTATAACATTAACAAGATGACTCTATTTTTTGAATTTATTTTGGGAGCGACGGCTGAATGTATTTTTAGTAAAATGCCTGTATATAAGATTAGTATTGGCAAAATTCAGAGGCTGTCATATATGTGAATCAACTTACTTTGTTGTGTATTTTCAATATGAAAAATAACTTTTATATTGATGGATTAATTGCATTTTGAAAAAAAAAAAAAAAAAACGTATCATGGATTTATTGCATTTTGGGGGGAAAATAATCTTTGAAAATAAACCTTTGAAAATTAAAATGTAGATTTGACGGTGAGTAATTAATGACAGAAATTTCATTTTTGTATGAACTAACCCTTTAAAGAGCTGTTTTGTTGTTGTTGATTATTGTTGTTTACTTGATGTAACCAATAGAATTTTATTTTTATTTTATTTTTTATTTTATTTTATTTTATTTTATTTTATTTTATTTTTTGTATAAATTATTGTATCTAGGTTGATTTAGCAATAATAAATAATTTTGACTTGAATAAAATATGTTATTATTTTTTAGGTTAGAGTGTACAAAAATCAGGACACAACTATGACTAGCACATTAGTGATGGACTACACCAATTGCTGATGTCACATGAGGTTGAAAGGTCTAGAGAAGACTTATGGTACATTATGTGTGTGTGTGTGTGTGTGTGTGTGTTTGTATGAAGGGTTGGAATTTGGTGTGGTCATGACCCTTGTCATGACCCTTTGGACAGGAAGCAAGACATAATGACTCTATTCTAAACCTTGGTGAGATGCATACCTAGACAGCATTGTTCATCTAGGCACACTCCTGACGCAGAGACTGTTGTAAACAATTAAATGCAAATTACATCTTGTTTTGTCCAAATCCTAAGACATTTATCCTTCATGGATAAAGCAAGGATAAAGGGATAGTTCACCCAAAAATGAAAATTCTGTCATCATTTACTCACCCTCAAGTTGTTCCAAACCTGTATAAATTTCTTTGTTCTGCTGTACACAAAGGAAGATCTTTGGAAGAATGTTTGTAACCAAGCAGATCTCTCACCCCATTGACTACCATGTTTTTTTGTTGTGTTTTTCCTACTATGGCAGTCAATGGGGGTCGAGATCTGCTTGGTTACAAACATTCTTCCAAATATTTTACTTTGTGTACAGCAGAACAAAGAAATTTATACAGGTTTGGAACAACTTAGAGTAAATAATGACAAAACTGTAATTTTTGAGTGAACTATCCCTTTAAGACCATGCATTTTTGCTTTTGTGCAATATGTACTAATTTTAAACTTGGATTCAGCAGTAAGCTTTAGTCTCTTATGAGAAATAGAGTAGGAAGGGGGAAGATGCCCTCCTTAAGAAAAATGTGCATTCACTTTTTAACATATGAGTTTAGCATGTGCAGGATGATGATGCATCAGCCAAAGTGTTATTATGGAAAATAAACAGAAACATTTGCTAATTTAGTTGTCACAGCACAAAATATACAATTATTCAAAAGGCCATCTTACCCCAATACTTGTGGTCCTGATCTCCATGTACAAGGCAATGGTGACACCAGCAGAAATATCTTCTTACCACATCTTACCCTGCTATTTGTGTCCTGTGCGCGAGTGAATGTAAGGAGTTTGGCTGGAATGCCGCCTATGTACAGTATGCAGTGCAAATTGCTATTTATGTGTTGTAGTGAGCCAGTTTGTAACCCATAAACAGCCACAATACCATCTGAAGGCTAACTGATGCTCCAGATCTGAAATGGCCAAAGGACAGAGGATACATTATGAAATGGCCATTAGTTTTGTGCAGGGCCGCTGCTGGCTAAATGGGTTCCCTAAGCAGAATTGTATTGTTGTACCCTCCCACCCCTCACATCTCTTCCAAATGTTATGGAAGTTTAGAGGAAAAAAAAAAAAAACACACACACACACACAGCTACATTAGGGATCAGAATAGAACTTTAATAAAATATTTAAACATAAATAAAATTGTAATTATTTACAATTGTAGCTTTACAGCATAAAATGCAAACTATGATTTTATACATATTAAATAAAATCTAATGACTATTTTGTTAATCAAGTACTCTGTCGAACATTTTGACGATTAATCGAGTAATCAGATATTTTTATGGTAATTAAATAAACCTAAGTGAACAATAGCCTTTAAAATAACAATGAGGCAATAATAATTGGTTCAAAGAAAGTATCAAAAGCAAGTAATTTTATGGTTTTACTGAACAACACTGTTAAAATACATAATGTAATATATGAAATATAAATATTCTTTATAAAAAAAATATATATATATATAAATATAAAGCTTCTTTACATTATGTATTATAGCAAATGCCTACAGAGGGTGCCAACGGCATGGTGATTGTTGTTGTTACACTTTACAGCATGATAAAATCCTTTACAAACATTACAATAATTGAAATTATATGACATAAATTGCATTATCATTGCATTATCAGAAATCAGATGTGTTGATGGTTGTCAAATTATTAACGGCGTTAAACACATTTAATTAATCTCACCAATTAACTTAAAGTATAAAGTTTCACATGTTTGTGAACATACCCTGGAAGTGATGCATGGGATTTATCTTGGGCTATTTTTCTTTTTCGCTTCTCAGTGCCAGACTGCTGTTGTGTTTTCCCGGGCATAGTTGTCCATCAATTATGATCATTTTATGAGGTGGGGGTGGGGCGGATGTGGGAATGGCATGTCATGCGTGCATTCACCGTAAAATGCATTTGTTACTATATATGTTTATATTTATGTTTATGTTAATATAGAATGAAAGGGTTTTTTTGGAGCTTTGCGTATAGGGAGTGGCAAGCGGTACTGGTTTTGTAGTCAGTTCAATAAATGTGTTTCAAAAATATATGTCTGTGCATACAAGAGGATGTAGAATCTGAAAGTATTTGCCTTTCAAATACACATCCCAATTGCACGCTTCTTCACGCTTGTGTTTTCAGCTGGCATTTTGAAGAAACAGTTTGAAGGACTTCACATGTCTCCTCACAAGAGCAGATACAATTACTTGCTCAAACCCCCAGAGGACTATCATCCTTGAGAGTGTTGTGTTTGGGGGGAGGTGTTTGTAGGGGTGGGTGGAATAGCAGAAGCGGCAGGATGAGAAGAGAGAGAGGACTAAGGACAGAAGAGGACAGTGAATACCGAAAGCTGGATGATCGACTCTGACATTTGCAGCAATGTGCTCTAGGTCTCTGGGCCATGTACAATCATGGTGGTGAAAGATGGCTTCAAGTGCATGACACTGCGATTACATTATTTCAGTCCGAAACGCAGCCGTTGGGACGGAGCCTTTTCTAATGGTTCTTATCATTTCAACACCAGTGGCCTCACGGTCATTTGGAGCAGCCAGGCATGTGGAAATGCATTGTTCCTGCTACAGTGCAGAGAGCATCCTGATTAGCAGAATGAAGGCACATTTTGACGAGTACCCGGTAATGAGACTGCTAGTTGCTTGGGGGTGAGAAGGTAAAGATGGAGGGGCTGAGGAAGGATTCTTCAGCCACTGAGAGAGCCGTTTACATTGCTTAGCACTGTTCCCTGAGCTGCAGTGGGCCCAGCTGCATGCCCCGCGCCCACCAGAGTAAACACGTTATCAAAATGTGACGTGACATGCCAGAACTCTCTGCGTAATGAAAAGCAATGAGGCAATGCGTGCGCTACAAAACAGGGTGTATAGTGACTGCAAGCACTGAGATTTGTCTTAATCTCATGGAATTACTTTAAGGAATGAAGCAAGACCAATAGTACAAACACTGTACTTCACATTGATGTTCAAGAATGTTCAAGAAGGGCCTCATTCACTCAACAATATTACAAAATCTGCCCTTTGGATAATCTTAAAGGGGTAGTTTACCTAAAAATGAAAATTTTGCCATCACTCACCCTCATGTCATTCCAAACCCTTAAGACTTTAGTTCATCTTCAAAACTCAAATTTAAAAAAAAAAAAAAAAAATCTGAAAGATTTCTGTCCCTCTGTTGAAAGTCCATTCCACTAAAATGTCTATTCAACCTCAGAAAGTTCATGTAAAAATAATACATTCGAATTGATTGGTACTGCAGGGTCTCATGTTTCTTGAGAAAATATTTATAGTTATAATAAATTGCAAATTATCATCAATTATCATTGTTTTGTAAATTCAAGCTTATCACAAAGCGTGCACTTGACAAACTTTTAATTCTCGAATATAGCATACAGTTGTCTTGCAATAATATTGTAGACAACATGAATTCCTATTGTACAACTGGTTATTCTGGTGAATTTTTCGCTCTTTAAAGGGATAGTTCACCCAAAAATGAAAATTCTGTCATCATTTACTCACCCTCAAGTTGTTCCAAACCTGTATAAATTTCTTTGGCCTGTTGAGTTTGTAACTAGGCTGCTTTGGGACACCATTGACTTCCATAGTAGAAAATAAAAAAATACTATGGAAGTCGATGGTGCCCCAAAACAGTTCAGTTTCCCACATTCTTCAAAATATCTTCCTTTGTGTTCAGCAGAACAAAGAAATTTGTACAGGTTTGGAACAAGCTGAGGGTGAGTAAATGATGACAGAATTTTCATTTTTGGGTGAACTATCCCTTTAACTGGGACAGCGTATTTAACTGCAAGTAATGGTCTTAGGAGTGATCCAATGCTGTTAATTTAAGTAGCACAATTTATGTACTACTTAGACGATGATGATTTTGACAAAACGACTTAGAGATTAAACACTATTTGTTTGCACTTAGTGCTTTGAAAAAAAACAGCCTTAGTCTGTAAACCAATTGATATTGAGATTTTCAGGAAGAGAAAGGTGCCAGGCCTGAAACAAGCAAGCTTAGGGGAACATCCAGATGGTTGGGGTAGACAGGCTGACACAAACAGGCTTTAGTTGGAGTTGAGAGACGATTGCAAGCAGAGGCATCTGACATAATTTATGTATTTGGTTTGAGTTTGTTCAAAGCCTGTCCTAATAAGTCCAGGACAACTGATGGAAAGGAAGCAGCCAGCTCCTATCCCTGAGGACAAAGGCTGTGTCAGAACTGGCCCAAATTAAGAGTAAACTGAAGGAAATGCTGCAGACCAGCAGAGCCAGTGAGGAGACGGGCAACTTAACTAGCCCCTTCACAGTGTAATTGTCAGTCCGCTGCAGGCCTGTTATCGCACATACATGCCAGAGTAATCCAGCTGTATGGATGTCCAGCAGTTGAGACGGCATCTTCTAGAGCAATAGAGAATGGCCTAGTTAGACTTTTGATTATCAGCATTAGATCTGGTCCACTTACTAGCTAATTCCAGCCAAGAACGGGCAGTTTATGTTATGTTTGGGCTTTGGGTAAATATGAAATCCATGATACCAACAGACTGATTGACCTGTTGGACTAATAAGGGGTCTTGGTTAGCATGGCCTGTTAGCCCCTGATGGCTGATCTCTCAGCTACACCATCTGATTCTAACAGACCAGTCTGGTTGGAGCTTGAGATTTTGAGTGCAGCATGCATCAGATGACCATTGAACAGCACTGAGTGGTCTGTCTGAGATCAAGCACTATTCCACAGCCATTACCAAGACATCAGAGCTCTGCTGTTCAGAGATTTTAGTCACACATTGAATTTTTAGGAGAACATAAGAAATTTTTACATCTCTTCAAATGGCAAACAAATTAATTACAAGATAGTTATAGTCATATTTAATGTCAGTAATATATATATATACTTGTCACAGCTTAAAGCAAAAAGTACATATGTCTACTTCCAATATGGCATTTACAGGTCAGTATTTTCTTAATTAGTTGCAGTTTACTTTTTTGATTGTCTGAAATGAAACACATACAAAGTTCCTGCTACATTAACAGTAAAGCGGAGAGAGAATAGCAATTCAAAAACGCTCTCTGTCAGTGAATAATTTTGCGCATTCTGATTGGCTGGCATGTCTGGAGGGCGGGGCTTTAGAAAGAGGCCTTGATTGAAGGAATGGTAGCGGTCGAATTCAGAGGTTCAGTCTGGTGGGAGTCAGCAAAATGGCTGAAATTGCTTAAAACACCTTTAACTGATATCTTTAGTATTAAAATAGGCTTTTTAGAGGTACTTTTACAACATTACCAATCATAACATCATTGAAGTAAGCAGTGCAGAGATGTTAGTATTTTGTAGGAAACCACTTGTGGCTGACAGTATTGCCAATTTAGTGTTTTTTTTTTTTTTGTTTGTTTGTTTGTTTGTTTGTTTGTTTTTTAACTAGATTTAGCGACTCCCTCACTTCTTTCGAGCCTTTTTTTTAAAAAAAATTCTAGCGACAAATCTAGCAACTTCTTGGACAAACCTTATCTAGATTCTTACCTCACTCACTGATCTATATTTACATTTATATAAATCAGTGAAATCGCCATTATGACGTCATCTAGTTAATTTAGCGAACAGATTTAACTACTTTCAATTGAAAGCACTTGGCAACACTGGCGGCTGCATGTGGTAACTAGGCATTTTTCACACAATTTCATCAGCCAACAGTAAAGTATGAACATAGAAATGCTGAAAAGATCAATATTGCTGGTCACCCTGTTCGGATGCTGGCGTCCTCACCAGGGTTCCTCACTATCTTGAAAATGTCTTGTTAACATTCTATTAATTCTATTCCATAATTTGTTTATAAAATTCTGAAGCTGTTGTTTCAATGAACATTTGTAAATATCTTTTAAGGGTTTTCTAAATAAATATATCGATTCTAAATTCATATTATTTCTTGCATACAAAACTACCCATGTTGTTGCCCTTGGCTAAATATTGTAACACAGATGAACAGAGGTTTTTTGCAAATCGCTATCTGTGTCAGTAATTAGATGTTATTGGTTCATAGAAATGTGCATAATTATGCTTCATTTGCTTCAAGTGTTTTGGGAGAATAAGGAACAGCCAATCAGACATGAAGTTTTGTGTTTTGTTTAAGGCAAGAGTGTGTTGATGGGTTCTCACTGTGAGATGCAACGCAGCACTTTCATCTGCTGGAAATAATGCAATTATTTCTCCACTCATATTTATGCAGTCAAAACAAATTTCCATGTTTGCACAGATTTTCCTATTATTGCAATTACTCACATGCCAACATCATCCAATTCCATTTTGTAGGATTGGTTTAGAATTACGAAGTTGTTTTTACTGTTACTTGGTCGAAAACAAACTAAACTCGTCTTGCTCTGATTCCAGTTTGTTCGCAGTTCTCCAGAGGGGTGTACGCCATCTTCGGCTTTTATGACAAGAAGTCTATGAACACGCTGACCTCCTTCTGCGGAGCCCTCCACACCTCCTTCGTCACACCCAGCTACCCCATCGACTCAGACGTGCAGTTTGTCATCCAGATGCGCCCTCCTTTGAAGGGCGCCGTCCTGAGTCTCCTGTCTCACTACAAGTGGGACAAGTTTGTCTACCTCTATGACACAGACAGAGGTAAGTCCTCTTAGTTACCTGTGGAACTCCAAGCACAGTGGTTGTCCTACTGTACATGAGTTAGTGCTGATTTGTATTGTTTTTGCTGGGTTTGTAGCGCATAAGCAGCAGGGCATGATGGAGGATGGATGCCCCATTTGAGTCCTTAGGGTCTGGATAGAGCGCCTGCAGTACTGGTGCAAAGGTCCAGATATCTCTGGATACATGATGAATTTAGAACTGATGTGCCCCAGTTCTGAGCAGCATAGACGAGTTTGGGGCCCTAAACTACTTCACTTATTAAATAGCTCACCTTACTTTCCTAATACAGTTTATCTGCATTAGCACTGCACAGGGATATTGATTTCAAACAGTTCATAAAAACACATCTTGCTATTCATAAGAATGATTCACCCAAATAAGAAAACTGTGCCTTTTCACCCACAAGTCATTCTTTTCCTCATGGAACACAAAAAAAGATATGTTCTAAAGAAGGTGTATGCTGCTCTTTTCCAGTGAAAGCATGTGACCTGTGTCTCACAGGAAAACATAGCTATTTTATGATGTGTCAGTTCCATATGAATTTGTACAATGTGAATCGTACAAAAACATACAATTTTTAGGGGAAATAAAAGCATGAAGGTCCACCCCTAAACGTAACTGTTACCGGGGTGCATGCAGATTGTAAGAAAACGTACAAATGAGGCGGTTTGAATTGCCAAATTGCCAAAAATGTAAAATAGTTATGAACTGCCATGAGATTTTGTTGGTCAAGTTCTAAAATGGAGAAAGAAGAAGAAGAAAAAGACCATAACACCATAAGGGTAGTCCATATAACTTGCATCCTATATATTCCAAGATTTCTGAAGCCATACAATAGGTTTATGTGAGGAACAGAAAAAAAAAAAAAAAAGACAAAAAAGAAAAGTTGATATTCATTCAAAATGAATTTGTCACACCAGTCTTGGAAGTACAGCTGAGATTTAAGAGTTACAGCAAGATTATCCGTAAATAATGACTTAAATATCAGCTACTCATAAAAAAATAAAAATAAAAATGCTGCTGGCTTCAGAAGACTAACACCATGTCCTAACCAGACATGATGTGATAAGATTCCACTGAATCACAAATCACAGCCAATAGGAAGCGTGTGTGGGCTGGCTCTCCACTTTCTCACACTCTCAACGAAATGGATTGGTACTTAATCAAATTCATAAAAATTAAACCAATTTAACATTATTTAAAACACATACTTAGTGACTGATGCAGTCTTTGTCATGATATATACTTGTTTGTTTACACGAAGTTCAGTTTAAACATTCTATTTTCCTTTTTCAATTTACTTGCAAGATCTGATGTAAATTATTCATTGTGAATAATTAAAGTCATTCACAATGATATTCAAATTAAACCATTTTATTATCATTAAAAACAACATCAGTACCTGAGCTGTCAATCACAACATCACAATTTCTGGAAATACAATCCCCTGACAGTCGTTACGTATCGCTTTCACAGCTGGTTATGACAAAAACTGATTTAACATGGAAACGATCCCTTTTATCACTCCACTGCGTTGTGTCTGGTCAGGGCACGCTGTTAGAATGTATCGCATGAGTCATATGGACTACCTTTATAGTGCTTTACTATGATTTAATTGTCATTTTTGAAGTGAATCTGTTCTCATTCACTTTCATTGTATAGAACATGTGTGAATATCCCACCAAACATCATTTTTTATTACACCGAAGAAAGAAATCCATACAGGTTTGGAATAGAATTAGGATTAGTAAATAATGACATCATTTTAAGTTTTGGACAATATGAGAAGTGGCAGTAAAATAATAGGATCCTAAAATGTCTTTGTTACCCAATTAAAATTCAGGACCATAACACCGCCAATGCCTCATTACCACCCACCCTTCCCCCGCTCCCCCTAGCGCACCTGTTCTTGGGCCATGGTTTGTGTTTACTAATCATGAAGAGGTCACAATCTCCGTTTGACCCAGAAGACACCTGCCCGATGATTCTGCTCTCTCCGTACTTTATAGATGGCACTGCAGTCGACTCCTCTGCCGCACTTGTCAAGTTACAACATCTGTGCTGTTGTTTTGGTGTGGACGCCGCACTGCCGTTCCACTATTCGCCTTTCTGCACCATGTCCTATTTAACCATTCATTTACTCGCAAGAAACACATCATTTCCCATCACTCATCTCGGACGGATTGAGCAATTAATTAAACTCAAGTGCTTTCTGTTGAGGAATATCTGCGATGAATCAAAGCGCCTCATGGCGGCACACAAGCTTGAGGCGGTGACACTGGCATTTCGGGTCCTATTAAAGCCTGCTAGCATCCTGCGGTTGAGTTCACAATGGTTTTCCCGCAAAATGCATCACTAATTAGATGAGACACAGAGCTAGCTCAGAGAGCTCAATGAGTCTTTCCCCCTTCCCATCCCAATGTGTCCTTCATAGCAGCTTCCGCCTGGATTTGTTTCACTGCGATTTAAAGGTCATTTCCTGTAAGTTGCCAAGGAGCTTCTCAGTTCAGTAAAAGACAATGCAAAAGAGCAGTTTTAGCATATCTCTCAAACTCCAGGACATGCAACCAAGGACACTATGTAAATAGACTGGCATTTTAATCAAATTACATTAACATACATGATATGATGTAGGGCTGTCACAATATCAGATTATCTTTGTTTATTTTGTTTGATACTTTTTTAACAATGAATTACACTCAAACTATGAGTGTATGGAAGTGGAGTTTCAGAAATATGATATTGCAAAATACTGCAACACCCCTAATATGATATAATTGCAGTTAATCACAAAACATTATTTGCTGAAAAATCCCCAAAATTATGATTATTACAAGACATTACATTAATATGGCAGACAAGTAAAGCTTTGAATTGATAGATAGGCGTCTTTGTTTAGGTAGTACTTTAGGGTTAGATTTGCACACTGGCTTATTAAAGGCCGACTAAAGTGCCTTGGAACCCATAGCATTATTCAGTGTGTTTGACATAATTTAAACTGTAACAGGAAGACAGAGCAGGACAGCTCCTCCCCTTTTTAAAAAAAAATAGCCAATAGGGTTTTGTTTATATCACAGCTCAGCTAGAGCCGTTGTGCTCGGTAAAGCCTCTAATCTCTTACCATTTATCCTCCTAATCTCCTAAATATTGCTTTAAAATATAGCATTCTGTGCAGAATTCAAATGGGTCCAATACGTTTTGTCGCATGTGATCCGCTCTGTGCTCTGGACTGGAGCAGACTGTGTGCACGCAGTTCACGTGACGCTAACATAAAACCAGACTTCATTCGCCACAATGGAAAGCATATTTACACTTAATCTTAATAGTTCCCTGTCCCCTATATAGTGCACTATGTGCCATTCACCACGTAGAAAATAGTAAATGTTTGAACAAGTGACCGATTTCACCGCAGCATTCGCAGCTTCAGCGTCTATTAAAAATGTAGGGGGTGGGATGCTTTAGAATCTAGAGAGCATTTGATTGGACAGAAGATCTGGTGAGAAGCTGAAGTCTGGGGTGATGTCATGAAAATCCGTGATCCATTTCAGCGGAACTGAGTGTAAGTTTTGAATGCTTAAATGCAAATGTTGCCATTGTTTTGGAACACACCAGTTTATTCATAACATTAAGGCTAACGTATTCATACTAAAATCTAAAAAAAGTAACATTTTGATTTCAGGGGGATTTTAAGGAATATATATAGGATAAGGGGCATGATTAAATGCATTACTGTTTTTAATAATTAAATGAACTAAATTAATGTGTTAAATTGGCAACCCAAATAACTACTAATTACAGCAGACACATGCATCTAATGCAAGACAACCAAATTAAATAATGTAGCAATTACGTTGCATTAAAACACTATAGCTTCTCGCTCAGATTATTGGCTCAGATTTAAGCTAAGCCTCATGCCCGGCCAGCATCCCTCCCTCAAAGGCAGCAGTGAAATGTAATCCTTATTACTGGAACCCCAGGAGAGGATTAACTGAGTTTATTAAAGCACTTCATCAGGAACCTTAAGTCAAGTTGACACTTGGCGCATCACATGGACACGTACATCAAATGACATGACCCTGACACGACATGGACGGGTATGGCACAGAGATGCTGGCCAAAGATGTTTATTCGTTTTTGGCATGGATTGCTATTTAAATCTAATTTGGGGTAAGGTTAGAGCCAGTGCTTATATTCTCATCACTCTGTCATTTTGTTTGTTGTGGTTACCTTATAGTTGGGGTTACAGTGTTTCCCACAGGATTTTGTATGATTATTGGGGGTGGACCTCAGTCCCTCTGGGGGGTCCGGGAATATGACCACCCCACCCTACCCTGAAAGAAATTTTTGTACATTTTAGTTAAATTCATCAATCTGGTGCACTTTGAGAGCTCAAATTTAAGATGTTCAACCCATGCTCAGATTACAGCTATTACTGTCATAATAATAATAATAATAAAAATATTAATTATAATGATAATAATATAGATAATTTTTTGGCTTCCTAAAACACCAGTGTGAATGTAATGATTTGATAAGGGCACAAAGCCATATTACTCTTTCAATATTAGTTCATTAAACAGATACTTTGCCAAAGCAACTGTGCAAAACAATGTTAGAGAGTTTTTATGTTATCATGAGAAGTTTTCAAATATTTTTGGTTCATTATGAAACTGTGGCGACACAGATTAGACTATGGCGGGCCACCAGAGTGGGTAATCAGTGGGAACACTGGGGTTAGCGCAGGATGTGAGATAGGCTTAGTAGTACTATGCTTGTTTGACAGAAATATTATCTCAATGCCAAAAAAAAATATTGATCCAGGAACACATTCAGGCAAGGAATATTAAAAATATATGATCAGATAGAATATAAAACACCCAAACCTCCCTTAAGCACATTGTGTTCTCATTGAGTTCAAGTTTTGTGAAGTGAATGTGAGGGGGGAATGACCAGATACAGGTGAAAAGTCATGTGAGAGGAGGCAGTGCCTCCATCATGCTAAGTTTGGCTCATCAGACTATGGAATATTGGTTCACTGGACCCGTCAATGTGATAATGCCCACTTCTTGTGCTCGCACTCGGTCCCCAAATCATTCTGGGTGGGTCAAACTGGTGGAGATGGATAGACTAATTACAAAGTAAAAAACTCACCCACTCAGATATCACCACTTTCAAAATGAACTTAAAATGGCTTGAAATGATGATCTTGCATGCAAGCTCGTTTTAGGTAGTAATTAGCCAGTTTAAATTAAAGCTGCAAATTTGTGCCTGCAATCATCATGACACTTTGTAATGTATAGTAAGTACAATAAAAAAGCACAAACGTGATATGATTTTGACTTTGTTTTAATAAATAGTGTTAATATAAACATACAAAAATAATGTTAATATATATATATATATATAAGCATACTATAGTAATAATTTACATAAAAAATAAAAATAAAAGGAGGAAGGCAGAGAGGGGACCTTCTCGTTTAAAAAAATCTAACCTACTTGACAAGATCTTAGTCATCTCAATATTACGAGTCTGTACATATGGGTGTTTTCAGTTTTCTCCATTTTACATTCGAGTGCCTTTTCCTTTCTTTTGGTTTCACACACACACACACACACACACTCGTTTGTTTTTGTGAATTGTGGGGACATTCCATAGGCGTAATGGTTTTTATACTGTACAAACCGTATTTTCTATCACCCTACACCAACCCTACACCTAAACCTACCCATCACAGAAAACTGTGCACATTTTTACTTTCTCAAAAAAAAAAAAAAATCATTCTGTATGATTTATAAGCCTTTTGAAAATTGGGGACATGGGGTAAAGTCCTCATAAGTCACCCTCTCCTTGTAATACCTATGCCATACCCATGTCATTATACAAATTTGTGTCCTGATATGTCACAAAAACGCGCACACACCTACACACACACACACACACACCCACACCCACAAAAGTGTGGAGGTTTTTTTTTTTTTTACTTTACACTGGAATATACAATTCTGTAAATCCACTTAGCTTCATCTATGATCCTGCTAGGAAAATGTCTGTGCTTCTGCTACAGGACCATTTCTAGTTCAGTCATGGAGGATAATAGTAAACCCCCAATCTGCCCCCGGCACCCATCAACTCAATAAAAGCAATTATTTTTCCCATGTAAAGGACAGATAGTGAGAAGATGATGACTGAGGGATGAAACGCAAAAGCATCTAGCAAATCAAGCTTAATTCTACAGTTCTTGGCTCAGTGGTTTTCAGGTGAACTACTGTTATGCTTGGGCAACAGTTCAAAGTCATGTTTACAAGGTATTGAGCTGAAAGTCTAACTAATCACTGTTTGCCAGGTTAGAATTTGAAAGATATATTCAAGTTTTGTATCTGGCACTTAGTAGTAAGTAAACTAGATACCGATGAGCAGAACAATATATACCACTTTGTTTGAGACATGTCTCTGAAATGATCTGAAACGGCTTAATATTACATAATTTGAAAAAAAAAATTACAATAAAAATTTTCCATCACATACAGGTTTTTTTGTTTGTTTGTTTTTTTGTTGTTGTTGTTTACAAAATAAAAATGAAGGGTTTTTTTTAAGATTAAAACCTTGAAATCAGGATTAGGCCTAAAATGATGTCATACATACAGAAAATTGAACAAATAGTATCCTGGCTCAGAGGATGATGGAAATCATGTTATTGTGGCAGTTTATTTGGTGATCAAGAGTTATAAATGGATGTCTCAAAAATGCTACAAAATGCACATCATATTTTGTGAGACAGTGTGACATGCTAGAGCAAATTAGGCACTATTTTTGGAACAAGCATTTCAAAATTAGTTGGAAACAAGTATTTCATTCAGCAACAAGCATTTAATTCAGCAAATATGATGCAAGGTGGTGTTCACTGAGTATATCTTTCTTTCTTTCTTTTCTTTTTTTTTTCTTTTCAAAAAGAGCACTACCATTATTTATGTATTTATTTAATCTGTTTTAGGTCTATGTACTATATTAAACTCACCCCTAAACAGCCCATAAAATCAAAACAAACTTGCAGGTTACTTTACATGTAATCAGACACTCTCTTCCTGTCCATACAGGTGGCTTTTGGAATGATATAATATATAAGAAGACTTTATGCCAAGAATGGCTTTGCAATGGCCTTCTAATGCATTGGCCAGGCATTCATGTCAGAGTTTGCATACTTGGTAGACTACGTTTCTGGCCGTAAAAAGAAACAAATCAAACGGCGGTAGAAGTCTTCTTTATTTCTGCAGACTTTGAGTTTCTCCTTGACATAAGTTGAGGAGTGAATACATTTATCCACTGTATGCATGCAAGTAAAAGTGAAGAAGTTGTGTGTGTGGGAGCAATGGGAAGAAGTGAGATGGATTTTGCCCTTTCTGAAGTGGCGGTCAGGTATGGGCAGATAATTGCCGGGCTTGTGCAGCAGAGACGGATGATTACAGGGTTTATTGTCTCTCGCAGGCACAATCAACCTTACCTCATGTCCCTGATTCAGCACACTCACTGCCACTTGATTTATGGGGTTCGGTGGCTCTCTCTCCCTCGCTCAGGCTTCATCATGGCCACTATATTGCTTGAATTCTCTCTCCTATATGCTTTCTTCCTCTTTTCCATCTCATGCGTACACTGTATTTCTCATTGTTTCTCTGTGTCTGTTGTCTCTCACTCACATAAATCTGATGCAGATGTATGTACATCTCTGCTGGACACAGGGTCATGCACAAAGCCTGATTTGGTATGAACTTAAATTTCAGGTAGCTAGAAGGATTTTGTTCATTTACACGACAACAGTGTGCTAAAAACATTAAAGTTTTCCTTAGCGTTTTTCGCGTACAGACGACAACATTGTCAAAAAGATCCCAGTTCATACGGATCCATGAAAACGACTAAACGCTGTATTCTGCTGCCACGCCAGTATTTGACGATGTCACTTTGTAAAGAAACACTACGCACCTATAGACTGAACACGTAATATGCATGCGCATGACGCCACCGTTTTCACAAATTTGCATTTTTGTAGAGACTATAGCAGTATTGTTTTCAAAAACTTTGAAACGCATTTATCATGTAAATGAAAACACATTAAAAAAAAAAAACATAAAAAGATTTCAGGTTTTATCTGAAAACAGTGTTGTGTAAACGGCCCCTTAAATAACACTGGTTGCATGACCCTACTTACAAAATATGCTAAATTTCTTTCAATGGAATTCAGTAAATTCTTCTTCCTGTCATTCTGTCCTGTGGGGGGTGTTCAATTCAATTCCAATTCAGTTCCATTTCACAAACTGTGAATCTCATGAAAGGATTCTCTTCTAGAAACGGAAGAGGAGAAAAGCAGCCCAGCATGCCACTCTGACTGTATGAAAGCACTTTTTCTTTCATTTGACATTTGTGACTGGCAATTTTGGAAAAGAAGTAAGTGACATTCCATGGAAGGGACCCACCAGCCAACTATTTAGGTACAGAACAGCATTTATACTAGCAGGATCTTGACTATCTTGACCTCATCAACTGCATGACTACTCTCTGTAGTGAGGGAGTGACTGCAGTCCAACCATCAACCTCTGCACCCTGATCAATGCTTGCGTATCATACAGTCCAGTCAATGATATGCAGGCTAATCAGGGCATGACTACGAGTTCAGACCTGAAAAACTGCATCAATAATTTCAATCAAGAACATGGACACACAAAATAATCAACCTGGTCTCATGGAAAGACGTACCTGTGGGAACATTTTTGAAAGTCGCAAAATACGTACCAATACGTACATATCACTGCAGTTTCCAACAGTAATAAACACTAGAGGCAGTAAAACAGCAAGCACTTTTAATCGTTTTCATACGCACTTATGATTACAGGGCCAGATTATGGATTTGTTTTCACGTCTCCTTGCACAATACTATGTTATGATCACAAAACACTTTTTACCAAAGTGCATGATTTGTAAACAAATACATTTTGGACTTTGCATCGCTTAAGCAGCTCCATATGTTTCGCTTTTCTGACATAACAAGCTTGCTCAGTAGCTCAGCTAGTACAGAATTATACTTAGGATGCGGAAGGCTTGGGTACGAAAGACGGGTCACGATAAAAGAGCTCAAAGATGAGAGATCAAAAACAAGCTGAAATGGCATGATTACAAAAACTTTTTTATGTCACATTTGCTTTTGTTAACACTATCGGGTAGGTTTAGGTGTAGTGTTGGTGGTACGTTATTTTAAAACGTAATGGAGCATTACACTTTTAGCACCACTCACCGGACATTTCAAATCATAACTGCGGTGATACCTATAAAACCAACGTAATTAAAACGTACCATATTCACGTTCAGAAAAAAAACTGAATACGCTTTTAGTGCCACTCAGTGGACATTTCACTTTGAAGCTGTCACGAAACGTACATGGCGCTACGTGTTTTCGTTTTGCAAAAATGTTCCCACAGGTAAAATTTTCTAATGAGACTGGGCTGACAATGATATATGCAACATGCAATTCCACTTAAATTTGTTATTTTTAATTTTTTACATTTTTTTTTTATTTATTTTCAAGTCTTAAATTCTTACAGAGTAAACAGCGAGGGAAAAAATGCTGAATACCAGAAATACTTCTTTCTAAAGCATAAAAATACTGTACCCACCCAAACCTGCAGTATAATATAATATAATATAATATTATATTATATTATATTATATTATATTATATTATATTATATTAAAAATGTTTGATGCTTTTCCATTGAGGGTCTGCAAAGATGTTGCACCCTCAATAAAATGGGTAGTTTTGCCCCTGGTTATAGTAAATGTGAAAGATCTGCATATCCACATTTGGGTTATATATAACATCCGTCATGATTTCATGTGATTGTTTTCTCAATTCTAATGAATTTACACTACCCCTCGCATAAACATCTCCCGTAATGTCTGTGTTATGAGGTTGTGTGGTGTTTGCGAGCGATAAAGCTGGCGTGAGAACATCTTCAGTGTAATGACTGCAATCCATTACTAAGTGTGTGTGTGTGTGTGTGTGTGATGTGCAAGAAAACACTAATCTGCATAATGCGTACATACACAACTACTGAGCACTGCCTCAACTGTCAATACAAGACTTGTTCAATGAAAAAACAAATGTATCATTTTTCTTTTGCTGCAGCAATGGAGAAATAATATTTAACTGGCCCATGCTAAACCATGCCCACACTTATTAACTGTTTAACAAATGACTGATACAGGCACAACCAAATGTGAAACGTCTTTATAAACAGATCATTCACTCAAGGATCCATTGAGATGGGATCAGGATCTGTGTTTGTTTGGAAGGGAATAAATTAGAAGGTTTACATACAAAATATTCTAGAATGTATATGTGCGAAAATATCATAAAAGTATTCTGAATAATTAGTGCACAGGCCATATTATAAGCTGCAAACTAGAACATAACCACTTGATGGCTGCATCCTAAAATGCATACTATCTTGAGAAGGTACTTATTTTAAATAAGTACTTTGTGAGCGCTAAAAAAGTATGTTATGTAGTATGAATGTAATCCGTACGTACTACATTTACCATGCTGTCATTATCATGTGACCTTCCCTGCCATTATCAAAACCTCTCCATTGGCCTAATGGGATAGTAAAGTGTCCATCATATGCACACTTCAGAATCTCGCCAGAAGTAGTAGGTCATTCTGGTACTGAGTACTGTGAATTTGGACATACTTCTTTTGTCATATACTGTTTTTCACCTACTATATGGTAAGGTAAAGTATCGTATTTCAGATGCAGCTGTTGTTTCAGTTTTTTTTTTTTTTTTTTTTTTTCAATCTAAGCTATCGTATGCGTATGTCTTATGGACCACTTTTATGATACTTCTGGAGTTTTTATTATTATTATTTTTGTCAAACTGATATTCTTCAAAAAAATCAACATTTGTGTTATGGAACGACATGGTGAGTACATGATGGCAAAATGATGGTTTTGTTGTTGTTGTTTGTTTTATGGTAAACTATCCCTTTAACGCTACGATTTAAATGTAAATTCTGGTCAGGCAGAAAGAAATTGCATTCAAATGGCCAGCATTTTTCTCAGAAGCCTTGTGCAATGAACCATTACCAAGCCCAAGACAACAACATTCAATATTGCATGGCAGGACTTGTAAGTGAAGATGGTTTGTGATGTGTGTCAGGCTAAATCCAACAATATCCTTCCTTTATTGACTAAAAGCTTTTCATTAGGGTAAATAAAACAGAGAAGCCAAGTCCTCCCACCGTGAGAGCTTTATCCACCCACTGCAGTGCACAATTAAAATCCATATTTCACAGTTGGGGAAGAAAAATCATCACAAATGTTGAACAACAAATCATTTTTGTATATAAAAAAGATGCACAGAGGAGAAATACATCAAGCAGATGATATTTCTTTGTTTTTATTCCACTGGTGGGATTCTTGAATTCACTTTTATTCTTACCAGGGGTAAGATACTCTCTTATGACACGAGCAATATAACAGCGTATGATGCGTCTCATATATGCATAGTAATTAGAGACGAATTGGCCCCAAATTGGTGAGTGTCCTTCAAATGACTCAACCACCCGTGAAGATTTCAACACACCACGAATCAATACATGTGCAATTCATGGGTCTGTGTAATCAGTGACCTGACAATGGCATTCACAAGATTCATTCACAAGAAAAACAACACTGGTTTCACTGTTCCATATCGGGACACAGTTTGCCACATATTTTTTAAACGTATTATTGCGTCTGGTGATCGTCTGCACCACCAGCCCCTCCCCAAAAACCAGATGTCCTGTGATGGCAGGGATATCTTTTATTGTCTCACATTAAATTGGCAAACCTACTCAATATATTTAATAAATTAATAGTCATTTTGGTAACTCTTTATTTCGACAGTCCACTATTGTATAAGTAACTTTGCAACTATGCCAACTAACTCTATTATCTTGAGTTTTATATGTATTATATCTCGAGTATTAGTAGACTGTTGTGAGGGTTTTGTCACTTCAGTCGAGTATATTCTTAGTCTGGTGACAAAGCCCTGACCCTCATGTATCATCCTGTCTTTGTGTGAGTGTGCGACTTTGAGCGTACTTGGGTCGTACAATCTCTCGTCCACGTGATACAGTATGTTGTATGGTGTCTGGATCATTGCGCTTCTGTCTAGTTTGGTTTTAGTTTGTTGCTGGGGTTCGGACATTCATGCGCCATGCTTGGTCTTTCATTGTGAGCGCATGGTGAAGAAACAAACAATCGGCCTTGTGTCTCGCATGCTTCATCTAGCATTCTTGTGTTGTCATGTTTTGTGTAGCACGCGGTTCATGTTTTTCATCGGCTGCATGCTTCTATGTCTTTGTGCTTTGTGTGGACGTGTGGTCTGTGGGAGCTCTCATTGGCCATTTGTTCTCATGTTGTGTTTTGTTTTAGTTTTAAGCTTGCGGTCTGTGGTAGCTCTCGTTCTCATTGGCCGCGTGTTCTCATTTTATGTTTTGTGAACACATGGCTTTTGTGTTTGTTTCTATGTGCCATGTGTTCTCCTGTCTATTGTCTAGCCCCTCCCCTCTTGTTATCTGATTATTGGTTCATTTGCCCCACCTGTCCTCCCTCTTTCCCTGCTTTGTTTGCTCTCATATTTATTGTCCTTGTGTGCTGTGTGCTGTGTTCTGTGCCGATCCATCAGCTAATTCATGTCTGATATTCCCCTACCAGATCCTGTCTTGCATTGCTGTCCCAGCTACTCTGGGCTTTTCCCCCCACGGAGTAGTTTGAGTTTGTTTTGTTTCTTTTTTATATTAAATAAAGAACCAAGCACTCTGTGATTGGGTCCTAGCTTCATTCCTCTACCCACATCCTGACAATTGTCTACTTAATATCTGCTAATACTTTATTTTGATGCTCCTCCAACAGACAAATATCCACCATAGACTTGCATAGATAAGTTTCAGAAAACCCAAATAATAAAACTACATCAAAGTATATATATATATATATATATATATATATATATATACACTCTATACGTTGCTTGTTGGTAATCCGAACAAAGGTAAAATCCAATAAATCATCGCCAAAACATGGTGTGGATCACTTTGTAGCTGCATTTCTTCCACTTTTTATTATGTTTTATACAGTTAACATAGCAAGCTATTAACAACATTATCGTTCTTATACTTGGGTTACTGAACATGTACACAGGTCATAACATAAATATATTTTAGTAGTGTATAAGATGGAGGATCCCCCAAATGAGGTGCCAGATTGGATTCCGGAGGTGCCGGATCCAGATCCGACTGGTTCTGGTACAAATTAAGCCATGAGACATGGAAACAGACATGTTGAGATCACATGACCAGGTGAATATAATAAATGGAAGGTGAATATAATGGGAAAATGTATCAGGTTATGACTGTAATCATGGTTCCCTGAGAAGAGGAATGAGACACTGCGTAATGGAGTTGACGCTATGAGAACGCATTGCATGAGCTGGTGTCTGAAGCATGTGTGTTACATGCCAATCTTGATTGGCTACCACCGCCAGGTGACATCACAGGTGCTCTGGCAGGATATAAAAGGGCACCCAAAGAGAACGTCATCAAATTCGTATTCTGAAGGAAGATGTACAGGCATGCTGGAAGTATGGCAATGAGACACAGTGTCTCATTACCCTTCTTAGGAAACCATGGCTGCAGTTGTAACCTAAAAGCCAGATATCATTCTAAATAATCGGCGGGGAAATTTAGTATCAGTACATTTTTATTTTAATTTTAGTTTAGTTTAGTTATTAATTTTAGTGCTTTCATTCATTTCAGTTAGTTGCCAAGGTGACATTTCTACTTTTTTTAATTTAGTTTTTTTTTTGTTGTTGTTTTTTTATTGTTTTTTTTATCTGATATTTTATTTTATTTCAGCCTTATTTAAATTAATTAAAATGTTTTTAAAAGTTTTAGTTGATCATAACAACAAAGGCGAGTCAATAACTATGGTATGCATTGCAATTCACTACTCTCTTTATTTTTAGAAGTGATTTTTGTACACACTTCTTGATTAGTCATTCACACACCTTTGACTGGCAGATGCCACTGTAGTAAAAGATTGTCAGCGGTTGTAACAGTTACATTGTTCATTTGCATCTGTACTGACAGTTTCTGATGCCTCTGAATGAATTATTCCTGATGTGTGCTAAGTTTAGCGACCTACCGTGGAGACAGGTCAGACATCTCCCACATGAACTACATATAAAATACATATTTTATGGCCTCCATTAATGTGCGTTATGCTGCCGCAGTACCCTTGAGTCACATCATGCACTTCGTAGTGTGTCCAATGTCTGACAAAATCAATGGGAAGGCACAATGCGGAGTGATGAACGTGCTTGTGAATGCTGTGAATGGAAGGAAGCCCTTGAATGGGTTTAATGTTGAGACACAGAGACCTTCCCTGCAGCTCACTGAAGAATCTCAAAAGGATGCTCTAAATGAAGGCCATTGGCTCTGCATTAAACTCCCATAATTCACAATAATGAGCCTGTTTAGCGGCTTTCAGTTTAACGCAGAGGATGAATGCCGCCTGGCACAGTTGGCAGAGATGGGCGGCACAGAGGCCAAGGCGCCTGTGAATGGGATGATTAGATGACCACACTTAGTTAGATCATCGCTCTATTTCATTAGTCAACCTCAGGAAGAGGAAATGGCCGTATCATGTTCACACAGTCAATGAACAGCTTTTAAAGGGACGGCCTTTTTAACCCTTGCCCTTTCATCTATTTTTAACTTCCTTGTTCATATATGCACTTCTCTAGAGTGCTCTGGCACTCCCCTGTCTCATTAAATGAGACTTTTCTCCCTTTTTTCTTATAAATTAAATATTATAGAATGGGGTATTATACATTATTACACTTCTATTGTACTATCATAGATTTTATTTTATTTTGAATTAGCTTTTATTTTTTTATATATTCAGTTTTCATTTTAATTTATAGTTTAATTTTTAGTAAATTTATGTATTTTTGTTATTTTGTATTATTTTTTAATATTTTTATTTGTCATTCTTTGGCTGCGTGAGGTATGTGCAGGAACACGAAGAATAAGATAAATAGAAATTATTAACGGAAAGAAGTGTCACCAAACTAAGCTGAAGCATTAATGAGAACCGACAAAGGTGCACTGAAACAAGGGAACTTATATATACGCTGACAAATAAGGATAACTAATTAGTCCACAGCTGAACTAAATGAATATTCAAATGAGTAGTCATAGAAACAAACGACTGGTGGGAAACAGAACAAAAGGAAACAGGAAAATGAGAAATGCAAACTAAAAGTCCATGAAAAAGACACTAACTAGACCTAATGGTGACAGTACACCCCCCCCTCCGGGAAGGCGCGGCCTCACGCTGTAGAGATAGAGGAGGTTGTTGAGATGAGAGGCTGGTAAAGGAAGTCCCAGAGGAGGGAACCAGGGTGGTGAAGATGGTGGTAGTAACCATGGTGGAGTTGGTGGGAGCCAGATGACAGCCCACAGCAGAGTCGATGAAGGTAGGAGCCAAGATTTGGCAGACGACATCCAGGGGATGACCGACAGGAAAAGAAGCCATAGTCAGTAGAGCCCTAGGCGCAGATGGTGTCTGTGGTGCAGGCAGGGTGACTGCTAACCTAGGTGGAGCTAGAGGGATGAAGGAGCCTGGTGGAGCCGCAAGGCTGAGGCTCTCTGGTGGAGCCGAGGGAGGGAGGAGCCAAGGCAGAGCCGACAGGTCGATGGATCAAGGTGGAGAGAAGGGATCAGTGGCCGGAGGCGGAGCCAGGGGATTCACCTGCTTGGTGGAAGCTGGTGACCATAAGACCTAAGGCTTATCCACACCACAAGGTGTCCGAGGAGAAGACAAGGGGCTGAAGGGAACCAGTGAAGATGAGGCTGAAGGACTGGCTGATGCTTGCAGGATCAGTAACGACAACATAATCTCAATCCAGGGTGATGAATCATGCCTTACACTGGGCTGAACCAGCAGCAATGATTGCACAGACGATTCAGGGCTGGGCAGTACCAGTGATGATGAACAAACAATAATGCATGAACTGATTATGAAAAGGATTCCTCGTTGGGCTGGTTGGGAAGTACTACCTCCGACTCCCAGTCAATCAAATCCTTGTCAGTTTCCAGCTCCACTAACTCCCCCTCGATCATAGTCTTTGCTGGCTCACACACCTGGTCAGATTCTTGCATTGAGGCCATGTGTATCCTTTGATGTCTGGGAGGTCTACTGGGCGGTGGTAGTTTGCCCTGATCCAAAAAAAGACTTGAAAGTCTCGTCATCAAAATTAGTTTGCTGTGCAAGATGATAAAAATGAAATGAATAGTCCAAAAAAAAAAAACCTTTTTGGACAAGGGTGGAAAATGTAGCAGCGATCTCCATAATCCTTTTTGTGGTTGGTTCTTGTGTCATGCTTTGGCTAAGTGAGGTATGTGCAGGAACACGAAGAATAAGATAAAATAGAATTTATTAACAGGGGGGAAAAACACCACCAAACTAAGTTGAAGCATTAATGAGAACCGACAAAGGAGAACTGAAACAAGGGAACTTATATATACACTGACAAACAAGGATAACTAATTAGTCCGGCTGAACTAGATGAATAATCAAATGAGTAGTCATAGAAACAAATGACAAAAAGAAATACAGGAAAATGAGAAATACAAAGTCCATGAAAAAGACACTAACTAGACCTAATGGTGACAGTACATCCCCCATCAGTGAAGGCGCAGCCTCACACTGTAGAGATAGAGAAGTTTGTTCCAGAGGTGGACGAGGGGCTGGTGAAGGAAGTCCCAGAGGAGGGAACCAGGGTGTTGAAGATGATGGTAGTAACCATGGTGATGTTGGTGGGAGCCAGATGACAGCCCACAGCAGAGTCGATGGAGGGAGGAACCAAGATGGAGTTTTGGCCAATGACATCCAGGGGATGACCAACAGGAAAAGAAGCCACAGTCAGTAGAGCCCTAGGCACAGATGGTGTCCGTGGTGCAGGCAGGGTGACGGCTAACCTAGGTGGAGCTAAAGGTGGAGCCGACACCTGGGCTGAACCAGCAGCAATGATGGCACAGACAATTCAGGGCTGGGCAGTACCAGCGGTGACAAACAAACAATACCTACCTGTTGAGTAACAAAAATGCCATCATCTCCGTTTTGCTTTTACAACATTTCAAATTCCTCAGTTCTCACCATCTCTGAAAAGCCAAGTCAGTGTTGATTCTGGTTTTATTACAAGCTCTGTCGCATTCTCTTTTTGTCAGCAGGCTCTCCTCTGTTCAGCATTTGTTTAAATCGGGTGATTCCCCAGAGGTTGGAGATTTAGCGGCGTTATCATCCCTTCTCGCTCGTTGTGACAACTAACCTCTGCCACTCCCACACCAGACAAGTAGCCGGAGCAGTTGTTCTCTATTTACGGATATGACCAAGCACCCACAGGCAAATGTGACGTATGTATGCAATTTCCCCACGAAAACAATCCTGTCAGGTCTAAAATATTAACGCTTATAATAGGCTTACTATAGAGAATCAAGGTAAGACAAAACACATTTTGGAAGAAGGATTGATGATGTATTGGCTCATAATTGACATTTTGTTAATTTTGTCAAGTCCACTGATGTGACAGTCCAAAAATGATCAGCTGTACAGTAGATCTTTTACACCAGCATCCCCTGTCTCACTGCATCAGAGGATAAATTATGCACGAGGTGGAATTAATCAGCTGTGACACAATGACAGCTCAGGACACTTGGGACGAGGCCTAAGGACATAGAGAAGCTTATTTTTAAAAAGGACTGTAGAAAACCTTTATTTTGCTCTGCGGCACCATAGTGGTCCTGAAAAACTCAATGCAATGATGTGTTATATCGCTTCAGAGGACAAACAGCTAATTTTCTACTTTCCAGGTAGAAAAGCAGCTCAGAGCTATTCCAAGGTGAGCGCATGTGTCTCTTGTCAGAAGCATGTTTAGAGATGTATAGTGGTGACCATAAAGAGCCGTATTGCTTTGTAATGTCCACTGCTAACTGAACCTGGAATAAGGCCATTCACTCACCTACCCACTACCAGCTCGACAACCATGAAATTACTGCTGGGAGCACTTTTTTTTTTTCATTAAAAATGTTATACAAGACAAAATGACCTGCTCTTTGCTTTAAACAGCTAGTAACACGGATGATTACTGTGATGTTGCTATACGTATGTAACAAGCAAACATGAAATGTTTGTGAGCAAACATGCAACATGCAGAGAACATTATAAGGTAACGACTGAAATTATGAGGAGCGACTGCTTAATACGACATCAGCATGAGGAGATGTGCACCAATCTGGCATAATAAACATGAAAATAAGAGATTAATGAGACTGAACAAACACATTGGTTGAATTAATGTTGACATTTTCTCACATCACGCACTGGGCAAACGATATTATATTAGATTTTGTTTTGCATTTTAGATCCCAAAACCCTCCCTTCTCACGAAAATTATAATTAGTTACTGTATAATGCATTTGCAGAAAGGGCAAATTTTAATTAAATAAGCAAATGAATTAATTTATTAATTAATGAATGAAATTTACCAGTAACACTTTATTTTAGGGTCTTTTAACTAGTTGCTTATTAGCATGCATATTACTGGAATATTGGCTATTTATTAGTACTTATTAAGCACATATTAATGCCTTATTCTGCATAACCTTATTCTACATTATTAATCCTACCCAATACCTAAACTTAACAACAAACTTACTAATTATTAATAAGCAGTAAATTAGGAGTTTATTGAGGGAAAAGTCGTAGTTAATAGTGAATATGTGTTCCCTATACTGAAGTGTTACCAATTTACCTAAGATCATACTATATATATGTGTGTGTGTGTGTGTGTGTGTGTGTGTGTGTGTGTGTGTGTGTGTGTGTTATATCCAATAAGTACTTTGTAGATCTCACAAACGTTATTATTATTATTATTATTATTATTATTATCATCATCATTATTATTATTATTGGTAACACTTTACAATAGTAAAATTAGTTAACTACATTAGTTAACATGAACTAATAATGAACTGCACAGCATTTACTAATCTTTGTTAATTTCAACATTTACTAATACATTATTAAAATCAAGAGTTATATTTGTTAACATTAGTTAATGCACTGTGAAGTAATGAACAAACCATGAACAGCTATATTTTTATTAACTAACTTTAACAAAGATTAACAAATACAGTAACAAATGTACTGCATGGTAAGTTCATGATAGATAATACATTAACTAATGTTAACAAATGAGACCTTATTGTAAAGTGTGACCTTATTATTATTATTATTATTAATTAAGGAATCAGGTGAACAGATTATACCACGATATAAAATAAGTTCATGTAACATCATAAGGGGCTCTGATTGGTTAATAAGAGCACCAGGATTTTGAGATATCAGTGGCTCAAAAAAAGTCTCACTTAACAAGTATAAATGTCACCACATTAGACAACAAAATATCAAAGCAAGTGACATTTACTTCAATACAAATGTCCGTACTTAATGTGATGAATTTCGCCTGTGCTGACACTGCTAAGACACCTGTGTGACTTCGTACATGCTTTATACTGTATGTCTACATTAGTACTGACTTTATATGTCTACATTAGCAGCCGTGCACTGAGCTCTGTTTGAAGTGAAGCTAGATCAGCTAAGCCTTGGATAAATGGAAATAAGGCCATCATTTGTAAGTAGTTTGTCTTTAATGGTTTTTTCTTACTGAAGTGCGATGGTAATGATAACCCAGCATGATATTAACATTTTGTTGAGCTTAGGCTGGTTTTGTATGTTTTGTCATGTTTGTTCCTTCCTAATGGAATATTTTACCATTACCCTTTTGAAACATTACACTCCAGGAATCACGTAAATCAAAAATTAAAAGCATTATCTTGCTCCAGTTGTTGCGAGGGGGCCTGAAACTCCCTCGTCTGTTTAATTTTGAAACTTCTGATTGAATGTTTTTGGGGTGGCGAAAGGTACACTAAGGTAGATTAGATATTGACATGATATTTTTCTTATCCAGAATAAAAGTGTGCTCACATCATTTTATGAGTCATATAGCTGATGTAACAGATAATTGAATAGCATCCATCCACAAGTGTGGGCTATGTGTTTTTGCGGAGGTGTTTACTGTGTGTGTGTGTGTCTACCCGCTGGCTCCAGCAGTCTGTAGGCTGTGCAAATGAAAAACAGCGCTGAGAGCCCCTACACTCACTGCATGTATGCTCTTTTATAGATATGCTTGACATGCTGCTTTGCATTTTGATTTTCGTATCGGCTGTCTGGCCGATTAGAACTGTACTTGGCTCAAGATGGTTTTAATTAGAATAAACATACCACATCAAAGACTCTCTCCCCCCTCAACCGTTTCTGCAAAGCACACTTAGGACACTTCCAATCTATCTTCTTTATTACAGAATGCAACAAGCATGGCGCATGCACCGAGAGGTGGGGAATTTCTGAGATATTTCTTGCTGGTAGCTGTGCATTATTAAAGATGCGCTCGTCCGCTCTTAGTGTGAGGTGAGCAGAAGCAAACACTCATCAAACATTAAGATGGTATTTATTTTGGCTGTGGCAGAGGACTATGAAGATTAAGTATCCAAGAAGCCGTTGCTCATTAATGTGCGCTCATTCCCAGCAACAACCCAGGGAGCGAGTGTTCTCAGGAGAAGGCAATATCTGCCTAATGAAACATGAAGTATGAGTAAACTAACTGAAAGTCAATGACATTGTCTTTTCCTGTTCCTCCGGTGTTTGTGTGGTGCAGCTAAACATCAGTGAAACATACTTTGATGTGTCCAGAACTATCTCTCTCACAAGTCCAATGAGATTTCTGGGGTAAATTCAGAACCTTTCCATTTTGTGGATCATAAAATCCAATGGTAAATCTGTAGTGCTCTTATCATGATGGATTCTGTTCATTTAAGTGGTGATTCAGCACCATGGACAGCAGCAGACATTTACATTTACATATTTAGCAGATGCTTTTATCCAGAGCAACGTACAAATTATGAAGCACGCAACCAATTAATGTTGAATTATTCCTGTTTCTAATTTCTGTGCCACTAATAATGCCAATCACATAAATAACTAGACTTTTATTTTTATTTATTTATTTATTTATTTATTTATTTCCTGATGAAAATGTAATGCCTGTACAAAACTTGTATTCATTATTTTGGGGGTTGCTAAATAAATCATCAAGTGTTCATTTTCACAGCAAATTTTGATTTGATGAGTTTTAGTCATAGCTTTTTGACTATCTACGCAGGATTGACTGGATCTCATCCCAAATCCTCCCTCCCTAACATTTTTGTCTCGCTTTCATTAGCTTTTTATTCACTTTTTTCAA